>NC_082650.1:74115024-74479287 GCF_028023285.1 Balaenoptera ricei
AAACCCTGCTCTTTGAGGCACCACAAATGAGCCTGGAGATAATCACAAATCATGAGGTAAGTCGGAAAGCAAAAGACTTATATACTATGATATCACTTATAGGTGTTATCTAATAACTGACACAAATGAACACAATTCACAGAGAAATACACTCACAAACTTAGAAAACCAACTTTGCTCATCTAAAGGGAAAGGTGGGGGGAATGGATAAATGAAGATTAGTGTTACTATATGATATGGATATGATCCAAATACATATTATATACATATTACAAAAAGACCGACCATATAACAAGGGAGGTCTACAGAACACTCTGTAATAATTTACATGGGAAGAGGATCTCTACATAAATAGATATAAATAATGTGTAAATGAACCAGAGTGTGTACACCTTGGACAAACAACATTCTAACCATTACCCTCATTTAAAAAATTAAAACAACGAAAAAGAATTAATCAGACATAAACTTATGGGGCATTTTCCAGCCCATTCCATTCAAATTTACAACCTAGGAAAACGACTTCCAGAACGGCTCTGCTGCCCTAGTAACCAGATTTGGTAATGGAGAAATGCTGCTGCCTTGTGGCCATTTCGAACAACAGCAACTTAAACCTAGTGCTAATGGTCCCTAAATATTCACACTCATTGCAGGCCTGTAAATGACACCTACATTTCAAAACAATCCTGGGGTTGAAAATTGACCAAAAAATTCAAAAGAGGGCAACGTTCCAGGAAGACACTTTCAAGACGGATATTGTACTCACAATTTTTTTTTCTTTTAACAGAAAAGAAAAAGGCGTGGAAAAATGATGAATTTTAGAATATTTAACGACATGCATACCCATATTACAAAAACCTATCAGCTCACAGCAGTCAGAATGGCCATTAGCAAAAATGCTGCAAAAAATAAATGCTGAAGGGATTGTGGAGAAATGCGTACCCTCGGTTGTAGGGGGGGGGCATGTTAAGAGTCATTAATGAAAGCACAATGTAGGTGCTTTGAAAAGGGAAACATTGAGCTACCAGTCAATCAATCAAAACCACTGCTGGACCTATCACCTGAGAAAATGAGAATCAAAAAGTCACAGGCTGGCAATCCTTCACTCCAGCAATATTTACCATAGCCAACACTTGGAAGCAATGAAAATGTCCATCAACCGAGGAATGCACCAAGAAGAAGTGGTCCATGTACACAATGGAATATTACTGCAATACTAAATATAAATTAAATTAAAAAAAAAAACAAACAAAAGTAAGGAGACATCAGCATTTGTGGGTTTATCCGGGCACATTGCACTCTAATTTATAACCGAGGAACACCACAGGCCGGAAGGTCTGTTTTCCTAGTTACCAGAGTGGGGAACGTAGAAAGGCTGCCGCCCTCTGGCCGTTACCTGCAAAAGCAGCTTTAAAGCCTGTGCTAATGGTCACTTCATATGAACAAGTAATGCAGGGCTGTAAATGAAAACTGCCCTCAAAATGTCTCGAGGGAGGTAATGGCCAAAAATTTTCAAAATGTGACACATACTTTAAGAAAACACCTTGAAGAACTAAGCTGTAATCACTGTTTGATAAATAAAAAGGACATGCTTTAAAGCTCAATTTCAACAGATTATGGGACACATGCAAATTCAACCACAAAGGGGTATCAGCTCACACCTGTCAGAATAACCCTCAGCAAGAAAACTACAAACAATAAATACTGAAGGTGTTTTGGAGAAATGCATACCCTCAACTTTAAGTTGGACGTAACCTGGAAAGAGCCACTAATGAGAACTGAATGGTGGTGCCTTTAAAACGTACACACTGAGTTACCATAGGATACAGCAAGCCCACTCCTTGGACTATAACATAAGAAGATAGAACTGGAAAGACACAGGCAAGCAAATGTGTATTGCAGCAGTATTACAATAGCCAAGACATGGAGACAACCAAAAAGTCCATCAAGAGGTGCGTGGCCAAAGAAGAACTGGTACACGTACAGATGGAATATTAGCCAGGGAAAAAAATAAAACAATGCCATTTGCAGCACCATGTATGATTCTTGAGGTAATCAGACAAATTGTACTAAGTCAGAAAGCAAAAGACACATATCCTATAATATCACTTATAGGTCTTAGCTAAAAATTGATACCAATGAAGATATTTCCACAGAGAAATGCAATCACAGATTCACTAAACTAACTTATGGTTCACCAATTGGAAAGGTGTGAGGATTGGATACATTAGGATATTGGGGTTAACATAGATATAGAAACAAATGTGAAATGTGTAATCACCAGAGACCTACGTAATACCAAAAGAAGATTACTCAACATTGTATCATAACCTACATGGGAAAATGATCCAAAGAAGAATAGATATATGTATATGTTTAAAAGAAGCACATCTTGCACACCTAGAAGAAACAAAACATTTTAATCAAATTTGCTCTGATAAAAAATAAAAATTAAATTAAAAAAAGAACAAGAAGTAATGAGAAATAAACTTAAGGGGCTTTTTGCTGGCACATTGCATTCTAATTTACAACCAGAACATGACTTCCATTAAGGCTCTGTCATCACTAATAAAGCAGCTTTATAATCAATGTTGAAGGTAGCTTAAAAGAAGTCTCACTAACTGAACAATATTTAAAACTGAAAATTAAGAAAACATGTAATGTGTATGATATTCGAAATAGTATCTTAAAAGATAGTTCAGAAACAATTCAAAACTTTCCATTCTTAGAATAAATAAGTACCAAAATATATCCCCTGGGACTAATTAAGAAATGTTGTGTTCAGTTGTGCAGTACCATAGGCAAAACTACCTTTTCTCTAACTGAGAGAAAAATAAGGGGTGGTCTAAAGCAGGCTTCCAGCATCTTAATAAAAGCAACACTTTACGGATCCAGGAACTTCTTAAGCCCTGCAGATGCATTATCTCATTTCATCTTCTCAATAATCTTAAAAGGCAATTATCATTATTATCCCCATTTTACAGATGAGGAATTTAAGAATTAGGGCAAGTACCTTGCCCAAAATCATACATGTTTGAAATGAGAGAGAGCTAAAATTAAACCCAACCTAATTTGTATTTACCCTTCTAATTACCTCATTTTCCTGCCTCCCATTCACTTGATGTTTTGAGAGAGCATTACCTCCTCCCCACACATAGCTACAACTCTCTGTCCATGATTGCTCTGATCAGGTACTTTGTTTTTCACGATGCTCCAGCAAAATGAAGAAATTCCGCCACAAGCCTTTCTGGCTTCTTGTATCACCACCCCCTTTTCGCCACCCAATTCGCCAAGATCATTTCAGGAGGCACAGAGCACTGGTGCATAATGTGGGGTTTCCCAGAGCTGTCACAGTCAAGATGTGTGTAGAAATGTGGCTCTAGGACTCCACACCGGGGACAAGGTGGAAACAGGGGCAGGTTACTATAGCTCTTCCCTGAATGTGAAAAGGGGAACATTAAGCCTGCTACTGTGTTGCCTATTTCCTGAGATGTACTGCCATCACTGAAGGAAAAGAAAATTATTTTCTCTAGGAAACCAAGTATATTACGTGTAAATCATTCATGTGCTGTTTAAAAGATTTGCATATTGATGAGCCCAAGACTTCTCATATTCCTTCCATTTCTACAATGTGTCTATGGTCATGGCTTAAAGCCCATCACAAAAAAAAAAGGCCATTTAGCAATATTTCACTGCTAATTCTAAACATGCATAAGTCATGGATCCTGTGCAAGGTCATGTCCTATAATGGAGACCATACATTTGGGGATGAATTATCTAACCTAAATGGGTAAAAAAAGCAGCATGTTACCAGTGATGTCTTATCACCTTATAGAGCATCTTATCAAACTATATTCCCGTGAAAACTGTTTGCAAAGGAGAAATGTGTCATATACTCAATTAATCTGTTGGAGAGCTGGTCTTACAATTCCCTTTCTACCATATTCCAGGAATATTTGGCAGGAAAAAATAGAGTTTAATAAAGTAGCACCTTGGAGTGTAAAAAAAAAAAAAAAAAAAAAAAAAAAAGAAGTCTCACTAATTATTGATAGTAACAAGAAAACAAAGAAAAGTAAAAATCTCACTGCAAAAAGTATACATAGAGTAAGTCAAGGTAGATCAAACACTTATTAAACTTCTGTAAAGAATAAAAGACAACAATAGTATGTTTTTTTTTAAAAAGAGAGGGCCCAAATAAATCTGAAATGAAAGAGCTGATGTTACAACAGACCCCACAGAAATACAAAGTATCCTAAGATACACACAGGGTAACTCAGGGCTCAGATTGGACAGAGCCCACTCTCCAGTCCCCTGTACATGACTTACAGGAGCCTCAGGAACTGAGGAGGGGGTCCCTGAGGAGAGGCTCAAGATAGAATATGGTAGGCATTAACATGGCTCCATTCATCTTAAACATGCCTGAACTACATTCACACGAGATGATTTTGTCCTGTATGTACATCGGCACCTCTAGTCGGAACTGCAGATCTTTGGCTTCACCACCTCTACTGACAGCATTAGCTTCACCTGCTGTGGACCGTCTCCTATAGGATTTCTAGAACTACAAAGCATCGAAGCTTCATAGGACCCAGAGTCTGTGCGACTCCATGCAGAGTCTCAGAGTCTCAACTCCACTCAGATACTCCACTCTTGGAGGGCACACACAAAGTAGTGAGCACATCAGAACCCAGGGGAAGGAGCAGTGACCCCGTAGGAGAATGACCAGAACTACCTGATAGTTTTAGAGGGTCTCCTGCAGAGGCAGGTGGTAGCTGTGGCTGTGGCTCACCGTGAGGAGGACGACACTGGCAGCAGAAGTTCTGGGAAATACTCCTTGGTGTGAGCCCTCCTAGAGTCTGCCATTAACCCCACCAAGAGCAAGGTAGGCTCCAGTGCTGGGTCACCTCAGGCGAAACTACCAACAGGGAGGGAACCCAGCCCCATGCATCAGCAGATAAGTGGATTAAACTTTTTATTAAAGTTTTATTTAATCTGCAGACAAGCGGATTAAAGCTTTGCCCACCAAAGCAACACCCAGCTCTACCCACCACCAGTCCCTCCCATCAGGAAGCTTGCACAAGCCTCTAAGATAGACTCATCCACTGGAGAGCAGACAGCAGAAGCAAGAAGAACTACAATTTTGCAGCCTGTGGAAGGAAAACCACATTCACAGAAAGATAGACAAAATGAAAAGGCAGAGGACTTTATACCAGATTAAGGAACAAGATAAAACACTAGGGAAAAAAACGAAATGAGGTGGAGATAGGGAACCTTCCAGAAAAAGAATTCAGAATAATGATAGTGAACATGATCCAAGACCTTGACAAAAGAATGGAGGCAAAGATTGAGAAGATGCAAGAAATGCTTAACAAAGATCTAGAAGAATTAAGGAGCAAACACCTAGAAGAATTAAAGAACAAACAAACAGAGGTGAACAATATAATAACTGAAATGAAAAATACACTAGAAGGAATCAGTAGCAGAATAACTGTGGCAGAAGAACGGATAAGTGACCTGGAAGACAGAAAGGTGGAAATCACTGCCATGGAACAGAATAAAGAAAAAGAATGAAAATAAATGAAGACACCCTAAGAGTCCTCTGGGACAACATTAAACGCAACAACATTCACATCATAGGGGTCCCAGAAGGAGAAGAGAGAGAGAAAGGACCCGAGAATATATTTGAAGAGATTATAGTCGAAAACTTCCCTAGCATGGGAAAAGAAATAGCCACCCAAGTCCAGGAAGTGCAGAGAGTCCCAGTCAGGATAAATCAACGGAGAAAAATGCCAAGACACATAGTAACCAAATTGACAAAAATTGAAGACAAAGAAAAATTATTGAAAGCAACAAGGGAAAAATGACAAATAACATACAAGGGAACTCCCATAAGGATAACAGCTGATTTCTCAGCAGAAAATCTACAAGCCAGAAGGGAGTGGCATAAATTTAAAGTGATGAAAGGGAAGAACCTACAACCAAGAGTACTCCACCCAGCAAGGATCTCATTCAGATTTGACAGAGAAATCATAAGCCCTACAGACAAGCAAAAGCTAAGAGAATTCAGCACCATGAAACCAGCTCTACACCAAATGCTAAAGGAACTTCTCTAAGTGGGAAACACAAGAGAAGAAAAGGACCCACCAAGACAAACCCATAACAATTAAGAAAATAGTAATAGGAACATACATATCAATAATTACCTTAAACGTGAATGGACTAAATGTTCCAACCAAAAGACACAGGCTCTCTGAATGGATACAAAAACAAGACCCATATATATGCTGTCTCCAAGAGACCCATTTCAGACCTAGGGACACATACAGACTGAAAGTGAGGCGATGGAAAAATATTTTCTATGCAAATGAAAATCAAAAGAAAGCTGGAGTAGCAATACTCATATCAGATAAAATAGACTTTAAAATAAAGAATGTTACAAGAGACAAGGAAATACACTACATAATGGTCAAGGGATCAATCCAAGAAGAAGATATAACAATTACAAATGTATATGTGCCCAACATAGGAGCACCTCAATACATAAGGCAACTGCTAACAGCTATAAAAGAGGAAATCAACAGTAACACAATAAGAGCAGGGGACTTTAACAGCTCACTTACACCAGTGGAGATCATCCAGACAGAAAATTAATAAGGAAACACAAGCTTTAAATGACACAATAGACCAGATATAGTTAATTGATATTTATAGGACATTCGATCCAAAAACAGCAGATTACACATTCTTCTCAACTGCACACGGAACATTCTCCAGGATAGATCACATCTTGGGTCACAAATAAAGCCTCAGTAAATTTAAGAAAACTGAAATCATATCAAGCAGCTGTTCCGACCACAATGCTATGAGATTAGAAATCAATAACAGGGACAAAACCGTAAAAAACACAAACACATGGAGGCTAAACAATACGTTACTAAATAACCAAGAGATCACTGAAGAAATAAAAGAGGAAATCAAAAACTACCTAGAGACAAATGACAAGAAAAACACAATGATCCAAAACCTATGGGATGCAGCAAAAGCAGTTCTAAGAGGGAAGTTTATAGCAATACAAGCCTACCTCAAGAAACAAGAAAAATCTCAAATAAACAATCTAACCTTACACCTAGAGGAACTAGAGAAAGAAGAACAAAACCCAAAGTTAGTAGAATGAAGGAAATCATAAAGATCAAAGCAGAAATAAATGAAATAGAAGCAAAGAAAACGAAAGCAAAGATCAATAAAACTAAAAGCCGGTTCTTTGAGAAGATAAACAAAAATGATAAACCTTTAGCCAGACTCAAGAAAAAGAGGGAGAGGAATCAAATCAACAAAATTAGAAGTGAAAAAGGAGAAGTTACAACAGACACCACAGGAATACAAAGCATCCTAAGAGACTACTACAAGCAACTCTATGCCAATAAAATGGACAACCTGGAAGAAATGGACAAATCCTTAGAAAGGGATAACCTTCCAAGACTGAACCAGGAAGAAATAGAAAATATGAACAAACCTATCACAAGCAATGAAATTGAAACTGTGATTAAAAATCTTCCAACAAACAAAAGTCCAGAACCAGATGGCATCACAGGTGAATTCTGTCAAACATTTAGAGAAGAGCTAACACCCAACCTTCTCAAATTCTTCAAAACAATTGCAGGGGAAGGAACACTCCCAAACTCATTCTATGAGACCACCGTCACCCTGATACCAAAACCAGACAAAGATACTACAAGGAAAGAAAATTATAGACCAATATCACTGATGAATATAGATGTAAAAATCCTCAACAAAATACTAGCAAACAGAATCGAACAACACATTAAAAGGATCGTGCACCATGATCAAGTGGGGTTTATCCCAGGGATGCAAGGATTCTTCAATATACACAAATCAATGTGATACACCATATTAACAAATTGTAGAATAAAACCATATGATCATCTCAATAGATGCAGGAAAAGATTTTGAGAAAATTCAACATCCATTTATGATAAAAACTCTGCAGAGTGTAGGCATAGAGGGAAACTACCTGAACCTTATAAAGGCCATATATGACAAACCCACAGCAAACATCATTCTCAACAGTGAAAAACTGAAAACGTTTCCTCTAAGATCAGGAACAAGACAAGGATGTCCACTGTCACCACTACTATTCAACATAGTTTTGGAAGTCCTAGCCATGGCAATCAGAGAAGAAAAAGAAATAAAAGGAATACAAAAAGGAAAAGAAGAGGTAAAATTGTCACCATTTGCAAATGACATCATATCATAGATAGAGAATCCTAAAGATGTCACCAGAAAACCACTGGAGCTAATCAATGAATTTGGTAAAGTTGCAGGATACAAAATTAATGCACAGAAATTGCTTGCATTCCTATACACTAACAATGAAAGAACAGAAAGAGAAATTAAGGAAACAATCCCATTACCACTGCAACAAAAATAAAATACCTAGGAATAAACCTACCTAAGGAAGTAAAAGACCTGTACTCAGAAAACTATAAGACACTGATGAAATAAATCAAAGATGATATAAACAGATGGAGACATATACCATGTTCTTGGATTAGAAGAATCAATATTGTGAAAATGACTATACTACCCAAAGCAATCTACAGATTCAATGCAATCCCTATCAAAATACCTTTGGCATTTTCTACAGAACTAGAAAAAACAAATCTTAAAATTTGTAGGGAGACACAAAAGACCCCGGATAGCCAAAGCAGCCTTGAGGGGAAAAAAAAAGAGCTGGAGGAATCAGACTTCCAGACTTCAGACTTTATTACAAAGCTACAGTAATCAAGATAATATGGTACTGGCACAAAAACAGAAATATAGATCAATAGAACAGGATAGAAAGCACAGAGATAAACCCACGTACCTATGGTCCACTAATCTATGACAAAGGAGGCAAGGGTATACAATGGAGAAAAGACAGTGTCTTCAGTAAGTGGTGCTGGGAAAACTGGACAGCTACATGTAAAAGAATGAAATTAGAACACTCCCTAACACCATACACAAAAATAAACTCAAAATGGATTAGAGACCTAAATGTAAGACCAGCCACTATAAAACTCTTAGAGGAAAACATAAGCAGAACAGTCTATGACATAAATCACAGCAAGATCCTTTTTGACCCACCTCCTAGAGAAATGGAAATAAAAACAAAAATAAAAAAATGGGACTTAATGAAATTTAAAATCTTTTGCACAGCAAAGGAAAACATAAGCAAGATGAAAAGACAACCATCAGAATGGGAGAAAATATTTTCAAATGAAGCAAATGGCAAAGGATTAACCTCCAAAAAGCAGCTCCTGTAGCTCAATATCACAAAACCAAACAACCCAATCCAAAAATGGGCAGAAGACCTAAATAGACATTTCTCCAAAGAAGATATACAGGTTGCCAACAAACACATGAAAGGATGTTGAACATCACTAATTATTAGAGAAATGCAAATCAAAACTACAATGAGGTATCACCTCACACCAGTCAGAATGGCCATCATCAAAAAATCTACCAACAATAAATGTTGGAGAGGCATTTATTGGAGAAAAGGGAACCCTCTTGCACTGTTGGTGGGAATGTAAATTGATATAGCCACTAAGGAGAACGGTATGGGGGTTCCTTAAAAACTAAAAATAGAACAACCGTACAACCCAGCAATCCCACTACTGGACATTTACCCTGAGAAAACCATAATTCAAAAAGAGTCATGTACCACAATGTTCATTGTAGCTCTATTTACAATAGCCAGGACATGGAAGCAACCTAAGTGTCCATCAACAGATAACTGGATAAAGAAGATGTGGCACACATATACAATGGAACATTATTCAGCCATAAAAAGAAACGAAATTGAGTTATTTGTAGTGAGGTGGATGGATCTAGAATCTGTCCTACAGAGTGAAGTAAGTCAGAAAGAGAAAAACAAATACCGTATGCTAACACATATATATGGAATCTAAAAGAAAAAAAAGTTTATGAAGAACCTAGGGGCAGGAAAGGATTAAGGACACAGACGTAGAGAAAGGACTTGAGGACATGGGGAGGGGGAAAGGTAAGCTGGGACAAAGTGAGAGAGTGATATGGACATATATACACTACCAAATGTAAAATTGATAGCTACTGGGAAGCAGCCACATAGCACAGGGAGATCAGCTCGGTGCTTTGTGACGACCTAAAGGGGTGGGATAAGGGAGTGAGAGGGAGGTGCAAGAGGGAGGGGATATGGTGTTATATGTATACGTATAGCTGATTCACTTTTTTATACAGCAGAAACTAACACACAATTGTAAAGCAATTATACTCCAATAAAGATGTAAAAGGAAAAAAAAAAGAAAGCCCAGAGATAAACCTACACACCTATGGTCCACTAATCTATGACAAAGGAGGCAAGGATATACAATGGAGAAAAGACAGTCTCTTCAATAAGTGGTGCTGGGAAAAATGGACAGCTACATGTAAAAGAATGAAATTAGAACACTCCCTAACACCATACACAAAAAATAAACTCAAAATGGATTAGAGACCGAAATGTAAGACCGGACACTATAAAACTCTTAGAGGAAAACATAGGAAGAATACTCTTTGACAAAAATCACAACAAGATCTTTTTTGATCCACCTACTAGAGTAATGGAATAAAAAACAAAAATAAACAAATGGGAGCAAATGAAACCTAAAAGCTTTTGCAAAGCAAAGGAAACTACAAACAAGACGAAAAGACAACCTCAGAATGGGAGAAAATATTTGCAAACGAATCAATGGACAAAGGATTAATCTCCAATATATATAAACAGCACATGCAGCTCAACAGTAAAAAAAACAAACAACCCAATCCAAAAATGGGCAGATGACGTAAATAGACATTTGTCCCGAGTAGACATACAGATGGCCAAGAAGCACATGAAAAGCTGCTCAACATCACTAATTATTAGAGAAATATAAACCAAAACTACAATGAGGTATCACTTCACACAAGTTAGAATGGGCATCATCAGAAAATCTACAAACAACAAATGCTGGAGAGGGTGTGGAGAAAAGGGAACCCTCTTACACTATTTGTGGGGATATAAATTGATACAGTCACTATGGAGAACAGTATGGAGGTTCCTTAAAAAACTAAAAATAGAATTACCATATGACCCAGCAATCCCACTACTGGGCATATACCCAGAGAAAACTATAATTCAAAAAGATATTCACACAATGTTCATTGCAGCACTATTTACAATAGCCAGGTCATGGAAGCAACCTAAATGCCCATAGACAGACGAATGGAAAAGATGTGGTACATATATAAAATGGAATATTACTCAGCCATAAAAAGGAACGAAATTGGGTCATTTGTAGAGACATGGATAGATCTAGAGACTGTCATACAGAGTGAAGTAAGTCAGAAAGAGAAAAACAAATACCATATTTAAGCGCATACATGTGGAACCTAGAAAAGTGGTACAGATGAACCGGTTTGCAAGGCAGAAATAGAGACACAGATGTAGAGAACAAATGTATGGACACCAAGGGGGGAAAGTGGCAGGGTGGTGGTGGTGGGATGAATTGCGAGCCTGGTATCGACATATATACACTTATATGTATAAAACAGATAACCAATAAGAACCTGCTGTATAAAAAAATGAATAAAATTAAAAAATTAAAACATAAATAATATTTAAAAAAAATAAAACAGAAAAAAAGTTCTTTCCTTCCCATAGACGTATTTATATGAATGAATTATTTCCATGCTTATATCTATAAATACAAAAAGAGGAATAAAACCTACCTTGAACCAAAAAAGAAAAAAAAATACAGAACCCACTGGTCATACAGAGGAAAACCCTATCAGGGCACTTGCTCCAGTGGTAAACAATTCTGAAGTTGGTCAGAGGTGGGGAATCGTCTCCCATGCAGCCAGCAGCCCCCCCACAAGGAGCGTCCTCATTGCAAAGCTGGGGGACCGTGAGGAGGTGTCTCTGAGTAAACGTGAGCTGAGCCCCAGGCCAGCTGCTGCTGAACTTTTCCCACCCTTCCCAGGTAAAACACCTGAATGTGTGCAAAGACTTTAAAGCCTAGAGGAAGGGGCTTGGAGTCACACCAGCGACAGCACGCAGGACAACTTGGTGCCTGCAGGTCAGCCAGGATGGTCCTAGCCCCAGGCGCTCTTCTGGAACCTTTCCATTTCCCTGCCTGAGGTACCCCTCCTGTCCCGGCCCCCACTGCTTTTTTCCTTCCTCACCTCTGCCCGGGTAGAAATTCCAGCAGCAGGTGTGGGTGACACATCCTCTTCTTTAGCAGGTGGCAGCCCGGCAACTCCTGCAGAAAGTCCAGCAGAGCCACACTCACACGGGGCCACTCATAGAGCCGTAGGCGCTACTCCCTCCCACCAGCACAACCCCGAGACTGCTGACGGGGCAGAGACTATGGCGTCAGGCACAGCTGCAGAGGCTTTTGCTGCCTGGAGGGGTGTTTATATTGACCTCAACCCAGGCACACCTGGGAAGGGCTGGCCGGCAGGGTCAGGCTGCCCAGGTCAGCCAATCCTCGCCCCTCAGGGGCTCAGAGTTGCAGAAAATGGGCTTTGCTGCACCGGCCAGGTCCAAGGAACAGATGTAGGGTCCCGAGAGTCCGGATAGACAAGGGGCGGCAGCCCTGGCTTGTTTTCTAATCATTTTATCTGGTCCATGAGTGGGAGACAACTTCAAGAAGACCCTCTCCTAATGAGAGGAACCCAGGAGTCAGGGAGAGGAGGGTTGGTGGGTGGAGACAGAGGCCTGGTGCCCCGGCTGCAGTGGAAGCCCCTGGAAGACCAGGCGGAGGGAGGCCGCACAGAGAGAAGCCTAGGGTCACAGACCTGTCGGAGCTGCTGTTTGTTAGTTCAAGCCCTGCTCTGAGGTGCTCTGTGTCAGCTCTGAGCGACAGGTGTGCTGGGGGTGCTCTGCAATGAGGGCTATGTGCACGGTTCCTGTGTGCCCAGCCCTGCCGGGGTACCTGTCCAGGGGAGCTCCATATCCAGGGAGGGGCCTGCCCACGAGAGCCCCGTGAGCTGCTGGGTACCTGCCCAGGTGAGCTCCATATCCTGGGAGGGGCCTGCCCACAAGAGCCCCGTGGGCTGCTGGGTACCTGCCCAGGTGAGCTCCATATCCTGGGAGGGGCCTGACCATGAGAGCCCTGTGGGCTGCTGGGTACCTGCACAGGTGAACACCATATCTTGGGAGGGCCCTGCCCACGAGAGCCCCGTGAGCTGCTGGGTACCTGCACAGGTGAGCTCCATATCCTGGGAGGGGCCTGCCCACGAGAGCCCCGTGGGCTGCTGGGTACCTGCCCAGGTGAGCTCCATATCCTGGGAGGGGCCTGCCCACGAGAACCCCGTGGGCTGCTGGGTACCTGCCCAGGTGAGCTCCATATCCAGGGAGGGGCCTGCCCACGAGAGCCCCATGGGCTGCTGGGTACCTACCCAGGTGAGCTCCATATCCTGGGAGGGGCCTGCACATGAGAGCCCCGTGGGCTGCTGGGTACCTGCCCAGGTGAGCTCCATATCCTGGGAGGGGCCTGACCATGAGAGCCCCGTGGGCTGCTGGGTACCTGCACAGGTGAACACCATATCTTGGGAGGGGCCTGACCATGAGAGCCCCATGGGCTGCTGCGTACCTGCCCAGGTGAGTTCCATATCCTGGGAGGGGCCTGACCATGAGAGCCCCGTGGGCTGCTGGGGACATGGTAAAGGACGCCAGGACAGTCAGTGAAGCCACAGAGGATATACATCCAGTAGTTCCTAATTCCTATACCCTGCTGGTCATTCTACCATCCCCCAGGACATGGTATTCTGTATTAGACTTCAATGATGCCTTCTTCTGTATTCCATTAGTCCCAGAGTCACAAGAAATTTTGGCTATGAGTGGCAGGACTCAACGTACAAAAAAAACAATACTGCTGGGCCGTCCTGCCCCAGGGGTTCAAAAATTCCCACACCATCTTTGGGGAAACGTTAGCTAAAGCCCTAAAAGATCTACCTCGGGAGAAGGGAACCCTCCTTCAATATGCAGACGACAGTCTGATCGCCAGCCCTACTAAGGAGGCCTCTGGACTACCTAGCCAATAAAAGATAGAAGGTGTCCAAGAAAAAGGCTCAAATATCACAGACTAAGGTGACCTGCCTGGGCTTCATTCTCACAGAAGATCAGAGAAGCCCATCCCAGGAAAGGGAAGAAGCCATTTGCAGCCTCACCCTTCCTAAAACTAGAAGACAGCTTAGGGGTTCCTGGGGAGACCGGGATTTGCTGCATCTGGATCCCTAACTACAGTCTAATACCTGGGCCTCTATATGAAACACTGAAAGGAAAAGATGATGATCCTTTTGAATAGAATCCAGAAGCGGCCTTTCAAGAAAGGAAAGAGCAGTCAATTCAGACCCTTGCCATGGACCTCCCTAATTTAGCTAAACCCTTTGACCTTTACATTCCTGGTCGAAGGCGAATCGCCCTTGGAGTATTAGTGCAAAAACTGGGACCACTTGAAATGGAACAACGCAAGAATGCCCTCCAGGCATTGGCCAGCCACCCCATCCGACCAGGATACTGGGGGTATCTAAAAACCTGGAAATGAGCAGCCCGCAAGGCCAGCTCCCTCCTAAGGGAAAAGGACGCCACTTGGTGTTCCTAACCACCCACCATGCCCTGAAGTTGCAGGGATCGCTCCGTGGGCACAATGACCTCGAGTGAGGAGGCCCTCCAACTCCAACCTCCAGAGAGACAACCTGGGGCAACAGGCCCCCATGACGACTCATGTGACCATCACTTGACCTGGAGCTTCTCTCAGAAAACCACAAGAGTGTGCCCCAAAAGAACAGACTATTGCTTGCAGGACTTACTGCACCCAGAGCGGAGCTAATAAACTTGGCAGGGGAACCCTAAATAACGCTGCCACCATAGAAAAGCCTACAGACACCACGGTGACGGTGACCAATGAGACCAGCTGGACTCCCGGCTACTTCAAAAGGCAGTTGACTGAGTGGCCGTCATGGTCCTGGATCACCACCGGCCCTGGACTGTCTGGGAGTTGAGCAGGCAGGGCTCTGACACCTGGTGCTGTTTGTACGTTAATTCAGTGGCCTAACTGAAGAAAGCACAGACTACTGGTCAGAGCATCTAGGCTGGCAGAAACCGTCAGCCTAAGGGGGCGAACCAATGTGGAGCAGGGTAAAACCGGCCCCCCCAGCGTCCCTGCGCATCTCTTTCCTGGACCCTTAAAGGTCATTAGAATCTATAAAACTTCCAACGCTGGTGCTCAGGCAGACGAGCAGTGAGGGAGGAGGCCTGGGGACAATCAACCTCACCTGGTTCCGGGTTGGGGAACATGGAGTTGCTGGGAGAGTGTTGCACCTAGAGAGGGCACGGAAGGTCCGTGCTCTTTCCCCACATCTTGTCCTATGAATCTCTTCCTTCTGGTCGTTCCTGAGTTATAGCCTTTCATAATAAACTGGCAATCTGGACATTGCTGCCATGTGACAAGCCCGGCTGATGCCATTGAGGATGTGAGGCCACGTGGAAGGAGATCCCAGCCATCCAGCCCAAATTGCCCACTCACAGCATTGTCAAGTCTTGGGACTTCCCTGGTGATGCAGTGGTTGGGAGTCTGCCTGCCAATGAGGGGGGCACGGGTTCGAGCCCTGGTCTGGGGGGACACCGCATGCCGCGGAGCAACTAAGCCCATGAGCCACGGCTGCTGAGCCCAAGTGCCACAACTACTGAAGCCCGCACACCTAGAGCCTGTGCTCTGCGGCGGGAGAGGCCACCGCAATGAGAGGCCCGTGCACCGTGGTGAGGAGTGGCCCCTGCTCGCTGCAACTAGAGAAAGCCCACACGCAGCAGAAGACTCAATGCAGCCAAAAATAAATAAATTAATTAAAAAAGCTAAGTCTTTATTTATTTTTATTTGGCTGCGTTGGGTCTTCGTTGCTGTGGGTGGGCTTCTCACTGCGGTGGCTTCTCTTGTTGCAGAGCACGGGCTTGGTTGCTCCGCGGCATGTGGGGTCTTCCCGGACTTGAACCTGTGTCCCCTGCATTGGTGGGCGGATTCTTAACCACTGCACCACAAGGGAAGTCCCCATTTAAAGAAATTATTGACTTGCTTTAAATTTTCAGAAAAAATATTTAAAAAATTGATTACATGGACCTTTGTGTATGCAAGTTTCGCAGCTGTAGATACGGAGGGCTGAATGTTATATGCCATTTTATCTAAAGGACTTGAGTATCCATGGGTTTTGGTATACATGGAGGTCCTAGAACCAGTCCCCCGCCGGTACTAAGAGATGACTGTATAGTCATAATTGCAGTCTTTTTCATTCCTAGTAGTATTTTTGTGGTCTTCTCCTCCTGTGTCTTCCCCTGGATCAGTTTTGTCAGAGATGTGTTTTCATTAGGGTTTTGAAGAGCTCAGTTTTGGTCTTACTGATCTTTCCTATTGTTTCCTTGATTTTTCTCTTATCTTTTTCTTTAGGTTTACATGATAACTTTTTTAAGTTCCTCGAGTTGAATTTTTTAACTTACCTCTTTGTCATCTTTTTCTTTTTCATAGTAAAAGCTTTAGGTGCATCCCACAAGTTTGCATATATAATATTTTTATAGTTGTTCAGCAGCAATAAGTATAATTTCCATCATGATTTACTCTTGACCTCATGAATTGCATATTTAGATGTGCTTTTTGAAGTATCCAGTAATGTTAGGCTTGTTTGGCTATATTTTTATTGCTTGTTTTTAATCTAAATGCATTGTTGTCAGAAAATACGTTCTTTATGATAATGATTCTTTCAGAGTCCTTTGTGATTTAGAATTTGGTCTTTTTCTTTAAATTTTTGGTATATGGTCCAGGTGTCTTTGAAAGATGCATGTTTACTATTTGTGTAGAGCAGGATTTTATATATTAGCTCTAACTGCATTAGGTCAAATGTGGTGATTTATTCAAAGCTTGATCTATGTCTGTTTCTGATAGAGTTCTATAAAAACCTCATACTAGAATTGTTAAGTTTTTCCATTTCTCTTTATATTCACTGGATGAAAAAAGTCCAATCTGATAAATTTTGCTTTTAATAGGCAAATTAAATCCATTTACATTTAAAAAAAAAAAAACCTCACCTGGAGGCTGCTGGGGAGAAGTCCTGCCCCTCCCCCCGGGTATGAGGACACCCAACTCAGCACGAAGCATTTACAGAAGAGGTGTCTGCACCCTCAGGGCCCCAAGAATGTGGAATGGGACAAGAGGCAGAGGAGGGGTTTGTCACCGGCAAAGCCCATTAAAAATTCCTGGGAGATAAAAATAGAATCTGGGCAATAAAATAAAGTCTAACCTTTTTTTCCTTTGTGCTTTTTCTAATTTCACTTGTTCCTAGGTTTCCACAGGCAGAGGTCCCACACCCGGCACTTCAGACCCGATTTCCTAGTGCAAGATGGCTGGGCCGACACCTCAGCTCTCCGGGCCCCGTGCAGACTCCGCCACATAGAGCCTGAGCTCCAGCCAACCCGGCCCTCGAGAGCTCCGCCCCGTCCCTCCTGCTGACGCTGACGGGATCCCTACACAGCAGCCCGGCCCACAGCCCGCGGGGGAGCGCACGCCCTCACCTCTCCATTCTCTGATCAAAATATAAAGTTTTCCTTTGCTTCTGAACCAAACTCAGTCTCGATCTGTTGGCTCCAATGACACTGGGCAGGGGGACACTTGTTGGGGCCCACTCTGCAGGATCAGTAACAGAATTTGAGAACATTGTAACTTCAAAGAATAGATGCGTGAGCCAAACTGTTATTAACATAGAGCAGTGTATAAGGCTCGTGTAAAATAAGATGTTTCTAACACTTCCATTTGATATTTCCATCACTTTATTATAAGCAAGTTCAGTGGAGGGGTTTGTCGTATTTGTCAGGTCAACATTAGAGAAATGCAGTGATTTCTTTCCAAGGATGTGGATCTACTAATCTTGGCTGAAGGTTCAATCTTGTTTTGAATGATTTCCGTTGAAAATGATACCTCTTTTTCAGCTCCTGGATTTCTACGAAGTATAAAATCTTATATATTTTATTACTAAAGGGTAAAGGTGGGACGAGAGATAAATTAACAGTTTCGGATTAACATATACACACTTCTATGTATAAAATATATCATCAACAAGGAACTACTGTATAGCACAGGGAACAATACTCAATATTTTGTAATAACCCCTAAGGGGAAATAATCTGAAAAACAATAGATATCTATATCGACATCATGTATCAACTACAGATAAAAAGGAACATAAAGGAGGCCGATGGCGAGCGTTTCTGACCCTGAAGACTTCACTCACCTAAATTTCGGACTCTGCTTACGGCCAAAGTCCCTTAATGAACATACATGTACCAGTGGCTTAAAAATTCGCCAGATGGGGGCTTCCCTGGTGGCGCAGTGGTTGAGAGTCTGCCTGCCGATGCAGGGGACACGGGTTGGAGCCCTGGTCTGGGAAGATCCCACGTGCCGCAGAGCGGCTGGGCCTGTGAGCCACAACTACTGAGCCTGCGCGTCTGGAGCCTGTGCTCCGCAACAGGAGAGGCCGCGATGGTGAGAGGCCCGCGCACCGCGATGAGGAGTGGCCCCCGCTTGCCGCTGCTGGAGGAAGCCCTCCCACAGAGGAGAGGACCCAACACAGCCAATAAATAAATACATGAATAAATAAATAAATAAAATTAAAAAAAAATTCGTCAGATTGGGGTTCGGGGAGACACTGATTTGGAAAAATCCCTGGTGTTCTCCTTACATACATGGGAACCTTCCTACAGCTAAAATATGCCTGTGACACCCAGAAGATGGTACACGGTTGGATCAGGAAGATTTTGGAAAAGGCACCTCATCTCTTAATCTCATGGTGGTCGAGTTCACCCCACCAGCCTCTTTCCTAACAATCTCCCCACTTGAGGATGTCAGCACCTCCTATGTCCTGTTGCACAGAGTTGGGAATCTGTCCACAGGATGAAGGGGAAGGAGGAGAAACAATGAGAGACAAGCCCTAGATGTTCGGACAGGCAAAAGTCACTCTAATTTCCAATCAGGAAGAAGAATTAAGCAAAGGCTTAGCCTGCCGCCCAAAACCACAGTAGGGGCAGAAGCACACCACCGGTTTTGCGGCCAGCTCCCAAAAAACCGAGTTGACAAATGAAGCTCAGGAAACTTCAATTCACAAATATGCAGAATTATAAATTATGACTCTCCAAGCAAGCCGGAAATGCAAATCAGCAATACAAAGAAGTCTCACTTCCCATCGGTCAAAGGGGACCATGCTGAAAAAAGTGTAAAAACCAGAAATGCAGGACAGGCCATGGAGAAAAGGGAGCCTTGTTAGGCTGATGGGGGGGATGTAAACTGCCAATGGCCACTCTGTAGAAGTGTATGGTGTTTCCTAAAACATCTAAAAAACACAGCTAGAGAGCATAGGGCACTTACACTCATGGGCATATAAATTGGGAAATCTAAAAATCAACAAGACACGGGCACCCCAAAGATTAGCGCTGCTCTGTTGACAAGAAACTCCAATTCGGTACACCTTAAATATCCCAGGAAAGAGAAAAATGGATAAAGAAGTTGTGCTAATTAGGTACAATGAAATATCACTCAGCCATGTAATAAATGTAATAAGGCTAGTAGCAGCATGCTGACTGGATTTACGTACGACGTTTAGAAGTGAAATAAGTCACACAGAAAAAGACACTTATCATAAGATATCACTTATAGAGGGAATGTAAAAATCGCTACACAGGACATGTACTACAAAACAGAATAGAGCCACACATTTAGAGAACACACCATGGCTGCTTAACGGAAAGGTGAGGTGGGGTGATGCATAAAACAAGGGTTTGAAATTAGCACAGATAGCACTCCATAAACCACATATGTAACAGACAAGCCCTGTTCCTTGCTCAGTGAACTGGACTCCAAACCTCTTATTCAACGCACAAAAAATATATCTGACTAGTAAGAATCTTAAAACCTATGTATTGATATCTCTCTGTAAGTGAATCAAGTGGTTATAAAATGGTATAAACACAGCAGTGAAAATCAGCTAAACCCCAGTATAAAAATAAATTTCAAAAAAAATAAAAAAAAAACAAAGACATTGAAAGAGAGAAATTCTTACAGAGATCGTTCAGGGGCTTTGAAGCAACCTGGATTGACCATATATAGACCCACAGCTGGATTAGACATAATTCTGGAAACTGTTGGGGCTGAGAGGATTGGTGAGATTGGGTGAGCAAACGAAGACACTTTAAAGTAATACTGCGCGGTACCCATTCCATTTGTTCCAAATCTCCAGGTTCAAGGGAATCATCCTACAGCGAAAACATGCATGGGAAACCCAAATGATGATACACCGTGTGATCTGGAAAGGTTTCTAAAATGCACCTCATTTCACATCTCCTAGTGCTTGGGTTCCCCCCATCCAGCTGCTTTACTAAAAATCTAACCACTTGGAGAATCAGCACCTTTAACCTCTTGTTTCATACAGGTTGCAATTTGTCCTGAGGATGAACGGGATGAGGGGGAACCCATGAGAGACTAGCTCTAGGTGTTGGGACAGGCACACGTCACTCTAATTTCCCATCAGGAAGAAGAATTAACGACAGGCTCAGCCTGCCCCATGGAACCAGAATAGTGCCTGAAGCAATCCTGCGGTTTTGCAGCCAGCTCCCAAAAAAGCGAGTTGAAAAATGTAGATCCGGGGCACTGTAATTCACAAACTTGCAGAGTTACAAATGATAACTCTCGTCCACAAATATATTGAGGGAAGGCAACGAACACTATTTAAAAGCAAGGCAGAATTGCAGGAAACAGATTTCAGGAGGAAGATACGAATCGTCTGTAAAGCAAATGAAAAGCAGGAAAACGTCGACAATGATGCACTTGGCCAAAAAGGGCGGATGCGTTTTTTCCTGAATATATTCAGGAAAAAAACGCATCCGCCCTTTTTGGCAAACCAAGCAACCCGGAAAGGAAAATCAGCACTACAAAGAAGTCTCACTTGCCATAGGTCAAAAGGGCCATCCTAAAAAAGTGTAAGACCAGACATGCAGGCAGGACAGGCCAGGGAGAAAAGGGAGCCTTGTTAGGCTGATGGGCGGGATGAAAACTGCCAATGTTCACTCGGGTATGGTGTTTCCTGGAACATCTAAAAAACTCAGCTTAGAGAGCATAGGGCACTTCCACTCATGGGCGTATACATTGGGAAAACTAAAAATCAGCAAGACACAGGCACCCCAAAGTTTTGGGCTACTCTGTTGACAAGAACCTCCACTTCGTTACACCTTAAATATCCCAGGAAAGAGAAGAATGGATAAAGAAGTTGCGGTTCTTATGTATAATGGAATATCACTCAGCCATGAAATCAATGTCATAAGGCTAGTAGCAGCATGATGAGTGGATTTAGGTATGACGATTCTAAGTGAAATAAGTCACACAGAAAAAGACACTTATCATAAGATATCACTTATAGAGGGAATGTAAAAACCGCTACCCTTGAACTGAATTACAAAACAGAACAGAGTCACACGTTTAGAAAACACACTATGGCTGCTTAACGGGAAAGGTGAGGTGAGGTGATGCATAAAACAAGGGTTTCAAATTAGCTCAGATACCGTTCCATAAACCCAATATGTAAGAGACAAGACCTACTCCTTGCTCAGTGAACTGGACTCAACACCCCCTATTCACCGCCCAAGAATATATCTGACTAGTAAGAATCTTAAAACCTATGTATTGATATCTCTCTGTAAGTGAGTCAAGTGGGTATAAAGTGGCATAAACACAGCAGTGAAAAGCAGCTAAACCCCATTATAAAAATCAATTACTTTTCAAAACCCGTGAAACAAAGACAGTGAAAGAGAGAGAAATTCTTACAAAATTCGTTCAGGGGCTGTGAGGCCACCTGGATTGACCATATCTAGACCCACAGCTGATTGAGACATAAGGGTGGATACTCGTGGGGCTGAGAGGTTTGGTGAGGTTGGGTGAGCAAACGCAGACCCTTTAAAGTAATACGGCGTGGTACCCATCCCATGGGTCCCAAATCTCCAGGTTCAAGGGCATCTTCCTACATTGAAAACATGCATGAGAAACCCCGAAGATGGTACACCGTGTGATCGGGAAAGGTTTCTAAAACGCAGCTCATTTCTCATCTCCTTGTGCTCCGGTTCGCCATTCCAGCCGCTTTACTAGCAATCTCCCTCCTTGGAGAATCAGCACCTTTATCCTCCTGTTCCGTACAGGTTGCAATTTGTCCTGAGGATGCACGGGAAGACGGGGAACCAATGAGAGACTAGCTCTAAGTGTAGGGACAGGCACAGGTCACTCTATTTTCCCATCAGGAAGAAGAATGAACCACAAGCTCAGCCCGCCGCCAGGAACCAGAATACGGCCTGAAGCAATCCTGCGCTTTTGCGGCCAGCTCCCAAGAAAGCGAGTTGAATAATGGAGCTCAGGGGCACTGCAATTCACAAACCTGCAGACTTAGAAATGATAACTCTCGTCCACAGATATATTGAGGGAAGGCAACGAAGAGGATTTGAAAGCAAGGCAGAATTGCAGGAAACAGATTTCAGGAGGTAGATTCGAATCGCCTTTAAAGCACAGGAAAAGCGGCAAAACCTTGACAATGATGCCCTTAGCCAAAAAGGGCGTATGCGTTTTTTCCTGAATATATTCAGGAAAAAACGCATACGCCCTTTTTGGCCAACCAAGCAACCTGGAAAGGCAATTCAGCGCTACAAAGAAGTCTCGCTTCCCATCGGTCAAAAGGGCCATGCTGAATAAAGTGTCAAAACCAGAAATGCAGGACAGGCCATGGAGAAATAGGAGCCTTGCTACGCTGATGGGCGGGATGTAAATTGCCAAAAACCACTCTAGAGAAGTGTACGGTGTGTCCTGAAACATCTAAAAAACTCAGCTTAGAGAGCATAGGGCACTTCCACTCATGGGCGTATAAATTGGGAAAACTAAAAATCAGCAAGACACAGGCACCCCAAAGTTTTGGGCTACTCTGTTGACAAGAACCTCCACTTCGTTACACCTTAAATATCCCAGGAAAGAGAAGAATGGATAAAGAAGTTGTGGTCCTTATGTACAATGGAATATCACTCAGCCATGAAATCAATGTCATAAGGCTAGTAGCAGCATGATGAGTGGATTTAGGTACGACGATTCTAAGTGAAATAAGTCCCACAGAAAAAGACACTTATCATGAGATATCACTTAGAGAGGGAATGTAAAAACCGCTACCCTTGAACTGAATTACAAAACAGAACAGAGTCACACGTTTAGAAAACACACTATGGCTGCTTAACGGGAAAGGTGAGGTGGGGTGATGCATAAAACAAGGGTTTCAAATTAGCTCAGATACCATTCCATGAACCCAATATGTAATAGACAAGACCTACTCCTTGCTCAGTGAACTGGACTCAACACCCCCTATTCACCGCCCAAGAATATATCTGACTAGTAAGAATCTTAAAACCTATGTATTGATATCTCTCTGTAAGTGAGTCAAGTGGGTGTAAAGCGGCATAAACACAGCAGTGAAAAGCAGCTAAACCCCATTATAAAAATCAATTACTTTTAAAAACCCGTGAAATAAAGACAGTGAAAGAGAGAGAAATTCTTACAAAATTCGTTCAGGGGCTGTGATGCCACCTGGATTGACCATATCTAGACCCACAGCTGATTGAGACATAAGGGTGGACACTCTTGGGGCTGAGAGGTTTGGTGAGGTTGGGTGAGCAAACGCAGACCCTTTAAAGTAATATAGCGTGGTACCCATCCCATGGGTCCCAAATCTCCAGGTTCAAGGGCATCGTCCTACCTTGAAAACATGCATGAGAAACCCCGAAGATGGTACACCGTGTGATCGGGAAAGGTTTCTAAAACGCACCTCATTTCTCATCTCCTTGTGCTCCGGTTCGCCTTTCCAGCCGCTTTACTAGCAATCTCCCTCCTTGGAGAATCAGCACCTTTATCCTCCTGTTCCGTACAGGTTGCAATTTGTCCTGAGGATGCACGGGAAGAGGGGGAACCAATGAGAGACTAGCTCTAAGTGTAGGGACAGGCACAGGTCACCTTATTTTCCCATCAGGAGGAAGAATTAACCACAGGCTCAGCCTGCCGCCAGGAACCAGAATACGGCCTGAAGCAATCCTGCGCTTTTGCGGCCAGCTCCCAAGAAAGCGAGTTGAATAATGGAGCTCAGGGGCACTGCAATTCACAAACCTGCAGACTTAGAAATGATAACTCTCGTCCACAGATATATTGAGGGAAGGCAACGAAGAGGATTTGAAAGCAAGGCAGAATTGCAGGAAACAGATTTCAGGAGGTAGATTCGAATCGCCTTTAAAGCACAGGAAAAGCGGCAAAACCTCGACAATGATGCCCTTGGCCAAAAAGGGCGTATGCGTTTTTTCCTGAATATATTCAGGAAAAAACGCATACGCCCGTTTTGGCCAACCAAGCAACCTGGAAAGGCAAATCAGCGCTACAAAGAAGTCTCGCTTCCCATCGGTCAAAAGGGCCATGCTGAATAAAGTGTCAAAACCAGAAATGCAGGACAGGCCATGGAGAAATGGGAGCCTTGCTACGCTGATGGGCGGGATGTAAATTACCAACAGCCACTCTGGAGAAGTGTACGGTGTGTCCTGAAACATCTAAAATACTCAGCTTAGAGACCATAGGGCACTTCCACTCATGGGCGTATAAATTGGGAAAACTAAAAATCAGCAAGACACAGGCACCCCAAAGTTTTGGGCTACTCTGTTGACAAGAACCTCCACTTCGTTACACCTTAAATATCCCAGGAAAGAGAAGAATGGATAAAGAAGTTGTGGTCCTTATGTACAATGGAATATCACTCAGCCATGAAATCAATGTCATAAGGCTATTAGCGACATGATGAGTGGATTTAGGTATGACGATTCTAAGTGAAATAAGTCCCACAGAAAAAGACACTTATCATGAGATATCACTTATAGAGGGAATGTAAAAACCGCTACCCTTGAACTGAATTACAAAACAGAACAGAGTCACACGTTTAGAAAACACACTATGGCTGCTTAACGGGAAAGGTGAGGTGGGGTGATGCATAAAACAAGGGTTTCAAATTAGCTCAGATACCGTTCCATGAACCCAATATGTAATAGACAAGACCTACTCCTTGCTCAGTGAACTGGACCCAACACCCCCTATTCACCGCCCAAGAATATATCTGACTAGTAAGAATCTTAAAACCTATGTATTGATATCTCTCTGTAAGTGAGTCAAGTGGGTGTAAAGTGGCATAAACACAGCAGTGAAAAGCAGCTAAACCCAATTACAAAAATCAATTACTTTTCAAAACCCGTGAAACAAAGACAGTGAAAGAGAGAGAAATTCTTACAAAATTCGTTCAGGGGCTG
Organism: Balaenoptera ricei; assembly: GCF_028023285.1. Lineage (NCBI taxonomy): Eukaryota > Metazoa > Chordata > Mammalia > Artiodactyla > Balaenopteridae > Balaenoptera > Balaenoptera ricei. The sequence goes on from NC_082650.1 coordinate 74,140,475, forward strand.
TGATGCCACCTGGATTGACCATATCTAGACCCACAGCTGATTGAGACATAAGGGTGGACACTCTTGGGGCTGAGAGGTTTGGTGAGGTTGGGTGAGCAAACGCAGACCCTTTAAAGTAATATAGCGTGGTACCCATCCCATGGGTCCCAAATCTCCAGGTTCAAGGGCATCGTCCTACCTTGAAAACATGCATGAGAAACCCCGAAGATGGTACACCGTGTGATCGGGAAAGGTTTCTAAAACGCACCTCATTTCTCATCTCCTTGTGCTCCGGTTCGCCATTCCAGCCGCTTTACTAGCAATCTCCCTCCTTGGAGAATCAGCACCTTTATCCTCCTGTTCCGTACAGGTTGCAATTTGTCCTGAGGATGCACGGGAAGAGGGGGAACCAATGAGAGACTAGCTCTAAGTGTAGGGACAGGCACAGGTCACTCTATTTTCCCATCAGGAAGAAGAATTAACCACAGGCTCAGCCCGCCGCCAGGAACCAGAATACGGCCTGAAGCAATCCTGCGCTTTTGCGGCCAGCTCCCAAGAAAGCGAGTTGAAGAATGGAGCTCAGGGGCACTGCAATTCACAAACCTGCAGACTTAGAAATGATAACTCTCGTCCACAGATATATTGAGGGAAGGCAACGAAGAGGATTTGAAAGCAAGGCAGAATTGCAGGAAACAGATTTCAGGAGGTAGATTCGAATCGCCTTTAAAGCACAGGAAAAGCGGCAAAACCTCGACAATGATGCCCTTGGCCAAAAAGGGCGTATGCGTTTTTTCCTGAATATATTCAGGAAAAAACGCATACGCCCTTTTTGGCCAACCAAGCAACCTGGAAAGGCAAATCAGCGCTACAAAGAAGTCTCGCTTCCCATCGGTCAAAAGGGCCATGCTGAATAAAGTGTCAAAACCAGAAATGCAGGACAGGCCATGGAGAAATGGGAGCCTTGCTACGCTGATGGGCGGGATGTAAATTGCCAACAGCCACTCTGGAGAAGTCTACGGTGTGTCATGAAACATCTAAAAAACTCAGCTTAGAGAGCATAGGGCACTTCCACTCATGGGCGTATAAATTGGGAAAACTAAAAATCAGCAAGACACAGGCACCCCAAAGTTTTGGGCTACTCTGTTGACAAGAACCTCCACTTCGTTACACCTTAAATATCCCAGGAAAGAGAAGAATGGATAAAGAAGTTGTGGTCCTTATGTACAATGGAATATCACTCAGCCATGAAATCAATGTCATAAGGCTATTAGCGACATGATGAGTGGATTTAGGTATGACGATTCTAAGTGAAATAAGTCCCACAGAAAAAGACACTTATCATGAGATATCACTTATAGAGGGAATGTAAAAACCGCTACCCTTGAACTGAATTACAAAACAGAACAGAGTCACACGTTTAGAAAACACACTATGGCTGCTTAACGGGAAAGGTGAGGTGGGGTGATGCATAAAACAAGGGTTTCAAATTAGCTCAGATACCGTTCCATGAACCCAATATGTAATAGACAAGACCTACTCCTTGCTCAGTGAACTGGACTCAACACCCCCTATTCACCGCCCAAGAATATATCTGACTAGTAAGAATCTTAAAACCTATGTATTGATATCTCTCTGTAAGTGAGTCAAGTGGGTGTAAAGTGGCATAAACACAGCAGTGAAAAGCAGCTAAACCCAATTACAAAAATAAATTACTTTTCAAAACCCGTGAAACAAAGACAGTGAAAGAGAGAGAAATTCTTACAAAATTCGTTCAGGGGCTGTGATGCCACCTGGATTGACCATATCTAGACCCACAGCTGATTGAGACATAAGGGTGGACACTCTTGGGGCTGAGAGGTTTGGTGAGGTTGGGTGAGCAAACGCAGACCCTTTAAAGTAATATAGCGTGGTACCCATCCCATGGGTCCCAAATCTCCAGGTTCAAGGGCATCGTCCTACCTTGAAAACATGCATGAGAAACCCCGAAGATGGTACACCGTGTGATCGGGAAAGGTTTCTAAAACGCACCTCATTTCTCATCTCCTTGTGCTCCGGTTCGCCATTCCAGCCGCTTTACTAGCAATCTCCCTCCTGGAGAATCAGCACCTTTATCCTCCTGTTCCGTACAGGTTGCAATTTGTCCTGAGGATGCACGGGAAGAGGGGGAACCAATGAGAGACTAGCTCTAGGTGTTGGGACAGGCACAGGTCACTCTATTTTCCCATCAGGAAGAAGAATTAACCACAGGCTCAGCCTGCCGCCAGGAACCAGAATACGGCCTGAAGCAATCCTGCGCTTTTGCGGCCAGCTCCCAAGAAAGCGAGTTGAATAATGGAGCTCAGGGGCACTGCAATTCACAAACCTGCAGACTTAGAAATGATAACTCTCGTCCACAAATATATTGAGGGAAGGCAACGAAGAGGATTTGAAAGCAAGGCAGAATTGCAGGAAACAGATTTCAGGAGGTAGATTCGAATCGCCTTTAAAGCACAGGAAAAGCGGCAAAACCTCGACAATGATGCCCTTAGCCAGAAAGGGCGTATGCGTTTTTTCCTGAATATATTCAGGAAAAAACGCATACGCCCTTTTTGGCCAACCAAGCAACCTGGAAAGGCAATTCAGCGCTACAAAGAAGTCTCGCTTCCCATCGGTCAAAAGGGCCATGCTGAATAAAGTGTCAAAACCAGAAATGCAGGACAGGACATGGAGAAATGGGAGCCTTGCTACGCTGATGGGCGGGATGTAAATTGCCAAAAGCCACTCTAGAGAAGTGTACGGTGTGTCCTGAAACATCTATAAAACTCAGCTTAGAGAGCATAGGGCACTTCCACTCATGGGCGTATAAATTGGGAAAACTAAAAATCAGCAAGACACAGGCACCCCAAAGTTTTGGGCTACTCTGTTGACAAGAACCTCCACTTCGTTACACCTTAAATATCCCAGGAAAGAGAAGAATGGATAAAGAAGTTGTGGTCCTTATGTACAATGGAATATCACTCAGCCATGAAATCAATGTCATAAGGCTAGTAGCAGCATGATGAGTGGATTTAGGTATGACGATTCTAAGTGAAATAAGTCCCACAGAAAAAGACACTTATCATGAGATATCACTTATAGAGGGAATGTAAAAACCGCTACCCTTGAACTGAATTACAAAACAGAACACAGTCACACGTTTAGAAAACACACTATGGCTGCTTAACGGGAAAGGTGAGGTGGGGTGATGCATAAAACAAGGGTTTCAAATTAGCTCAGATACCGTTCCATGAACCCAATATGTAATAGACAATACCTACTCCTTGCTCAGTGAACTGGACTCAACACCCCCTATTCACCGCCCAAGAATATATCTGACTAGTAAGAATCTTAAAACCTATGTATTGATATCTCTCTGTAAGTGAGTCAAGTGGGTGTAAAGCGGCATAAACACAGCAGTGAAAAGCAGCTAAACCCCATTATAAAAATCAATTACTTTTAAAAACCCGTGAAACAAAGACAGTGAAAGAGAGAGAAATTCTTACAAAATTCGTTCAGGGGCTGTGATGCCACCTGGATTGACCATATCTAGACCCACAGCTGATTGAGACATAAGGGTGGACACTCTTGGGGCTGAGAGGTTTGGTGAGGTTGGGTGAGCAAATGCAGACCCTTTAAAGTAATATAGCGTGGTACCCATCCCATGGGTCCCAAATCTCCAGGTTCAAGGGCATCGTCCTACACTGAAAACATGCATGAGAAACCCCGAAGATGGTACACCGTGTGATCGGGAAAGTTTCTAAAACGCACCTCATTTCTCATCTCCTTGTGCTCCGGTTCGCCATTCCAGCCGCTTTCCTAGCAATCTCCCTCCTTGGAGAATCCGTACCTTTATCCTCCTGTTCCGTACAGGTTGCAATTTGTCCTGAGGATGCACGGGAAGAGGGGGAACCAATGAGAGACTAGCTCTAGGTGTTGGGACAGGCACAGGTCACTCTATTTTCCCATCAGGAAGAAGAATTAACCACAGGCTCAGCCTGCCGCCAGGAACGAGAATACGGCCTGAAGCAATCCTGCGCTTTTGCGGCCAGCTCCCAAGAAAGCGAGTTGAATCATGGAGCTCAGGGGCACTGCAATTCACAAACCTGCAGACTTAGAAATGATAACTCTCGTCCACAAATATATTGAGGGAAGGCAACGAAGAGGATTTGAAAGCAAGGTAGAATTGCAGGAAACAGATTTCAGGAGGTAGATTCGAATCGCCTTTAAAGCACAGGAAGAGCGGCAAAACCTTGACAATGATGCCCTTAGCCAGAAAGGGCGTATGCGTTTTTTCCTGAATATATTCAGGAAAAAACGCATACGCCCTTTTTGGCCAACCAAGCAACCTGGAAAGGCAAATCAGCGCTACAAAGAAGTCTCGCTTCCCATCGGTCAAAAGGGCCATGCTGAATAAAGTGTCAAAACCAGAAATGCAGGACAGGCCATGGAGAAATGGGAGCCTTGCTACGCTGATGGGCGGGATGTAAATTGCCAACAGCCACTCTGGAGAAGTGTACGGTGTGTCCTGAAACATCTAAAAAACTCAGCTTAGAGACCATAGGGCACTTCCACTCATGGGCGTATAAATTGGGAAAACTAAAAATCAGCAAGGCACAGGCACCCCAAAGTTTTGGGCTACTCTGTTGACAAGAACCTCCACTTCGTTACACCTTAAATATCCCAGGAAAGAGAAGAATGGATAAAGAAGTTGTGGTCCTTATGTACAATGGAATATCACTCAGCCATGAAATCAATGTCATAAGGCTAGTAGCAGCATGATGAGTGGATTTAGGTATGACGATTCTAAGTGAAATAAGTCCCACAGAAAAAGACACTTATCATGAGATATCACTTATAGAGGGAATGTAAAAACCGCTACCCTTGAACTGAATTACAAAACAGAACAGAGTCACACGTTTAGAAAACAGACTATGGCTGCTTAACGGGAAAGGTGAGGTGGGGTGATGCATAAAACAAGGGTTTCAAATTAGTTCAGATACCATTCCATGAACCCAATATGTAATAGACAAGACCTACTCCTTGCTCAGTGAACTGGACTCAACACCCCCTATTCACCACCCAAGAATATATCTGACTAGTAAGAATCTTAAAACCTATGTATTGATATCTCTCTGTAAGTGAGTCAAGTGGGTGTAAAGCGGCATAAACACAGCAGTGAAAAGCAGTTAAACCCCATTATAAAAATCAATTACTTTTAAAAACCCGTGAAACAAAGACAGTGAAAGAGAGAGAAATTCTTACAAAATTCGTTCAGGGGCTGTGATGCCACCTGGATTGACCATATCTAGACCCACAGCTGATTGAGACATAAGGGTGGACACTCTTGGGGCTGAGAGGTTTGGTGAGGTTGGGTGAGCAAACGCAGACCCTTTAAAGTAATATAGCGTGGTACTACCCATCCCATGGGTCCGAAATCTCCAGGTTCAAGGGCATCGTCCTACACTGAAAACATGCATGAGAAACCCCGAAGATGGTACACCGTGTGATCGGGAAAGGTTTCTAAAACGCACCTCATTTCTCATCTCCTTGTGCTCCGGTTCGCCATTCCAGCCGCTTTACTAGCAATCTCCCTCCTTGGAGAATCAGCACCTTTATCCTCCTGTTCCGTACAGGTTGCAATTTGTCCTGAGGATGCACGGGAAGAGGGGGAACCAATGAGAGACTAGCTCTAGGTGTTGGGACAGGCACAGGTCACTCTATTTTCCCATCAGGAAGAAGAATTAACCACAGGCTCAGCCTGCCGCCAGGAACCAGAATACGGCCTGAAGCAATCTTGCGCTTTTGCGGCCAGCTCCCAAGAAAGCGAGTTGAATAATGGAGCTCAGGGGCACTGCAATTCACAAACCTGCAGACTTAGAAATGATAACTCTCGTCCACTAATATATTGAGGGAAGGCAACGAAGAGGATTTGAAAGCAAGGTAGAATTGCAGGAAACAGATTTCAGGAGGTAGATTCGAATCGCCTTTAAAGCACAGGAAAAGCGGCAAAACCTTGACAATGATGCCCTTAGCCAGAAAGGGCGTATGCGTTTTTTCCTGAATATATTCAGGAAAAAACGCATACGCCCTTTTTGGCCAACCAAGCAACCTGGAAAGGCAATTCAGCACTACAAAGAAGTCTCGCTTCCCATCGGTCAAAAGGGCCATGCTGAATAAAGTGTCAAAACCAGAAATGCAGGACAGGCCATGGAGAAATAGGAGCCTTGCTACGCTGATGGGCGGGATGTAAATTGCCAAAAGCCACTCTAGAGAAGTGTACGGTGTGTCCTGAAACATCTAAAAAACTCAGCTTAGAGAGCATAGGGCACTTCCACTCATGGGCGTATAAATTGGGAAAACTAAAAATCAGCAAGACACAGGCACCCCAAAGTTTTGGGCTACTCTGTTGACAAGAACCTCCACTTCGTTACACCTTAAATATCCCAGGAAAGAGAAGAATGGATAAAGAAGTTGTGGTCCTTATGTACAATGGAATATCACTCAGCCTTGAAATCAATGTCATAAGGCTAGTAGCAGCATGATGAGTGGATTTAGGTATGACGATTCAAAGTGAAATAAGTCCCACAGAAAAAGACACTTATCATGAGATATCACATATAGAGGGAATGTAAAAACCGCTACCCTTGAACTGAATTACAAAACAGAACAGAGTCACACGTTTAGAAAACAGACTATGGCTGCTTAACGGGAAAGGTGAGGTGGGGTGATGCATAAAACAAGGGTTTCAAATTAGCTCAGATACCATTCCATGAACCCAATATGTAATAGACAAGACCTACTCCTTGCTCAGTGAACTGGACTCAACACCCCCTATTCACCACCGAAGAATATATCTGACTAGTAAGACTCTTAAAACCTATGTATTGATATCTCTCTGTAAGTGAGTCAAGTGGGTGTAAAGCGGCATAAACACAGCAGTGAAAAGCAGCTAAACCCCATTATAAAAATCAATTACTTTTAAAAACCCGTGAAACAAAGACAGTGAAAGAGAGAGAAATTCTTAGAAAATTCGTTCAGGGGCTGTGATGCCACCTGGATTGACCATATCTAGACCCACAGCTGATTGAGACATAAGGGTGGACACTCTTGGGGCTGAGAGGTTTGGTGAGGTTGGGTGAGCAAACGCAGACCCTTTAAAGTAATATAGCGTGGTACCCATCCCATGGGTCCCAAATCTCCAGGTTCAAGGGCATCGTCCTACACTGAAAACATGCATGAGAAACCCCGAAGATGGTACACCGTGTGATCGGGAAAGGTTTCTAAAACGCACCTCATTTCTCATCTCCTTGTGCTCCGGTTCGCCATTCCAGCCGCTTTACTAGCAATCTCCCTCCTTGGAGAATCAGCACCTTTATCCTCCTGTTCCGTACAGGTTGCAATTTGTCCTGAGGATGCACGGGAAGAGGGGGAACCAATGAGAGACTAGCTCTAGGTGTTGGGACAGGCACAGGTCACTCTATTTTCCCATCAGGAAGAAGAATTAACCACAGGCTCAGCCTGCCGCCAGGAACCAGAATACGGCCTGAAGCAATCCTGCGCTTTTGCGGCCAGCTCCCAAGAAAGCGAGTTGAATAATGGAGCTCAGGGGCACTGCAATTCACAAACCTGCAGACTTAGAAATGATAACTCTCGTCCACAAATATATTGAGGGAAGGCAACAAAGAGGATTTGAAAGCAAGGCCGAATTGCAGGAAACAGATTTCAGGAGGTAGATTCGAATCGCCTTTAAAGCACAGGAAAAGCGGCAAAACCTTGACAATGATGCCCTTAGCCAGAAAGGGCGTATGCGTTTTTTCCTGAATATATTCAGGAAAAAACGCATACGCCCTTTTTGGCCAACCAAGCAACCTGGAAAGGCAATTCAGCGCTACAAAGAAGTCTCGCTTCCCATCGGTCAAAAGGGCCATGCTGAATAAAGTGTCAAAACCAGAAATGCAGGACAGGCCATGGAGAAATAGGAGCCTTGCTACGCTGATGGGCGGGATGTAAATTGCCAAAAGCCACTCTAGAGAAGTGTACGGTGTGTCCTGAAACATCTATAAAACTCAGCTTAGAGAGCATAGGGCACTTCCACTCATGGGCGTATAAATTGGGAAAACTAAAAATCAGCAAGACACAGGCACCCCAAAGTTTTGGGCTACTCTGTTGACAAGAACCTCCACTTCGTTACACCTTAAATATCCCAGGAAAGAGAAGAATGGATAAAGAAGTTGTGGTCCTTATGTACAATGGAATATCACTCAGCCATGAAATCAATGTCATAAGGCTAGTAGCAGCATGATGAGTGGATTTAGGTATGACGATTCTAAGTGAAATAAGTCCCACAGAAAAAGACACTTATCATGAGATATCACTTAGAGAGGGAATGTAAAAACCGCTACCCTTGAACTGAATTACAAAACAGAACAGAGTCACACGTTTAGAAAACAGACTATGGCTGCTTAACGGGAAAGGTGAGGTGGGGTGATGCATAAAACAAGGGTTTCAAATTAGCTCAGATACCATTCCATGAACCCAATATGTAATAGACAAGACCTACTCCTTGCTCAGTGAACTGGACTCAACACCCCCTATTCACCGCCCAATAATATATCTGACTAGTAATAATCTTAAAACCTATGTATTGATATCTCTCTGTAAGTGAGTCAAGTGGGTGTAAAGCGGCATAAACACAGCAGTGAAAAGCAGCTAAACCCCATTATAAAAATCAATTACTTTTAAAAACCCGTGAAACAAAGACAGTGAAAGAGAGAGAAATTCTTACAAAATTCGTTCAGGGGCTGTGATGCCACCTGGATTGACCATATCTAGACCCACAGCTGATTGAGACATAAGGGTGGACACTCTTGGGGCTGAGAGGTTTGGTGAGGTTGGGTGAGCAAACGCAGACCCTTTAAAGTAATATAGCGTGGTACCCATCCGATGGGTCCCAAATCTCCAGGTTCAAGGGCATCGTCCTACCTTGAAAACATGCATGAGAAACCCCGAAGATGGTACACCGTGTGATCGGGAAAGGTTTCTAAAACGCACCTCATTTCTCATCTCCTTGTGTTCCGGTTCGCCATTCCAGCCGCTTTACTAGCAATCTCCCTCCTTGGAGAATCAGCACCTTTATCCTCCTGTTCCGTACAGGTTGCAATTTGTCCTGAGGATGCACGGGAAGAGGGGGAGCCAATGAGAGACTAGCTCTAAGTGTAGGGACAGGCACAGGTCACTCTATTTTCCCATCAGGAAGAAGAATTACCCACAGGCTCAGCCCGCCGACAAGAACCAGAATACGGCCTGAAGCAATCCTGCGCTTTTGCGGCCAGCTCCCAAGAAAGCGAGTTGAATAATGGAGCTCAGGGGCACTGCAATTCACGAACCTGCAGACTTAGAAATGATAACTCTCGTCCACAAATATATTGAGGGAAGGCAACAAAGAGGATTTGAAAGCAAGGCAGAATTGCAGGAAACAGATTTCAGGAGGTAGATTCGAATCGCCTTTAAAGCACAGGAAAAGCGGCAAAACCTTGACAATGATGCCCTTAGCCAGAAAGGGCGTATGCGTTTTTTCCTGAATATATTCAGGAAAAAACGCATACGCCCTTTTTGGCCTACCAAGCAACCTGGAAAGGCAATTCAGCGCTACAAAGAAGTCTCGCTTCCCATCGGTCAAAAGGGCCATGCTGAATAAAGTGTCAAAACCAGAAATGCAGGACAGGCCATGGAGAAATAGGAGCCTTGCTACGCTGATGGGCGGGATGTAAATTGCCAAAAACCACTCTAGAGAAGTGTACGGTGTGTCCTGAAACATCTATAAAACTCAGCTTAGAGAGCATAGGGCACTTCCACTCATGGGCGTATAAATTGGGAAAACTAAAAATCAGCAAGACACAGGCACCCCAAAGTTTTGGGCTACTCTGTTGACAAGAACCTCCACTTCGTTACACCTTAAATATCCCAGGAAAGAGAAGAATGGATAAAGAAGTTGTGGTCCTTATGTACAATGGAATATCACTCAGCCATGAAATCAATGTCATAAGGCTAGTAGCAGCATGATGAGTGGATTTAGGTATGACGATTCTAAGTGAAATAAGTCCCACAGAAAAAGACACTTATCATGAGATATCACTTATAGAGGGAATGTAAAAACCGCTACCCTTGAACTGAATTACAAAACAGAACACAGTCACACGTTTAGAAAACACACTATGGCTGCTTAACGGGAAAGGTGAGGTGGGGTGATGTATAAAACAAGGGTTTCAAATTAGCTCAGATACCGTTCCATGAACCCAATATGTAATAGACAATACCTACTCCTTGCTCAGTGAACTGGACTCAACACCCCCTATTCACCGCCCAAGAATATATCTGACTAGTAAGAATCTTAAAACCTATGTATTGATATCTCTCTGTAAGTGAGTCAAGTGGGTGTAAAGCGGCATAAACACAGCAGTGAAAAGCAGCTAAACCCCATTATAAAAATCAATTACTTTTAAAAACCCGTGAAACAAAGACAGTGAAAGAGAGAGAAATTCTTACAAAATTCGTTCAGGGGCTGTGATGCCACCTGGATTGACCATATCTAGACCCACAGCTGATTGAGACATAAGGGTGGACACTCTTGGGGCTGAGAGGTTTGGTGAGGTTGGGTGAGCAAATGCAGACCCTTTAAAGTAATATAGCGTGGTACCCATCCCATGGGTCCCAAATCTCCAGGTTCAAGGGCATCGTCCTACACTGAAAACATGCATGAGAAACCCCGAAGATGGTACACCGTGTGATCGGGAAAGTTTCTAAAACGCACCTCATTTCTCATCTCCTTGTGCTCCGGTTCGCCATTCCAGCCGCTTTCCTAGCAATCTCCCTCCTTGGAGAATCCGTACCTTTATCCTCCTGTTCCGTACAGGTTGCAATTTGTCCTGAGGATGCACGGGAAGAGGGGGAACCAATGAGAGACTAGCTCTAGGTGTTGGGACAGGCACAGGTCACTCTATTTTCCCATCAGGAAGAAGAATTAACCACAGGCTCAGCCTGCCGCCAGGAACGAGAATACGGCCTGAAGCAATCCTGCGCTTTTGCGGCCAGCTCCCAAGAAAGCGAGTTGAATAATGGAGCTCAGGGGCACTACAATTCACAAACCTGCAGACTTAGAAATGATAACTCTCGTCCACAAATATATTGAGGGAAGGCAACGAAGAGGATTTGAAAGCAAGGTAGAATGGCAGGAAACAGATATCAGGAGGTAGATTCGAATCGCCTTTAAAGCACAGGAAGAGCGGCAAAACCTTGACAATGATGCCCTTAGCCAGAAAGGGCGTATGCGTTTTTTCCTGAATATATTCAGGAAAAAGCGCATACGCCCTTTTTGGCCAACCAAGCAACCTGGAAAGGCAAATCAGCGCTACAAAGAAGTCTCGCTTCCCATCGGTCAAAAGGGCCATGCTGAATAAAGTGTCAAAACCAGAAATGCAGGACAGGCCATGGAGAAATAGGAGCCTTGCTACGCTGATGGGCGGGATGTAAATTGCCAAAAGCCACTCTAGAGAAGTGTACGGTGTGTCCTGAAACATCTAAAAAACTCAGCTTAGAGAGCATAGGGCACTTCCACTCATGGGCGTATAAATTGGGAAAACTAAAAATCAGCAAGACACAGGCACCCCAAAGTTTTGGGCTACTCTGTTGACAAGAACCTCCACTTCGTTACACCTTAAATATCCCAGGAAAGAGAAGAATGGATAAAGAAGTTGTGGTCCTTATGTACAATGGAATATCACTCAGCCATGAAATCAATGTCATAAGGCTAGTAGCAGCATGATGAGTGGATTTAGGTATGACGATTCTAAGTGAAATAAGTCCCACAGAAAAAGACACTTATCATGAGATATCACTTATAGAGGGAATGTAAAAACCGCTACCCTTGAACTGAATTACAAAACAGAACAGAGTCACACGTTTAGAAAACAGACTATGGCTGCTTAACGGGAAAGGTGAGGTGGGGTGATGCATAAAACAAGGGTTTCAAATTAGCTCAGATACCATTCCATGAACCCAATATGTAATAGACAAGACCTACTCCTTGCTCAGTGAACTGGACTCAACACCCCCTATTCACCACCCAAGAATATATCTGACTAGTAAGAATCTTAAAACCTATGTATTGATATCTCTCTGTAAGTGAGTCAAGTGGGTGTAAAGCGGCATAAACACAGCAGTGAAAAGCAGCTAAACCCCATTATAAAAATCAATTACTTTTAAAAACCCGTGAAACAAAGACAGTGAAAGAGAGAGAAATTCTTAGAAAATTCGTTCAGGGGCTGTGATGCCACCTGGATTGACCATATCTAGACCCACAGCTGATTGAGACATAAGGGTGGACACTCTTGGGGCTGAGAGGTTTGGTGAGGTTGGGTGAGCAAACGCAGACCCTTTAAAGTAATATAGCGTGGTACCCATCCCATGGGTCCCAAATCTCCAGGTTCAAGGGCATCGTCCTACACTGAAAACATGCATGAGAAACCCCGAAGATGGTACACCGTGTGATCGGGAAAGGTTTCTAAAACGCACCTCATTTCTCATCTCCTTGTGCTCCGGTTCGCCATTCCAGCCGCTTTACTAGCAATCTCCCTCCTTGGAGAATCAGCACCTTTATCCTCCTGTTCCGTACAGGTTGCAATTTGTCCTGAGGATGCACGGGAAGAGGGGGAACCAATGACAGACTAGCTCTAGGTGTTGGGACAGGCACAGGTCACTCTATTTTCCCATCAGGAAGAAGAATTAACCACAGGCTCAGCCTGCCGCCAGGAACCAGAATACGGCCTGAAGCAATCCTGCGCTTTTGCGGCCAGCTCCCAAGAAAGCGAGTTGAATAATGGAGCTCAGGGGCACTGCAATTCACAAACCTGCAGACTTAGAAATGATAACTCTCGTCCACAAATATATTGAGGGAAGGCAACAAAGAGGATTTGAAAGCAAGGCAGAATTGCAGGAAACAGATTTCAGGAGGTAGATTCGAATCGCCTTTAAAGCACAGGAAAAGCGGCAAAACCTTGACAATGATGCCCTTAGCCAGAAAGGGCGTATGCGTTTTTTCCTGAATATATTCAGGAAAAAACGCATACGCCCTTTTTGGCCAACCAAGCAACCTGGAAAGGCAATTCAGCGCTACAAAGAAGTCTCGCTTCCCATCGGTCAAAAGGGCCATGCTGAATAAAGTGTCAAAACCAGAAATGCAGGACAGGCCATGGAGAAATAGGAGCCTTGCTACGCTGATGGGCGGGATGTAAATTGCCAAAAGCCACTCTAGAGAAGTGTACGGTGTGTCCTGAAACATCTATAAAACTCAGCTTAGAGAGCATAGGGCACTTCCACTCATGGGCGTATAAATTGGGAAAACTAAAAATCAGCAAGACACAGGCACCCCAAAGTTTTGGGCTACTCTGTTGACAAGAACCTCCACTTCGTTACACCTTAAATATCCCAGGAAAGAGAAGAATGGATAAAGAAGTTGTGGTCCTTATGTACAATGGAATATCACTCAGCCATGAAATCAATGTCATAAGGCTAGTAGCAGCATGATGAGTGGATTTAGGTATGACGATTCTAAGTGAAATAAGTCCCACAGAAAAAGACACTTATCATGAGATATCACTTAGAGAGGGAATGTAAAAACCGCTACCCTTGAACTGAATTACAAAACAGAACAGAGTCACACGTTTAGAAAACAGACTATGGCTGCTTAACGGGAAAGGTGAGGTGGGGTGATGCATAAAACAAGGGTTTCAAATTAGCTCAGATACCATTCCATGAACCCAATATGTAATAGACAAGACCTACTCCTTGCTCAGTGAACTGGACTCAACACCCCCTATTCACCGCCCAAGAATATATCTGACTAGTAAGAATCTTAAAACCTATGTATTGATATCTCTCTGTAAGTGAGTCAAGTGGGTGTAAAGCGGCATAAACACAGCAGTGAAAAGCAGCTAAACCCCATTATAAAAATCAATTACTTTTAAAAACCCGTGAAACAAAGACAGTGAAAGAGAGAGAAATTCTTAGAAAATTCGTTCAGGGGCTGTGATGCCACCTGGATTGACCATATCTAGACCCACAGCTGATTGAGACATAAGGGTGGACACTCTTGGGGCTGAGAGGTTTGGTGAGGTTGGGTGAGCAAACGCAGACCCTTTAAAGTAATATAGCGTGGTACCCATCCCATGGGTCCCAAATCTCCAGGTTCAAGGGCATCGTCCTACACTGAAAACATGCATGAGAAACCCCGAAGATGGTACACCGTGTGATCGGGAAAGGTTTCTAAAACGCACCTCATTTCTCATCTCCTTGTGCTCCGGTTCGCCATTCCAGCCGCTTTCCTAGCAATCTCCCTCCTTGGAGAATCAGCACCTTTATCCTCCTGTTCCGTACAGGTTGCAATTTGTCCTGAGGATGCACGGGAAGAGGGGGAACCAATGAGAGACTAGCTCTAGGTGTTGGGACAGGCACAGGTCACTCTATTTTCCCATCAGGAAGAAGAATTAACCACAGGCTCAGCCTGCCGCCAGGAACCAGAATACGGCCTGAAGCAATCCTGCGCTTTTGCGGCCAGCTCCCAAGAAAGCGAGTTGAATAATGGAGCTCAGGGGCACTGCAATTCACAAACCTGCAGACTTAGAAATGATAACTCTCGTCCACAAATATATTGAGGGAAGGCAACAAAGAGGATTTGAAAGCAAGGCCGAATTGCAGGAAACAGATTTCAGGAGGTAGATTCGAATCGCCTTTAAAGCACAGGAAAAGCGGCAAAACCTTGACAATGATGCCCTTAGCCAGAAAGGGCGTATGCGTTTTTTCCTGAATATATTCAGGAAAAAACGCATACGCCCTTTTTGGCCAACCAAGCAACCTGGAAAGGCAAATCAGCGCTACAAAGAAGTCTCGCTTCCCATCGGTCAAAAGGGCCATGCTGAATAAAGTGTCAAAACCAGAAATGCAGGACAGGCCATGGAGAAATAGGAGCCTTGCTACGCTGATGGGCGGGATGTAAATTGCCAAAAGCCACTCTAGAGAAGTGTACGGTGTGTCCTGAAACATCTATAAAACTCAGCTTAGAGAGCATAGGGCACTTCCACTCATGGGCGTATAAATTGGGAAAACTAAAAATCAGCAAGACACAGGCACCCCAAAGTTTTGGGCTACTCTGTTGACAAGAACCTCCACTTCGTTACACCTTAAATATCCCAGGAAAGAGAAGAATGGATAAAGAAGTTGTGGTCCTTATGTACAATGGAATATCACTCAGCCATGAAATCAATGTCATAAGGCTAGTAGCAGCATGATGAGTGGATTTAGGTATGACGATTCTAAGTGAAATAAGTCCCACAGAAAAAGACACTTATCATGAGATATCACTTAGAGAGGGAATGTAAAAACCGCTACCCTTGAACTGAATTACAAAACAGAACAGAGTCACACGTTTAGAAAACAGACTATGGCTGCTTAACGGGAAAGGTGAGGTGGGGTGATGCATAAAACAAGGGTTTCAAATTAGCTCAGATACCATTCCATGAACCCAATATGTAATAGACAAGACCTACTCCTTGCTCAGTGAACTGGACTCAACACCCCCTATTCACCGCCCAATAATATATCTGACTAGTAATAATCTTAAAACCTATGTATTGATATCTCTCTGTAAGTGAGTCAAGTGGGTGTAAAGCGGCATAAACACAGCAGTGAAAAGCAGCTAAACCCCATTATAAAAATCAATTACTTTTAAAAACCCGTGAAACAAAGACAGTGAAAGAGAGAGAAATTCTTACAAAATTCGTTCAGGGGCTGTGATGCCACCTGGATTGACCATATCTAGACCCACAGCTGATTGAGACATAAGGGTGGACACTCTTGGGGCTGAGAGGTTTGGTGAGGTTGGGTGAGCAAACGCAGACCCTTTAAAGTAATATAGCGTGGTACCCATCCCATGGGTCCCAAATCTCCAGGTTCAAGGGCATCGTCCTACCTTGAAAACATGCATGAGAAACCCCGAAGATGGTACACCGTGTGATCGGGAAAGGTTTCTAAAACGCACCTCATTTCTCATCTCCTTGTGTTCCGGTTCGCCATTCCAGCCGCTTTACTAGCAATCTCCCTCCTTGGAGAATCAGCACCTTTATCCTCCTGTTCCGTACAGGTTGCAATTTGTCCTGAGGATGCACGGGAAGAGGGGGAGCCAATGAGAGACTAGCTCTAAGTGTAGGGACAGGCACAGGTCACTCTATTTTCCCATCAGGAAGAAGAATTAACCACAGGCTCAGCCTGCCGCCAGGAACCAGAATACGGCCTGAAGCAATCCTGCGCTTTTGCGGCCAGCTCCCAAGAAAGCGAGTTGAATAATGGAGCTCAGGGGCACTGCAATTCACAAACCTGCAGACTTAGAAATGATAACTCTCGTCCACAAATATATTGAGGGAAGGCAACAAAGAGGATTTGAAAGCAAGGCCGAATTGCAGGAAACAGATTTCAGGAGGTAGATTCGAATCGCCTTTAAAGCACAGGAAAAGCGGCAAAACCTTGACAATGATGCCCTTAGCCAGAAAGGGCGTATGCGTTTTTTCCTGAATATATTCAGGAAAAAACGCATACGCCCTTTTTGGCCAACCAAGCAACCTGGAAAGGCAATTCAGCGCTACAAAGAAGTCTCGCTTCCCATCGGTCAAAAGGGCCATGCTGAATAAAGTGTCAAAACCAGAAATGCAGGACAGGCCATGGAGAAATAGGAGCCTTGCTACGCTGATGGGCGGGATGTAAATTGCCAAAAGCCACTCTAGAGAAGTGTACGGTGTGTCCTGAAACATCTATAAAACTCAGCTTAGAGAGCATAGGGCACTTCCACTCATGGGCGTATAAATTGGGAAAACTAAAAATCAGCAAGACACAGGCACCCCAAAGTTTTGGGCTACTCTGTTGACAAGAACCTCCACTTCGTTACACCTTAAATATCCCACGAAAGAGAAGAATGGATAAAGAAGTTGTGGTCCTTATGTACAATGGAATATCACTCAGCCATGAAATCAATGTCATAAGGCTAGTAGCAGCATGATGAGTGGATTTAGGTATGACGATTCTAAGTGAAATAAGTCCCACAGAAAAAGACACTTATCATGAGATATCACTTAGAGAGGGAATGTAAAAACCGCTACCCTTGAACTGAATTACAAAACAGAACAGAGTCACACGTTTAGAAAACAGACTATGGCTGCTTAACGGGAAAGGTGAGGTGGGGTGATGCATAAAACAAGGGTTTCAAATTAGCTCAGATACCATTCCATGAACCCAATATGTAATAGACAAGACCTACTCCTTGCTCAGTGAACTGGACTCAACACCCCCTATTCACCGCCCAATAATATATCTGACTAGTAATAATCTTAAAACCTATGTATTGATATCTCTCTGTAAGTGAGTCAAGTGGGTGTAAAGCGGCATAAACACAGCAGTGAAAAGCAGCTAAACCCCATTATAAAAATCAATTACTTTTAAAAACCCGTGAAACAAAGACAGTGAAAGAGAGAGAAATTCTTACAAAATTCGTTCAGGGGCTGTGATGCCACCTGGATTGACCATATCTAGACCCACAGCTGATTGAGACATAAGGGTGGACACTCTTGGGGCTGAGAGGTTTGGTGAGGTTGGGTGAGCAAACGCAGACCCTTTAAAGTAATATAGCGTGGTACCCATCCCATGGGTCCCAAATCTCCAGGTTCAAGGGCATCGTCCTACCTTGAAAACATGCATGAGAAACCCCGAAGATGGTACACCGTGTGATCGGGAAAGGTTTCTAAAACGCACCTCATTTCTCATCTCCTTGTGCTCCGGTTCGCCATTCCAGCCGCTTTACTAGCAATCTCCCTCCTTGGAGAATCAGCACCTTTATCCTCCTGTTCCGTACAGGTTGCAATTTGTCCTGAGGATGCACGGGAAGAGGGGGAACCAATGAGAGACTAGCTCTAGGTGTTGGGACAGTCACAGGTCACTCTATTTTCCCATCAGGAAGAAGAATTAACCACAGGCTCAGCCTGCCGCCAGGAACCAGAATACGGCCTGAAGCAATCCTGCGCTTTTGCGGCCAGCTCCCAAGAAAGCGAGTTGAATAATGGAGCTCAGGGGCACTGCAATTCACGAAACTGCAGACTTAGAAATGATAACTCTCGTCCACAAATATATTGAGGGAAGGCAACAAAGAGGATTTGAAAGCAAGGCAGAATTGCAGGAAACAGATTTCAGGAGGTAGATTCGAATCGCCTTTAAAGCACAGGAAAAGCGGCAAAACCTTGACAATGATGCCCTTAGCCAGAAAGGGCGTATGCGTTTTTTCCTGAATATATTCAGGAAAAAACGCATACGCCCTTTTTGGCCAACCAAGCAACCTGGAAAGGCAATTCAGCGCTACAAAGAAGTCTTGCTTCCCATCGGTCAAAAGGGCCATGCTGAATAAAGTGTCAAAACCAGAAATGCAGGACAGGCCATGGAGAAATAGGAGCCTTGCTACGCTGATGGGCGGGATGTAAATTGCCAAAAACCACTCTAGAGAAGTGTACGGTGTGTCCTGAAACATCTAAAAAACTCAGCTTAGAGAGCATAGGGCACTTCCACTCATGGGCGTATAAATTGGGAAAACTAAAAATCAGCAAGACACAGGCACCCCAAAGTTTTGGGCTACTCTGTTGACAAGAACCTCCACTTCGTTACACCTTAAATATCCCAGGAAAGAGAAGAATGGATAAAGAAGTTGTGGTCCTTATGTACAATGGAATATCACTCAGCCATGAAATCAATGTCATAAGGCTAGTAGCAGCATGATGAGTGGATTTAGGTATGACGATTCTAAGTGAAATAAGTCCCACAGAAAAAGACACTTATCA
This sequence comes from Balaenoptera ricei, assembly GCF_028023285.1. Taxonomy (NCBI): domain Eukaryota; kingdom Metazoa; phylum Chordata; class Mammalia; order Artiodactyla; family Balaenopteridae; genus Balaenoptera; species Balaenoptera ricei. The sequence goes on from NC_082650.1 coordinate 74,159,395, forward strand.
TGAGATGTCACTTAGAGAGGGAATGTAAAAACCTCTACCCTTGAACTGAATTACAAAACAGAACAGAGTCACACGTTTAGAAAACAGACTATGGCTGCTTAACGGGAAAGGTGAGGTGGGGTGATGCATAAAACAAGGGTTTCAAATTAGCTCAGATACCATTCCATGAACCCAATATGTAATAGACAAGACCTACTCCTTGCTCAGTGAACTGGACTCAACACCCCCTATTCACCGCCCAAGAATATATCTGACTAGTAATAATCTTAAAACCTATGTATTGATATCTCTCTGTAAGTGAGTCAAGTGGGTGTAAAGCGGCATAAACACAGCAGTGAAAAGCAGCTAAACCCCATTATAAAAATCAATTACTTTTAAAAACCCGTGAAACAAAGACAGTGAAAGAGAGAGAAATTCTTACAAAATTCGTTCAGGGGCTGTGATGCCACCTGGATTGACCATATCTAGACCCACAGCTGATTGAGACATAAGGGTGGACACTCTTGGGGCTGAGAGGTTTGGTGAGGTTGGGTGAGCAAACGCAGACCCTTTAAAGTAATATAGCGTGGTACCCATCCCATGGGTCCCAAATCTCCAGGTTCAAGGGCATCGTCCTACCTTGAAAACATGCATGAGAAACCCCGAAGATGGTACACCGTGTGATCGGGAAAGGTTTCTAAAACGCACCTCATTTCTCATCTCCTTGTGTTCCGGTTCGCCATTCCAGCCGCTTTACTAGCAATCTCCCTCCTTGGAGAATCAGCACCTTTATCCTCCTGTTCCGTACAGGTTGCAATTTGTCCTGAGGATGCACGGGAAGAGGGGGAGCCAATGAGAGACTAGCTCTAAGTGTAGGGACAGGCACAGGTCACTCTATTTTCCCATCAGGAAGAAGAATTACCCACAGGCTCAGCCCGCCGACAAGAACCAGAATACGGCCTGAAGCAATCCTGCGCTTTTGCGGCCAGCTCCCAAGAAAGCGAGTTGAATAATGGAGCTCAGGGGCACTGCAATTCACAAACCTGCAGACTTAGAAATGATAACTCTCGTCCACAAATATATTGAGGGAAGGCAACGAAGAGGATTTGAAAGCAAGGCAGAATTGCAGGAAACAGATTTCAGGAGGAAGATTCGAATCGCCTTTAAAGCACAGGAAAAGCGGCAAAACCGCGACAATGATGCCCTTGGCCAAAAAGGGCGTATGCGTTTTTTCCTGAATATATTCAGGAAAAAACGCATACGCCCTTTTTGGCCAACCAAGCAACCTGGAAAGGCAAATCAGCGCTACAAAGAAGTCTCGCTTCCCATCGGTCAAAAGGGCCATGCTGAATAAAGTGTCAAAACCAGAAATGCAGGACAGGCCATGGAGAAATGGGAGCCTTGCTACGATGATGGGCGGGATGTAAATTGCCAACAGTCACTCTGGAGAAGTGTACGGTGTGTCCTGAAACATCTAAAAAACTCAGCTTAGAGACCATAGGGCACTTCCACTCATGGGCGTATAAATTGGGAAAACTAAAAATCAGCAAGGCACAGGCACCCCAAAGTTTTGGGCTACTCTGTTGACAAGAACCTCCACTTCGTTACACCTTAAATATCCCACGAAAGAGAAGAATGGATAAAGAAGTTGTGGTCCTTATGTACAATGGAATATCACTCAGCCATGAAATCAATGTCATAAGGCTAGTAGCAGCATGATGAGTGGATTTAGGTATGACGATTCTAAGTGAAATAAGTCCCACAGAAAAAGACACTTATCATGAGATATCACTTATAGAGGGAATGTAAAAACCGCTACCCTTGAACTGAATTACAAAACAGAACAGAGTCACACGTTTAGAAAACAGACTATGGCTGCTTAACGGGAAAGGTGAGGTGGGGTGATGCATAAAACAAGGGTTTCAAATTAGCTCAGATACCATTCCATGAACCCAATATGTAATAGACAAGACCTACTCCTTGCTCAGTGAACTGGACTCAACACCCCCTATTCACCACCCAAGAATATATCTGACTAGTAAGAATCTTAAAACCTATGTATTGATATCTCTCTGTAAGTGAGTCAAGTGGGTGTAAAGCGGCATAAACACAGCAGTGAAAAGCAGCTAAACCCCATTATAAAAATCAATTACTTTTAAAAACCCGTGAAACAAAGACAGTGAAAGAGAGAGAAATTCTTACAAAATTCGTTCAGGGGCTGTGATGCCACCTGGATTGACCATATCTAGACCCACAGCTGATTGAGACATAAGGGTGGACACTCTTGGGGCTGAGAGGTTTGGTGAGGTTGGGTGAGCAAACGCAGACCCTTTAAAGTAATATAGCGTGGTACTACCCATCCCATGGGTCCCAAATCTCCAGGTTCAAGGGCATCGTCCTACACTGAAAACATGCATGAGAAACCCCGAAGATGGTACACCGTGTGATCGGGAAAGGTTTCTAAAACGCACCTCATTTCTCATCTCCTTGTGCTCCGGTTCGCCATTCCAGCCGCTTTACTAGCAATCTCCCTCCTTGGAGAATCAGCACCTTTATCCTCCTGTTCCGTACAGGTTGCAATTTGTCCTGAGGATGCACGGGAAGAGGGGGAACCAATGAGAGACTAGCTCTAGGTGTTGGGACAGTCACAGGTCACTCTATTTTCCCATCAGGAAGAAGAATTAACCACAGGCTCAGCCTGCCGCCAGGAACCAGAATACGGCCTGAAGCAATCCTGCGCTTTTGCGGCCAGCTCCCAAGAAAGCGAGTTGAATAATGGAGCTCAGGGGCACTGCAATTCACGAAACTGCAGACTTAGAAATGATAACTCTCGTCCACAAATATATTGAGGGAAGGCAACAAAGAGGATTTGAAAGCAAGGCAGAATTGCAGGAAACAGATTTCAGGAGGTAGATTCGAATCGCCTTTAAAGCACAGGAAAAGCGGCAAAACCTTGACAATGATGCCCTTAGCCAGAAAGGGCGTATGCGTTTTTTCCTGAATATATTCAGGAAAAAACGCATACGCCCTTTTTGGCCAACCAAGCAACCTGGAAAGGCAATTCAGCGCTACAAAGAAGTCTTGCTTCCCATCGGTCAAAAGGGCCATGCTGAATAAAGTGTCAAAACCAGAAATGCAGGACAGGCCATGGAGAAATAGGAGCCTTGCTACGCTGATGGGCGGGATGTAAATTGCCAAAAACCACTCTAGAGAAGTGTACGGTGTGTCCTGAAACATCTAAAAAACTCAGCTTAGAGAGCATAGGGCACTTCCACTCATGGGCGTATAAATTGGGAAAACTAAAAATCAGCAAGACACAGGCACCCCAAAGTTTTGGGCTACTCTGTTGACAAGAACCTCCACTTCGTTACACCTTAAATATCCCAGGAAAGAGAAGAATGGATAAAGAAGTTGTGGTCCTTATGTACAATGGAATATCACTCAGCCATGAAATCAATGTCATAAGGCTAGTAGCAGCATGATGAGTGGATTTAGGTATGACGATTCTAAGTGAAATAAGTCCCACAGAAAAAGACACTTATCATGAGATGTCACTTAGAGAGGGAATGTAAAAACCTCTACCCTTGAACTGAATTACAAAACAGAACAGAGTCACACGTTTAGAAAACAGACTATGGCTGCTTAACGGGAAAGGTGAGGTGGGGTGATGCATAAAACAAGGGTTTCAAATTAGCTCAGATACCATTCCATGAACCCAATATGTAATAGACAAGACCTACTCCTTGCTCAGTGAACTGGACTCAACACCCCCTATTCACCGCCCAAGAATATATCTGACTAGTAATAATCTTAAAACCTATGTATTGATATCTCTCTGTAAGTGAGTCAAGTGGGTGTAAAGCGGCATAAACACAGCAGTGAAAAGCAGCTAAACCCCATTATAAAAATCAATTACTTTTAAAAACCCGTGAAACAAAGACAGTGAAAGAGAGAGAAATTCTTACAAAATTCGTTCAGGGGCTGTGATGCCACCTGGATTGACCATATCTAGACCCACAGCTGATTGAGACATAAGGGTGGACACTCTTGGGGCTGAGAGGTTTGGTGAGGTTGGGTGAGCAAACGCAGACCCTTTAAAGTAATATAGCGTGGTACCCATCCCATGGGTCCCAAATCTCCAGGTTCAAGGGCATCGTCCTACCTTGAAAACATGCATGAGAAACCCCGAAGATGGTACACCGTGTGATCGGGAAAGGTTTCTAAAACGCACCTCATTTCTCATCTCCTTGTGTTCCGGTTCGCCATTCCAGCCGCTTTACTAGCAATCTCCCTCCTTGGAGAATCAGCACCTTTATCCTCCTGTTCCGTACAGGTTGCAATTTGTCCTGAGGATGCACGGGAAGAGGGGGAGCCAATGAGAGACTAGCTCTAAGTGTAGGGACAGGCACAGGTCACTCTATTTTCCCATCAGGAAGAAGAATTACCCACAGGCTCAGCCCGCCGACAAGAACCAGAATACGGCCTGAAGCAATCCTGCGCTTTTGCGGCCAGCTCCCAAGAAAGCGAGTTGAATAATGGAGCTCAGGGGCACTGCAATTCACAAACCTGCAGACTTAGAAATGATAACTCTCGTCCACAAATATATTGAGGGAAGGCAACGAAGAGGATTTGAAAGCAAGGCAGAATTGCAGGAAACAGATTTCAGGAGGAAGATTCGAATCGCCTTTAAAGCACAGGAAAAGCGGCAAAACCGCGACAATGATGCCCTTGGCCAAAAAGGGCGTATGCGTTTTTTCCTGAATATATTCAGGAAAAAACGCATACGCCCTTTTTGGCCAACCAAGCAACCTGGAAAGGCAAATCAGCGCTACAAAGAAGTCTCGCTTCCCATCGGTCAAAAGGGCCATGCTGAATAAAGTGTCAAAACCAGAAATGCAGGACAGGCCATGGAGAAATGGGAGCCTTGCTACGATGATGGGCGGGATGTAAATTGCCAACAGTCACTCTGGAGAAGTGTACGGTGTGTCCTGAAACATCTAAAAAACTCAGCTTAGAGACCATAGGGCACTTCCACTCATGGGCGTATAAATTGGGAAAACTAAAAATCAGCAAGGCACAGGCACCCCAAAGTTTTGGGCTACTCTGTTGACAAGAACCTCCACTTCGTTACACCTTAAATATCCCACGAAAGAGAAGAATGGATAAAGAAGTTGTGGTCCTTATGTACAATGGAATATCACTCAGCCATGAAATCAATGTCATAAGGCTAGTAGCAGCATGATGAGTGGATTTAGGTATGACGATTCTAAGTGAAATAAGTCCCACAGAAAAAGACACTTATCATGAGATATCACTTATAGAGGGAATGTAAAAACCGCTACCCTTGAACTGAATTACAAAACAGAACAGAGTCACACGTTTAGAAAACAGACTATGGCTGCTTAACGGGAAAGGTGAGGTGGGGTGATGCATAAAACAAGGGTTTCAAATTAGCTCAGATACCATTCCATGAACCCAATATGTAATAGACAAGACCTACTCCTTGCTCAGTGAACTGGACTCAACACCCCCTATTCACCACCCAAGAATATATCTGACTAGTAAGAATCTTAAAACCTATGTATTGATATCTCTCTGTAAGTGAGTCAAGTGGGTGTAAAGCGGCATAAACACAGCAGTGAAAAGCAGCTAAACCCCATTATAAAAATCAATTACTTTTAAAAACCCGTGAAACAAAGACAGTGAAAGAGAGAGAAATTCTTACAAAATTCGTTCAGGGGCTGTGATGCCACCTGGATTGACCATATCTAGACCCACAGCTGATTGAGACATAAGGGTGGACACTCTTGGGGCTGAGAGGTTTGGTGAGGTTGGGTGAGCAAACGCAGACCCTTTAAAGTAATATAGCGTGGTACTACCCATCCCATGGGTCCCAAATCTCCAGGTTCAAGGGCATCGTCCTACACTGAAAACATGCATGAGAAACCCCGAAGATGGTACACCGTGTGATCGGGAAAGGTTTCTAAAACGCACCTCATTTCTCATCTCCTTGTGCTCCGGTTCGCCATTCCAGCCGCTTTACTAGCAATCTCCCTCCTTGGAGAATCAGCACCTTTATCCTCCTGTTCCGTACAGGTTGCAATTTGTCCTGAGGATGCACGGGAAGAGGGGGAACCAATGAGAGACTAGCTCTAGGTGTTGGGACAGTCACAGGTCACTCTATTTTCCCATCAGGAAGAAGAATTAACCACAGGCTCAGCCTGCCGCCAGGAACCAGAATACGGCCTGAAGCAATCCTGCGCTTTTGCGGCCAGCTCCCAAGAAAGCGAGTTGAATAATGGAGCTCAGGGGCACTGCAATTCACGAAACTGCAGACTTAGAAATGATAACTCTCGTCCACAAATATATTGAGGGAAGGCAACAAAGAGGATTTGAAAGCAAGGCAGAATTGCAGGAAACAGATTTCAGGAGGTAGATTCGAATCGCCTTTAAAGCACAGGAAAAGCGGCAAAACCTTGACAATGATGCCCTTAGCCAGAAAGGGCGTATGCGTTTTTTCCTGAATATATTCAGGAAAAAACGCATACGCCCTTTTTGGCCAACCAAGCAACCTGGAAAGGCAATTCAGCGCTACAAAGAAGTCTTGCTTCCCATCGGTCAAAAGGGCCATGCTGAATAAAGTGTCAAAACCAGAAATGCAGGACAGGCCATGGAGAAATAGGAGCCTTGCTACGCTGATGGGCGGGATGTAAATTGCCAAAAACCACTCTAGAGAAGTGTACGGTGTGTCCTGAAACATCTAAAAAACTCAGCTTAGAGAGCATAGGGCACTTCCACTCATGGGCGTATAAATTGGGAAAACTAAAAATCAGCAAGACACAGGCACCCCAAAGTTTTGGGCTACTCTGTTGACAAGAACCTCCACTTCGTTACACCTTAAATATCCCAGGAAAGAGAAGAATGGATAAAGAAGTTGTGGTCCTTATGTACAATGGAATATCACTCAGCCATGAAATCAATGTCATAAGGCTAGTAGCAGCATGATGAGTGGATTTAGGTATGACGATTCTAAGTGAAATAAGTCCCACAGAAAAAGACACTTATCATGAGATATCACTTAGAGAGGGAATGTAAAAACCTCTACCCTTGAACTGAATTACAAAACAGAACAGAGTCACACGTTTAGAAAACAGACTATGGCTGCTTAACGGGAAAGGTGAGGTGGGGTGATGCATAAAACAAGGGTTTCAAATTAGCTCAGATACCATTCCATGAACCCAATATGTAATAGACAAGACCTACTCCTTGCTCAGTGAACTGGACTCAACACCCCCTATTCACCGCCCAATAATATATCTGACTAGTAATAATCTTAAAACCTATGTATTGATATCTCTCTGTAAGTGAGTCAAGTGGGTGTAAAGCGGCATAAACACAGCAGTGAAAAGCAGCTAAACCCCATTATAAAAATCAATTACTTTTAAAAACCCGTGAAACAAAGACAGTGAAAGAGAGAGAAATTCTTACAAAATTCGTTCAGGGGCTGTGATGCCACCTGGATTGACCATATCTAGACCCACAGCTGATTGAGACATAAGGGTGGACACTCTTGGGGCTGAGAGGTTTGGTGAGGTTGGGTGAGCAAACGCAGACCCTTTAAAGTAATATAGCGTGGTACCCATCCCATGGGTCCCAAATCTCCAGGTTCAAGGGCATCGTCCTACCTTGAAAACATGCATGAGAAACCCCGAAGATGGTACACCGTGTGATCGGGAAAGGTTTCTAAAACGCACCTCATTTCTCATCTCCTTGTGTTCCGGTTCGCCATTCCAGCCGCTTTACTAGCAATCTCCCTCCTTGGAGAATCAGCACCTTTATCCTCCTGTTCCGTACAGGTTGCAATTTGTCCTGAGGATGCACGGGAAGAGGGGGAGCCAATGAGAGACTAGCTCTAAGTGTAGGGACAGGCACAGGTCACTCTATTTTCCCATCAGGAAGAAGAATTACCCACAGGCTCAGCCCGCCGACAAGAACCAGAATACGGCCTGAAGCAATCCTGCGCTTTTGCGGCCAGCTCCCAAGAAAGCGAGTTGAATAATGGAGCTCAGGGGCACTGCAATTCACAAACCTGCAGACTTAGAAATGATAACTCTCGTCCACAAATATATTGAGGGAAGGCAACGAAGAGGATTTGAAAGCAAGGCAGAATTGCAGGAAACAGATTTCAGGAGGAAGATTCGAATCACCTTTAAAGCACAGGAAAAGCGGCAAAACCGCGACAATGATGCCCTTGGCCAAAAAGGGCGTATGCGTTTTTTCCTGAATATATTCAGGAAAAAACGCATACGCCCTTTTTGGCCAACCAAGCAACCTGGAAAGGCAAATCAGCGCTACAAAGAAGTCTCGCTTCCCATCGGTCAAAAGGGCCATGCTGAATAAAGTGTCAAAACCAGAAATGCAGGACAGGCCATGGAGAAATGGGAGCCTTGCTACGCTGATGGGCGGGATGTAAATTGCCAACAGCCACTCTGGAGAAGTGTACGGTGTGTCCTGAAACATCTAAAAAACTCAGCTTAGAGACCATAGGGCACTTCCACTCATGGGCGTATAAATTGGGAAAACTAAAAATCAGCAAGGCACAGGCACCCCAAAGTTTTGGGCTACTCTGTTGACAAGAACCTCCACTTCGTTACACCTTAAATATCCCACGAAAGAGAAGAATGGATAAAGAAGTTGTGGTCCTTATGTACAATGGAATATCACTCAGCCATGAAATCAATGTCATAAGGCTAGTAGCAGCATGATGAGTGGATTTAGGTATGACGATTCTAAGTGAAATAAGTCCCACAGAAAAAGACACTTATCATGAGATATCACTTATAGAGGGAATGTAAAAACCGCTACCCTTGAACTGAATTACAAAACAGAACAGAGTCACACGTTTAGAAAACAGACTATGGCTGCTTAACGGGAAAGGTGAGGTGGGGTGATGCATAAAACAAGGGTTTCAAATTAGCTCAGATACCATTCCATGAACCCAATATGTAATAGACAAGACCTACTCCTTGCTCAGTGAACTGGACTCAACACCCCCTATTCACCACCCAAGAATATATCTGACTAGTAAGAATCTTAAAACCTATGTATTGATATCTCTCTGTAAGTGAGTCAAGTGGGTGTAAAGCGGCATAAACACAGCAGTGAAAAGCAGCTAAACCCCATTATAAAAATCAATTACTTTTAAAAACCCGTGAAACAAAGACAGTGAAAGAGAGAGAAATTCTTACAAAATTCGTTCAGGGGCTGTGATGCCACCTGGATTGACCATATCTAGACCCACAGCTGATTGAGACATAAGGGTGGACACTCTTGGGGCTGAGAGGTTTGGTGAGGTTGGGTGAGCAAACGCAGACCCTTTAAAGTAATATAGCGTGGTACTACCCATCCCATGGGTCCCAAATCTCCAGGTTCAAGGGCATCGTCCTACACTGAAAACATGCATGAGAAACCCCGAAGATGGTACACCGTGTGATCGGGAAAGGTTTCTAAAACGCACCTCATTTCTCATCTCCTTGTGCTCCGGTTCGCCATTCCAGCCGCTTTACTAGCAATCTCCCTCCTTGGAGAATCAGCACCTTTATCCTCCTGTTCCGTACAGGTTGCAATTTGTCCTGAGGATGCACGGGAAGAGGGGGAACCAATGAGAGACTAGCTCTAGGTGTTGGGACAGTCACAGGTCACTCTATTTTCCCATCAGGAAGAAGAATTAACCACAGGCTCAGCCTGCCGCCAGGAACCAGAATACGGCCTGAAGCAATCCTGCGCTTTTGCGGCCAGCTCCCAAGAAAGCGAGTTGAATAATGGAGCTCAGGGGCACTGCAATTCACGAAACTGCAGACTTAGAAATGATAACTCTCGTCCACAAATATATTGAGGGAAGGCAACAAAGAGGATTTGAAAGCAAGGCAGAATTGCAGGAAACAGATTTCAGGAGGTAGATTCGAATCGCCTTTAAAGCACAGGAAAAGCGGCAAAACCTTGACAATGATGCCCTTAGCCAGAAAGGGCGTATGCGTTTTTTCCTGAATATATTCAGGAAAAAACGCATACGCCCTTTTTGGCCAACCAAGCAACCTGGAAAGGCAATTCAGCGCTACAAAGAAGTCTTGCTTCCCATCGGTCAAAAGGGCCATGCTGAATAAAGTGTCAAAACCAGAAATGCAGGACAGGCCATGGAGAAATAGGAGCCTTGCTACGCTGATGGGCGGGATGTAAATTGCCAAAAACCACTCTAGAGAAGTGTACGGTGTGTCCTGAAACATCTAAAAAACTCAGCTTAGAGAGCATAGGGCACTTCCACTCATGGGCGTATAAATTGGGAAAACTAAAAATCAGCAAGACACAGGCACCCCAAAGTTTTGGGCTACTCTGTTGACAAGAACCTCCACTTCGTTACACCTTAAATATCCCAGGAAAGAGAAGAATGGATAAAGAAGTTGTGGTCCTTATGTACAATGGAATATCACTCAGCCATGAAATCAATGTCATAAGGCTAGTAGCAGCATGATGAGTGGATTTAGGTATGACGATTCTAAGTGAAATAAGTCCCACAGAAAAAGACACTTATCATGAGATATCACTTAGAGAGGGAATGTAAAAACCTCTACCCTTGAACTGAATTACAAAACAGAACAGAGTCACACGTTTAGAAAACAGACTATGGCTGCTTAACGGGAAAGGTGAGGTGGGGTGATGCATAAAACAAGGGTTTCAAATTAGCTCAGATACCATTCCATGAACCCAATATGTAATAGACAAGACCTACTCCTTGCTCAGTGAACTGGACTCAACACCCCCTATTCACCGCCCAATAATATATCTGACTAGTAATAATCTTAAAACCTATGTATTGATATCTCTCTGTAAGTGAGTCAAGTGGGTGTAAAGCGGCATAAACACAGCAGTGAAAAGCAGCTAAACCCCATTATAAAAATCAATTACTTTTAAAAACCCGTGAAACAAAGACAGTGAAAGAGAGAGAAATTCTTACAAAATTCGTTCAGGGGCTGTGATGCCACCTGGATTGACCATATCTAGACCCACAGCTGATTGAGACATAAGGGTGGACACTCTTGGGGCTGAGAGGTTTGGTGAGGTTGGGTGAGCAAACGCAGACCCTTTAAAGTAATATAGCGTGGTACCCATCCCATGGGTCCCAAATCTCCAGGTTCAAGGGCATCGTCCTACCTTGAAAACATGCATGAGAAACCCCGAAGATGGTACACCGTGTGATCGGGAAAGGTTTCTAAAACGCACCTCATTTCTCATCTCCTTGTGTTCCGGTTCGCCATTCCAGCCGCTTTACTAGCAATCTCCCTCCTTGGAGAATCAGCACCTTTATCCTCCTGTTCCGTACAGGTTGCAATTTGTCCTGAGGATGCACGGGAAGAGGGGGAGCCAATGAGAGACTAGCTCTAAGTGTAGGGACAGGCACAGGTCACTCTATTTTCCCATCAGGAAGAAGAATTACCCACAGGCTCAGCCCGCCGACAAGAACCAGAATACGGCCTGAAGCAATCCTGCGCTTTTGCGGCCAGCTCCCAAGAAAGCGAGTTGAATAATGGAGCTCAGGGGCACTGCAATTCACAAACCTGCAGACTTAGAAATGATAACTCTCGTCCACAAATATATTGAGGGAAGGCAACGAAGAGGATTTGAAAGCAAGGCAGAATTGCAGGAAACAGATTTCAGGAGGAAGATTCGAATCGCCTTTAAAGCACAGGAAAAGCGGCAAAACCGCGACAATGATGCCCTTGGCCAAAAAGGGCGTATGCGTTTTTTCCTGAATATATTCAGGAAAAAACGCATACGCCCTTTTTGGCCAACCAAGCAACCTGGAAAGGCAAATCAGCGCTACAAAGAAGTCTCGCTTCCCATCGGTCAAAAGGGCCATGCTGAATAAAGTGTCAAAACCAGAAATGCAGGACAGGCCATGGAGAAATGGGAGCCTTGCTACGATGATGGGCGGGATGTAAATTGCCAACAGTCACTCTGGAGAAGTGTACGGTGTGTCCTGAAACATCTAAAAAACTCAGCTTAGAGACCATAGGGCACTTCCACTCATGGGCGTATAAATTGGGAAAACTAAAAATCAGCAAGGCACAGGCACCCCAAAGTTTTGGGCTACTCTGTTGACAAGAACCTCCACTTCGTTACACCTTAAATATCCCACGAAAGAGAAGAATGGATAAAGAAGTTGTGGTCCTTATGTACAATGGAATATCACTCAGCCATGAAATCAATGTCATAAGGCTAGTAGCAGCATGATGAGTGGATTTAGGTATGACGATTCTAAGTGAAATAAGTCCCACAGAAAAAGACACTTATCATGAGATATCACTTATAGAGGGAATGTAAAAACCGCTACCCTTGAACTGAATTACAAAACAGAACAGAGTCACACGTTTAGAAAACAGACTATGGCTGCTTAACGGGAAAGGTGAGGTGGGGTGATGCATAAAACAAGGGTTTCAAATTAGCTCAGATACCATTCCATGAACCCAATATGTAATAGACAAGACCTACTCCTTGCTCAGTGAACTGGACTCAACACCCCCTATTCACCACCCAAGAATATATCTGACTAGTAAGAATCTTAAAACCTATGTATTGATATCTCTCTGTAAGTGAGTCAAGTGGGTGTAAAGCGGCATAAACACAGCAGTGAAAAGCAGCTAAACCCCATTATAAAAATCAATTACTTTTAAAAACCCGTGAAACAAAGACAGTGAAAGAGAGAGAAATTCTTACAAAATTCGTTCAGGGGCTGTGATGCCACCTGGATTGACCATATCTAGACCCACAGCTGATTGAGACATAAGGGTGGACACTCTTGGGGCTGAGAGGTTTGGTGAGGTTGGGTGAGCAAACGCAGACCCTTTAAAGTAATATAGCGTGGTACTACCCATCCCATGGGTCCCAAATCTCCAGGTTCAAGGGCATCGTCCTACACTGAAAACATGCATGAGAAACCCCGAAGATGGTACACCGTGTGATCGGGAAAGGTTTCTAAAACGCACCTCATTTCTCATCTCCTTGTGCTCCGGTTCGCCATTCCAGCCGCTTTACTAGCAATCTCCCTCCTTGGAGAATCAGCACCTTTATCCTCCTGTTCCGTACAGGTTGCAATTTGTCCTGAGGATGCACGGGAAGAGGGGGAACCAATGAGAGACTAGCTCTAGGTGTTGGGACAGTCACAGGTCACTCTATTTTCCCATCAGGAAGAAGAATTAACCACAGGCTCAGCCTGCCGCCAGGAACCAGAATACGGCCTGAAGCAATCCTGCGCTTTTGCGGCCAGCTCCCAAGAAAGCGAGTTGAATAATGGAGCTCAGGGGCACTGCAATTCACGAAACTGCAGACTTAGAAATGATAACTCTCGTCCACAAATATATTGAGGGAAGGCAACAAAGAGGATTTGAAAGCAAGGCAGAATTGCAGGAAACAGATTTCAGGAGGTAGATTCGAATCGCCTTTAAAGCACAGGAAAAGCGGCAAAACCTTGACAATGATGCCCTTAGCCAGAAAGGGCGTATGCGTTTTTTCCTGAATATATTCAGGAAAAAACGCATACGCCCTTTTTGGCCAACCAAGCAACCTGGAAAGGCAATTCAGCGCTACAAAGAAGTCTTGCTTCCCATCGGTCAAAAGGGCCATGCTGAATAAAGTGTCAAAACCAGAAATGCAGGACAGGCCATGGAGAAATAGGAGCCTTGCTACGCTGATGGGCGGGATGTAAATTGCCAAAAACCACTCTAGAGAAGTGTACGGTGTGTCCTGAAACATCTAAAAAACTCAGCTTAGAGAGCATAGGGCACTTCCACTCATGGGCGTATAAATTGGGAAAACTAAAAATCAGCAAGACACAGGCACCCCAAAGTTTTGGGCTACTCTGTTGACAAGAACCTCCACTTCGTTACACCTTAAATATCCCAGGAAAGAGAAGAATGGATAAAGAAGTTGTGGTCCTTATGTACAATGGAATATCACTCAGCCATGAAATCAATGTCATAAGGCTAGTAGCAGCATGATGAGTGGATTTAGGTATGACGATTCTAAGTGAAATAAGTCCCACAGAAAAAGACACTTATCATGAGATATCACTTAGAGAGGGAATGTAAAAACCTCTACCCTTGAACTGAATTACAAAACAGAACAGAGTCACACGTTTAGAAAACAGACTATGGCTGCTTAACGGGAAAGGTGAGGTGGGGTGATGCATAAAACAAGGGTTTCAAATTAGCTCAGATACCATTCCATGAACCCAATATGTAATAGACAAGACCTACTCCTTGCTCAGTGAACTGGACTCAACACCCCCTATTCACCGCCCAATAATATATCTGACTAGTAATAATCTTAAAACCTATGTATTGATATCTCTCTGTAAGTGAGTCAAGTGGGTGTAAAGCGGCATAAACACAGCAGTGAAAAGCAGCTAAACCCCATTATAAAAATCAATTACTTTTAAAAACCCGTGAAACAAAGACAGTGAAAGAGAGAGAAATTCTTACAAAATTCGTTCAGGGGCTGTGATGCCACCTGGATTGACCATATCTAGACCCACAGCTGATTGAGACATAAGGGTGGACACTCTTGGGGCTGAGAGGTTTGGTGAGGTTGGGTGAGCAAACGCAGACCCTTTAAAGTAATATAGCGTGGTACCCATCCCATGGGTCCCAAATCTCCAGGTTCAAGGGCATCGTCCTACCTTGAAAACATGCATGAGAAACCCCGAAGATGGTACACCGTGTGATCGGGAAAGGTTTCTAAAACGCACCTCATTTCTCATCTCCTTGTGTTCCGGTTCGCCATTCCAGCCGCTTTACTAGCAATCTCCCTCCTTGGAGAATCAGCACCTTTATCCTCCTGTTCCGTACAGGTTGCAATTTGTCCTGAGGATGCACGGGAAGAGGGGGAGCCAATGAGAGACTAGCTCTAAGTGTAGGGACAGGCACAGGTCACTCTATTTTCCCATCAGGAAGAAGAATTACCCACAGGCTCAGCCCGCCGACAAGAACCAGAATACGGCCTGAAGCAATCCTGCGCTTTTGCGGCCAGCTCCCAAGAAAGCGAGTTGAATAATGGAGCTCAGAGGCACTGCAATTCACAAACCTGCAGACTTAGAAATGATAACTCTCGTCCACAAATATATTGAGGGAAGGCAACGAAGAGGATTTGAAAGCAAGGCAGAATTGCAGGAAACAGATTTCAGGAGGAAGATTCGAATCGCCTTTAAAGCACAGGAAAAGCGGCAAAACCGCGACAATGATGCCCTTGGCCAAAAAGGGCGTATGCGTTTTTTCCTGAATATATTCAGGAAAAAACGCATACGCCCTTTTTGGCCAACCAAGCAACCTGGAAAGGCAAATCAGCGCTACAAAGAAGTCTCGCTTCCCATCGGTCAAAAGGGCCATGCTGAATAAAGTGTCAAAACCAGAAATGCAGGACAGGCCATGGAGAAATGGGAGCCTTGCTACGCTGATGGGCGGGATGTAAATTGCCAACAGCCACTCTGGAGAAGTGTACGGTGTGTCCTGAAACATCTAAAAAACTCAGCTTAGAGACCATAGGGCACTTCCACTCATGGGCGTATAAATTGGGAAAACTAAAAATCAGCAAGACACAGGCACCCCAAAGTTTTGGGCTACTCTGTTGACAAGAACCTCCACTTCGTTACACCTTAAATATCCCAGGAAAGAGAAGAATGGATAAAGAAGTTGTGGTCCTTATGTACAATGGAATATCACTCAGCCATGAAATCAATGTCATAAGGCTAGTAGCAGCATGATGAGTGGATTTAGGTATGACGATTCTAAGTGAAATAAGTCCCACAGAAAAAGACACTTATCATGAGATATCACTTAGAGAGGGAATGTAAAAACCGCTACCCTTGAACTGAATTACAAAACAGAACAGAGTCACACGTTTAGAAAACAGACTATGGCTGCTTAACGGGAAAGGTGAGGTGGGGTGATGCATAAAACAAGGGTTTCAAATTAGCTCAGATACCATTCCATGAACCCAATATGTAATAGACAAGACCTACTCCTTGCTCAGTGAACTGGACTCAACACCCCCTATTCACCACCCAAGAATATATCTGACTAGTAAGAATCTTAAAACCTATGTATTGATATCTCTCTGTAAGTGAGTCAAGTGGGTGTAAAGCGGCATAAACACAGCAGTGAAAAGCAGCTAAACCCCATTATAAAAATCAATTACTTTTAAAAACCCGTGAAACAAAGACAGTGAAAGAGAGAGAAATTCTTACAAAATTCGTTCAGGGGCTGTGATGCCACCTGGATTGACCATATCTAGACCCACAGCTGATTGAGACATAAGGGTGGACACTCTTGGGGCTGAGAGGTTTGGTGAGGTTGGGTGAGCAAACGCAGACCCTTTAAAGTAATATAGCGTGGTACTACCCATCCCATGGGTCCCAAATCTCCAGGTTCAAGGGCATCGTCCTACACTGAAAACATGCATGAGAAACCCCGAAGATGGTACACCGTGTGATCGGGAAAGGTTTCTAAAACGCACCTCATTTCTCATCTCCTTGTGCTCCGGTTCGCCATTCCAGCCGCTTTACTAGCAATCTCCCTCCTTGGAGAATCAGCACCTTTATCCTCCTGTTCCGTACAGGTTGCAATTTGTCCTGAGGATGCACGGGAAGAGGGGGAACCAATGAGAGACTAGCTCTAGGTGTTGGGACAGTCACAGGTCACTCTATTTTCCCATCAGGAAGAAGAATTAACCACAGGCTCAGCCTGCCGCCAGGAACCAGAATACGGCCTGAAGCAATCCTGCGCTTTTGCGGCCAGCTCCCAAGAAAGCGAGTTGAATAATGGAGCTCAGGGGCACTGCAATTCACGAAACTGCAGACTTAGAAATGATAACTCTCGTCCACAAATATATTGAGGGAAGTCAACAAAGAGGATTTGAAAGCAAGGCAGAATTGCAGGAAACAGATTTCAGGAGGTAGATTCGAATCGCCTTTAAAGCACAGGAAAAGCGGCAAAACCTTGACAATGATGCCCTTAGCCAGAAAGGGCGTATGCGTTTTTTCCTGAATATATTCAGGAAAAAACGCATACGCCCTTTTTGGCCAACCAAGCAACCTGGAAAGGCAATTCAGCGCTACAAAGAAGTCTTGCTTCCCATCGGTCAAAAGGGCCATGCTGAATAAAGTGTCAAAACCAGAAATGCAGGACAGGCCATGGAGAAATAGGAGCCTTGCTACGCTGATGGGCGGGATGTAAATTGCCAAAAACCACTCTAGAGAAGTGTACGGTGTGTCCTGAAACATCTAAAAAACTCAGCTTAGAGAGCATAGGGCACTTCCACTCATGGGCGTATAAATTGGGAAAACTAAAAATCAGCAAGACACAGGCACCCCAAAGTTTTGGGCTACTCTGTTGACAAGAACCTCCACTTCGTTACACCTTAAATATCCCAGGAAAGAGAAGAATGGATAAAGAAGTTGTGGTCCTTATGTACAATGGAATATCACTCAGCCATGAAATCAATGTCATAAGGCTAGTAGCAGCATGATGAGTGGATTTAGGTATGACGATTCTAAGTGAAATAAGTCCCACAGAAAAAGACACTTATCATGAGATATCACTTAGAGAGGGAATGTAAAAACCTCTACCCTTGAACTGAATTACAAAACAGAACAGAGTCACACGTTTAGAAAACAGACTATGGCTGCTTAACGGGAAAGGTGAGGTGGGGTGATGCATAAAACAAGGGTTTCAAATTAGCTCAGATACCATTCCATGAACCCAATATGTAATAGACAAGACCTACTCCTTGCTCAGTGAACTGGACTCAACACCCCCTATTCACCGCCCAAGAATATATCTGACTAGTAAGACTCTTAAAACCTATGTATTGATATCTCTCTGTAAGTGAGTCAAGTGGGTGTAAAGCGGCATAAACACAGCAGTGAAAAGCAGCTAAACCCCATTATAAAAATCAATTACTTTTAAAAACCCGTGAAACAAAGACAGTGAAAGAGAGAGAAATTCTTACAAAATTCGTTCAGGGGCTGTGATGCCACCTGGATTGACCATATCTAGACCCACAGCTGATTGAGACATAAGGGTGGACACTCTTGGGGCTGAGAGGTTTGGTGAGGTTGGGTGAGCAAACGCAGACCCTTTAAAGTAATATAGCGTGGTACCCATCCCATGGGTCCCAAATCTCCAGGTTCAAGGGCATCGTCCTACCTTGAAAACATGCATGAGAAACCCCGAAGATGGTACACCGTGTGATCGGGAAAGGTTTCTAAAACGCACCTCATTTCTCATCTCCTTGTGTTCCGGTTCGCCATTCCAGCCGCTTTACTAGCAATCTCCCTCCTTGGAGAATCAGCACCTTTATCCTCCTGTTCCGTACAGGTTGCAATTTGTCCTGAGGATGCACGGGAAGAGGGGGAGCCAATGAGAGACTAGCTCTAAGTGTAGGGACAGGCACAGGTCACTCTATTTTCCCATCAGGAAGAAGAATTACCCACAGGCTCAGCCCGCCGACAAGAACCAGAATACGGCCTGAAGCAATCCTGCGCTTTTGCGGCCAGCTCCCAAGAAAGCGAGTTGAATAATGGAGCTCAGGGGCACTGCAATTCACAAACCTGCAGACTTAGAAATGATAACTCTCGTCCACAAATATATTGAGGGAAGGCAACGAAGAGGATTTGAAAGCAAGGCAGAATTGCAGGAAACAGATTTCAGGAGGAAGATTCGAATCGCCTTTAAAGCACAGGAAAAGCGGCAAAACCGCGACAATGATGCCCTTGGCCAAAAAGGGCGTATGCGTTTTTTCCTGAATATATTCAGGAAAAAACGCATACGCCCTTTTTGGCCAACCAAGCAACCTGGAAAGGCAAATCAGCGCTACAAAGAAGTCTCGCTTCCCATCGGTCAAAAGGGCCATGCTGAATAAAGTGTCAAAACCAGAAATGCAGGACAGGCCATGGAGAAATGGGAGCCTTGCTACGCTGATGGGCGGGATGTAAATTGCCAACAGCCACTCTGGAGAAGTGTACGGTGTGTCCTGAAACATCTAAAAAACTCAGCTTAGAGACCATAGGGCACTTCCACTCATGGGCGTATAAATTGGGAAAACTAAAAATCAGCAAGGCACAGGCACCCCAAAGTTTTGGGCTACTCTGTTGACAAGAACCTCCACTTCGTTACACCTTAAATATCCCAGGAAAGAGAAGAATGGATAAAGAAGTTGTGGTCCTTATCTACAATGGAATATCACTCAGCCATGAAATCAATGTCATAAGGCTAGTAGCAGCATGATGAGTGGATTTAGGTATGACGATTCTAAGTGAAATAAGTCCCACAGAAAAAGACACTTATCATGAGATATCACTTATAGAGGGAATGTAAAAACCGCTACCCTTGAACTGAATTACAAAACAGAACAGAGTCACACGTTTAGAAAACAGACTATGGCTGCTTAACGGGAAAGGTGAGGTGGGGTGATGCATAAAACAAGGGTTTCAAATTAGCTCAGATACCATTCCATGAACCCAATATGTAATAGACAAGACCTACTCCTTGCTCAGTGAACTGGACTCAACACCCCCTATTCACCGCCCAAGAATATATCTGACTAGTAAGAATCTTAAAACCTATGTATTGATATCTCTCTGTAAGTGAGTCAAGTGGGTGTAAAGCGGCATTAACACAGCAGTGAAAAGCAGCTAAACCCCATTATAAAAATCAATTACTTTTAAAAACCCGTGAAACAAAGACAGTGAAAGAGAGAGAAATTCTTACAAAATTCGTTCAGGGGCTGTGATGCCACCTGGATTGACCATATCTAGACCCACAGCTGATTGAGACATAAGGGTGGACACTCTTGGGGCTGAGAGGTTTGGTGAGGTTGGGTGAGCAAACGCAGACCCTTTAAAGTAATATAGCGTGGTACCCATCCCATGGGTCCCAAATCTCCAGGTTCAAGGGCATCGTCCTACACTGAAAACATGCATGAGAAACCCCGAAGATGGTACACCGTGTGATCGGGAAAGGTTTCTAAAACGCACCTCATTTCTCATCTCCTTGTGCTCCGGTTCGCCATTCCAGCCGCTTTACTAGCAATCTCCCTCCTTGGAGAATCAGCACCTTTATCCTCCTGTTCCGTACAGGTTGCAATTTGTCCTGAGGATGCACGGGAAGAGGGGGAACCAATGAGAGACTAGCTCTAAGTGTAGGGACAGGCACAGGTCACTCTATTTTCCCATCAGGAAGAAGAATTAACCACAGGCTCAGCCTGCCGCCAGGAACCAGAATACGGCCTGAAGCAATCCTGCGCTTTTGCGGCCAGCTCCCAAGAAAGCGAGTTGAATAATGGAGCTCAGGGGCACTGCAATTCACAAACCTGCAGACTTAGAAATGATAACTCTCGTCCACAAATATATTGAGGGAAGGCAACGAAGAGGATTTGAAAGCAAGGCAGAATTGCAGGAAACAGATTTCAGGAGGTAGATTCGAATCGCCTTTAAAGCACAGGAAAAGCGGCAAAACCTCGACAATGATGCCCTTAGCCAGAAAGGGCGTATGCGTTTTTTCCTGAATATATTCAGGAAAAAACGCATACGCCCTTTTTGGCCAACCAAGCAACCTGGAAAGGCAATTCAGCGCTACAAAGAAGTCTCGCTTCCCATCGGTCAAAAGGGCCATGCTGAATAAAGTGTCAAAACCAGAAATGCAGGACAGGCCATGGAGAAATGGGAGCCTTGCTACGCTGATGGGCGGGATGTAAATTGCCAAAAGCCACTCTAGAGAAGTGTACGGTGTGTCCTGAAACATCTATAAAACTCAGCTTAGAGAGCATAGGGCACTTCCACTCATGGGCGTATAAATTGGGAAAACTAAAAATCAGCAAGACACAGGCACCCCAAAGTTTTGGGCTACTCTGTTGACAAGGACCTCCACTTCGTTACACCTTAAATATCCCAGGAAAGAGAAGAATGGATAAAGAAGTTGTGGTCCTTATGTACAATGGAATATCACTCAGCCATGAAATCAATGTCATAAGGCTAGTAGCAGCATGATGAGTGGATTTAGGTATGACGATTCTAAGTGAAATAAGTCCCACAGAAAAAGACACTTATCATGAGATATCACTTATAGAGGGAATGTAAAAACCGCTACCCTTGAACTGAATTACAAAACAGAACACAGTCACACGTTTAGAAAACACACTATGGCTGCTTAACGGGAAAGGTGAGGTGGGGTGATGCATAAAACAAGGGTTTCAAATTAGCTCAGATACCGTTCCATGAACCCAATATGTAATAGACAATACCTACTCCTTGCTCAGTGAACTGGACTCAACACCCCCTATTCACCGCCCAAGAATATATCTGACTAGTAAGTATCTTAAAACCTATGTATTGATATCTCTCTGTAAGTGAGTCAAGTGGGTGTAAAGTGGCATAAACACAGCAGTGAAAAGCAGCTAAACCCCATTATAAAAATCAATTACTTTTAAAAACCCGTGAAACAAAGACAGTGAAAGAGAGAGAAATTCTTACAAAATTCGTTCAGGGGCTGTGATGCCACCTGGATTGACCATATCTAGACCCACAGCTGATTGAGACATAAGGGTGGACACTCTTGGGGCTGAGAGGTTTGGTGAGGTTGGGTGAGCAAATGCAGACCCTTTAAAGTAATATAGCGTGGTACCCATCCCATGGGTCCCAAATCTCCAGGTTCAAGGGCATCGTCCTACACTGAAAACATGCATGAGAAACCCCGAAGATGGTACACCGTGTGATCGGGAAAGTTTCTAAAACGCACCTCATTTCTCATCTCCTTGTGCTCCGGTTCGCCATTCCAGCCGCTTTCCTAGCAATCTCCCTCCTTGGAGAATCCGTACCTTTATCCTCCTGTTCCGTACAGGTTGCAATTTGTCCTGAGGATGCACGGGAAGAGGGGGAACCAATGAGAGACTAGCTCTAGGTGTTGGGACAGGCACAGGTCACTCTATTTTCCCATCAGGAAGAAGAATTAACCACAGGCTCAGCCTGCCGCCAGGAACCAGAATACGGCCTGAAGCAATCCTGCGCTTTTGCGGCCAGCTCCCAAGAAAGCGAGTTGAATAATGGAGCTCAGGGGCACTGCAATTCACAAACCTGCAGACTTAGAAATGATAACTCTCGTCCACAAATATATTGAGGGAAGGCAACGAAGAGGATTTGAAAGCAAGGTAGAATTGCAGGAAACAGATTTCAGGAGGTAGATTCGAATCGCCTTTAAAGCACAGTAAGAGCGGCAAAACCTTGACAATGATGCCCTTAGCCAGAAAGGGCGTATGCGTTTTTTCCTGAATATATTCAGGAAAAAGCGCATACGCCCTTTTTGGCCAACCAAGCAACCTGGAAAGGCAAATCAGCGCTACAAAGAAGTCTCGCTTCCCATCGGTCAAAAGGGCCATGCTGAATAAAGTGTCAAAACCAGAAATGCAGGACAGGCCATGGAGAAATAGGAGCCTTGCTACGCTGATGGGCGGGATGTAAATTGCCAAAAGCCACTCTAGAGAAGTGTACGGTGTGTCCTGAAACATCTATAAAACTCAGCTTAGAGAGCATAGGGCACTTCCACTCATGGGCGTATAAATTGGGAAAACTAAAAATCAGCAAGACACAGGCACCCCAAAGTTTTGGGCTACTCTGTTGACAAGAACCTCCACTTCGTTACACCTTAAATATCCCAGGAAAGAGAAGAATGGATAAAGAAGTTGTGGTCCTTATGTACAATGGAATATCACTCAGCCATGAAATCAATGTCATAAGGCTAGTAGCAGCATGATGAGTGGATTTAGGTATGACGATTCTAAGTGAAATAAGTCCCACAGAAAAAGACACTTATCATGAGATATCACTTAGAGAGGGAATGTAAAAACCGCTACCCTTGAACTGAATTACAAAACAGAACAGAGTCACACGTTTAGAAAACAGACTATGGCTGCTTAACGGGAAAGGTGAGGTGGGGTGATGCATAAAACAAGGGTTTCAAATTAGCTCAGATACCATTCCATGAACCCAATATGTAATAGACAAGACCTACTCCTTGCTCAGTGAACTGGACTCAACACCCCCTATTCACCGCCCAATAATATATCTGACTAGTAAGAATCTTAAAACCTATGTATTGATATCTCTCTGTAAGTGAGTCAAGTGGGTGTAAAGCGGCATAAACACAGCAGTGAAAAGCAGCTAAACCCCATTATAAAAATCAATTACTTTTAAAAACCCGTGAAACAAAGACAGTGAAAGAGAGAGAAATTCTTACAAAATTCGTTCAGGGGCTGTGATGCCACCTGGATTGACCATATCTAGACCCACAGCTGATTGAGACATAAGGGTGGACACTCTTGGGGCTGAGAGGTTTGGTGAGGTTGGGTGAGCAAACGCAGACCCTTTAAAGTAATATAGCGTGGTACCCATCCCATGGGTCCCAAATCTCCAGGTTCAAGGGCATCGTCCTACCTTGAAAACATGCATGAGAAACCCCGAAGATGGTACACCGTGTGATCGGGAAAGGTTTCTAAAACGCACCTCATTTCTCATCTCCTTGTGTTCCGGTTCGCCATTCCAGCCGCTTTACTAGCAATCTCCCTCCTTGGAGAATCAGCACCTTTATCCTCCTGTTCCGTACAGGTTGCAATTTGTCCTGAGGATGCACGGGAAGAGGGGGAGCCAATGAGAGACTAGCTCTAAGTGTAGGGACAGGCACAGGTCACTCTATTTTCCCATCAGGAAGAAGAATTACCCATAGGCTCAGCCCGCCGACAAGAACCAGAATACGGCCTGAAGCAATCCTGCGCTTTTGCGGCCAGCTCCCAAGAAAGCGAGTTGAATAATGGAGCTCAGGGGCACTGCAATTCACAAACCTGCAGACTTAGAAATGATAACTCTCGTCCACAGATATATTGAGGGAAGGCAACGAAGAGGATTTGAAAGCAAGGCAGAATTGCAGGAAACAGATTTCAGGAGGTAGATTCGAATCGCCTTTAAAGCACAGGAAAAGCGGCAAAACCTCGACAATGATGCCCTTGGCCAAAAAGGGCGTATGCGTTTTTTCCTGAATATATTCAGGAAAAAACGCATACGCCCTTTTTGGCCAACCAAGCAACCTGGAAAGGCAAATCAGCGCTACAAAGAAGTCTCGCTTCCCATCGGTCAAAAGGGCCATGCTGAATAAAGTGTCAAAACCAGAAATGCAGGACAGGCCATGGAGAAATGGGAGCCTTGCTACGCTGATGGGCGGGATGTAAATTGCCAACAGCCACTCTGGAGAAGTGTACGGTGTGTCCTGAAACATCTAAAAAACTCAGCTTAGAGACCATAGGGCACTTCCACTCATGGGCGTATAAATTGGGAAAACTAAAAATCAGCAAGGCACAGGCACCCCAAAGTTTTGGGCTACTCTGTTGACAAGAACCTCCACTTCGTTACACCTTAAATATCCCACGAAAGAGAAGAATGGATAAAGAAGTTGTGGTCCTTATGTACAATGGAATATCACTCAGCCATGAAATCAATGTCATAAGGCTAGTAGCAGCATGATGAGTGGATTTAGGTATGACGATTCTAAGTGAAATAAGTCCCACAGAAAAAGACACTTATCATGAGATATCACTTATAGAGGGAATGTAAAAACCGCTACCCTTGAACTAAATTACAAAACAGAACAGAGTCACACGTTTAGAAAACAGACTATGGCTGCTTAACGGGAAAGGTGAGGTGGGATGATGCATAAAACAAGGGTTTCAAATTAGCTCAGATACCATTCCATGAACCCAATATGTAATAGACAAGACCTACTCCTTGCTCAGTGAACTGGACTCAACACCCCCTATTCACCACCCAAGAATATATCTGACTAGTAAGAATCTTAAAACCTATGTATTGATATCTCTCTGTAAGTGAGTCAAGTGGGTGTAAAGCGGCATAAACACAGCAGTGAAAAGCAGCTAAACCCCATTATAAAAATCAATTACTTTTAAAAACCCGTGAAACAAAGACAGTGAAAGAGAGAGAAATTCTTACAAAATTCGTTCAGGGGCTGTGATGCCACCTGGATTGACCATATCTAGACCCACAGCTGATTGAGACATAAGGGTGGACACTCTTGGGGCTGAGAGGTTTGGTGAGGTTGGGTGAGCAAACGCAGACCCTTTAAAGTAATATAGCGTGGTACTACCCATCCCATGGGTCCCAAATCTCCAGGTTCAAGGGCATCGTCCTACACTGAAAACATGCATGAGAAACCCCGAAGATGGTACACCGTGTGATCGGGAAAGGTTTCTAAAACGCACCTCATTTCTCATCTCCTTGTGCTCCGGTTCGCCATTCCAGCCGCTTTACTAGCAATCTCCCTCCTTGGAGAATCAGCACCTTTATCCTCCTGTTCCGTACAGGTTGCAATTTGTCCTGAGGATGCACGGGAAGAGGGGGAACCAATGAGAGACTAGCTCTAGGTGTTGGGACAGGCACAGGTCACTCTATTTTCCCATCAGGAAGAAGAATTAACCACAGGCTCAGCCTGCCGCCAGGAACCAGAATACGGCCTGAAGCAATCCTGCGCTTTTGCGGCCAGCTCCCAAGAAAGCGAGTTGAATAATGGAGCTCAGGGGCACTGCAATTCACAAACCTGCAGACTTAGAAATGATAACTCTCGTCCACTAATATATTGAGGGAAGGCAACGAAGAGGATTTGAAAGCAAGGCAGAATTGCAGGAAACAGATTTCAGGAGGTAGATTCGAATCGCCTTTAAAGCACAGGAAAAGCGGCAAAACCTTGACAATGATGCCCTTAGCCAGAAAGGGCGTATGCGTTTTTTCCTGAATATATTCAGGAAAAAACGCATACGCCCTTTTTGGCCAACCAAGCAACCTGGAAAGGCAATTCAGCGCTACAAAGAAGTCTCGCTTCCCATCGGTCAAAAGGGCCATGCTGAATAAAGTGTCAAAACCAGAAATGCAGGACAGGCCATGGAGAAATAGGAGCCTTGCTACGCTGATGGGCGGGATGTAAATTGCCAAAAGCCACTCTAGAGAAGTGTACGGTGTGTCCTGAAACATCTAAAAAACTCAGCTTAGAGAGCATAGGGCACTTCCACTCATGGGCGTATAAATTGGGAAAACTAAAAATCAGCAAGACACAGGCACCCCAAAGTTTTGGGCTACTCTGTTGACAAGAACCTCCACTTCGTTACACCTTAAATATCCCAGGAAAGAGAAGAATGGATAAAGAAGTTGTGGTCCTTATGTACAATGGAATATCACTCAGCCATGAAATCAATGTCATAAGGCTAGTAGCAGCATGATGAGTGGATTTAGGTATGACGATTCTAAGTGAAATAAGTCCCACAGAAAAAGACACTTATCATGAGATATCACATATAGAGGGAATGTAAAAACCGCTACCCTTGAACTGAATTACAAAACAGAACAGAGTCACACGTTTAGAAAACAGACTATGGCTGCTTAACGGGAAAGGTGAGGTGGGATGATGCATAAAACAAGGGTTTCAAATTAGCTCAGATACCATTCCATGAACCCAATATGTAATAGACAAGACCTACTCCTTGCTCAGTGAACTGGACTCAACACCCCCTATTCACCACCCAAGAATATATCTGACTAGTAAGAATCTTAAAACCTATGTATTGATATCTCTCTGTAAGTGAGTCAAGTGGGTGTAAAGCGGCATAAACACAGCAGTGAAAAGCAGCTAAACCCCATTATAAAAATCAATTACTTTTAAAAACCCGTGAAACAAAGACAGTGAAAGAGAGAGAAATTCTTAGAAAATTCGTTCAGGGGCTGTGATGCCACCTGGATTGACCATATCTAGACCCACAGCTGATTGAGACATAAGGGTGGACACTCTTGGGGCTGAGAGGTTTGGTGAGGTTGGGTGAGCAAACGCAGACCCTTTAAAGTAATATAGCGTGGTACCCATCCCATGGGTCCCAAATCTCCAGGTTCAAGGGCATCGTCCTACACTGAAAACATGCATGAGAAACCCCGAAGATGGTACACCGTGTGATCGGGAAAGGTTTCTAAAACGCACCTCATTTCTCATCTCCTTGTGCTCCGGTTCGCCATTCCAGCCGCTTTACTAGCAATCTCCCTCCTTGGAGAATCAGCACCTTTATCCTCCTGTTCCGTACAGGTTGCAATTTGTCCTGAGGATGCACGGGAAGAGGGGGAACCAATGAGAGACTAGCTCTAGGTGTTGGGACAGGCACAGGTCACTCTATTTTCCCATCAGGAAGAAGAATTAACCACAGGCTCAGCCTGCCGCCAGGAACCAGAATACGGCCTGAAGCAATCCTGCGCTTTTGCGGCCAGCTCCCAAGAAAGCGAGTTGAATAATGGAGCTCAGGGGCACTGCAATTCACAAACCTGCAGACTTAGAAATGATAACTCTCGTCCACAAATATATTGAGGGAAGGCAACAAAGAGGATTTGAAAGCAAGGCAGAATTGCAGGAAACAGATTTCAGGAGGTAGATTCGAATCGCCTTTAAAGCACAGGAAAAGCGGCAAAACCTTGACAATGATGCCCTTAGCCAGAAAGGGCGTATGCGTTTTTTCCTGAATATATTCAGGAAAAAACGCATACGCCCTTTTTGGCCAACCAAGCAACCTGGAAAGGCAATTCAGCGCTACAAAGAAGTCTCGCTTCCCATCGGTCAAAAGGGCCATGCTGAATAAAGTGTCAAAACCAGAAATGCAGGACAGGCCATGGAGAAATAGGAGCCTTGCTACGCTGATGGGCGGGATGTAAATTGCCAAAAGCCACTATAGAGAAGTGTACGGTGTGTCCTGAAACATCTATAAAACTCAGCTTAGAGAGCATAGGGCACTTCCACTCATGGGCGTATAAATTGGGAAAACTAAAAATCAGCAAGACACAGGCACCCCAAAGTTTTGGGCTACTCTGTTGACAAGAACCTCCACTTCGTTACACCTTAAATATCCCAGGAAAGAGAAGAATGGATAAAGAAGTTGTGGTCCTTATGTACAATGGAATATCACTCAGCCATGAAATCAATGTCATAAGGCTAGTAGCAGCATGATGAGTGGATTTAGGTATGACGATTCTAAGTGAAATAAGTCCCACAGAAAAAGACACTTATCATGAGATGTCACTTAGAGAGGGAATGTAAAAACCGCTACCCTTGAACTGAATTACAAAACAGAACAGAGTCACACGTTTAGAAAACAGACTATGGCTGCTTAACGGGAAAGGTGAGGTGGGGTGATGCATAAAACAAGGGTTTCAAATTAGCTCAGATACCATTCCATGAACCCAATATGTAATAGACAAGACCTACTCCTTGCTCAGTGAACTGGACTCAACACCCCCTATTCACCACCCAAGAATATATCTGACTAGTAAGAATCTTAAAACCTATGTATTGATATCTCTCTGTAAGTGAGTCAAGTGGGTGTAAAGCGGCATAAACACAGCAGTGAAAAGCAGCTAAACCCCATTATAAAAATCAATTACTTTTAAAAACCCGTGAAACAAAGACAGTGAAAGAGAGAGAAATTCTTACAAAATTCGTTCAGGGGCTGTGATGCCACCTGGATTGACCATATCTAGACCCACAGCTGATTGAGACATAAGGGTGGACACTCTTGGGGCTGAGAGGTTTGGTGAGGTTGGGTGAGCAAACGCAGACCCTTTAAAGTAATATAGCGTGGTACTACCCATCCCATGGGTCCCAAATCTCCAGGTTCAAGGGCATCGACCTACACTGAAAACATGCATGAGAAACCCCGAAGATGGTACACCGTGTGATCGGGAAAGGTTTCTAAAACGCACCTCATTTCTCATCTCCTTGTGCTCTGGTTCGCCATTCCAGCCGCTTTACTAGCAATCTCCCTCCTTGGAGAATCAGCACCTTTATCCTCCTGTTCCGTACAGGTTGCAATTTGTCCTGAGGATGCACGGGAAGAGGGGGAACCAATGAGAGACTAGCTCTAGGTGTTGGGACAGGCACAGGTCACTCTATTTTCCCATCAGGAAGAAGAATTAACCACAGGCTCAGCCTGCCGCCAGGAACCAGAATACGGCCTGAAGCAATCCTGCGCTTTTGCGGCCAGCTCCCAAGAAAGCGAGTTGAATAATGGAGCTCAGGGGCACTGCAATTCACAAACCTGCAGACTTAGAAATGATAACTCTCGTCCACTAATATATTGAGGGAAGGCAACGAAGAGGATTTGAAAGCAAGGCAGAATTGCAGGAAACAGATTTCAGGAGGTAGATTCGAATCGCCTTTAAAGCACAGGAAAAGCGGCAAAACCTTGACAATGATGCCCTTAGCCAGAAAGGGCGTATGCGTTTTTTCCTGAATATATTCAGGAAAAAACGCATACGCCCTTTTTGGCCAACCAAGCAACCTGGAAAGGCAATTCAGCGCTACAAAGAAGTCTCGCTTCCCATCGGTCAAAAGGGCCATGCTGAATAAAGTGTCAAAACCAGAAATGCAGGACAGGCCATGGAGAAATAGGAGCCTTGCTACGCTGATGGGCGGGATGTAAATTGCCAAAAGCCACTCTAGAGAAGTGTACGGTGTGTCCTGAAACATCTAAAAAACTCAGCTTAGAGAGCATAGGGCACTTCCACTCATGGGCGTATAAATTGGGAAAACTAAAAATCAGCAAGACACAGGCACCCCAAAGTTTTGGGCTACTCTGTTGACAAGAACCTCCACTTCGTTACACCTTAAATACCCCAGGAAAGAGAAGAATGGATAAAGAAGTTGTGGTCCTTATGTACAATGGAATATCACTCAGCCATGAAATCAATGTCATAAGGCTAGTAGCAGCATGATGAGTGGATTTAGGTATGACGATTCTAAGTGAAATAAGTCCCACAGAAAAAGACACTTATCATGAGATATCACATATAGAGGGAATGTAAAAACCGCTACCCTTGAACTGAATTACAAAACAGAACAGAGTCACACGTTTAGAAAACAGACTATGGCTGCTTAACGGGAAAGGTGAGGTGGGGTGATGCATAAAACAAGGGTTTCAAATTAGCTCAGATACCATTCCATGAACCCAATATGTAATAGACAAGACCTACTCCTTGCTCAGTGAACTGGACTCAACACCCCCTATTCACCACCCAAGAATATATCTGACTAGTAAGAATCTTAAAACCTATGTATTGATATCTCTCTGTAAGTGAGTCAAGTGGGTGTAAAGCGGCATAAACACAGCAGTGAAAAGCAGCTAAACCCCATTATAAAAATCAATTACTTTTAAAAACCCGTGAAACAAAGACAGTGAAAGAGAGAGAAATTCTTACAAAATTCGTTCAGGGGCTGTGATGCCACCTGGATTGACCATATCTAGACCCACAGCTGATTGAGACATAAGGGTGGACACTCTTGGGGCTGAGAGGTTTGGTGAGGTTGGGTGAGCAAACGCAGACCCTTTAAAGTAATATAGCGTGGTACCCATCCCATGGGTCCCAAATCTCCAGGTTCAAGGGCATCGTCCTACCTTGAAAACATGCATGAGAAACCCCGAAGATGGTACACCGTGTGATCGGGAAAGATTTCTAAAACGCACCTCATTTCTCATCTCCTTGTGTTCCGGTTCGCCATTCCAGCCGCTTTACTAGCAATCTCCCTCCTTGGAGAATCAGCACCTTTATCCTCCTGTTCCGTACAGGTTGCAATTTGTCCTGAGGATGCACGGGAAGAGGGGGAGCCAATGAGAGACTAGCTCTAAGTGTAGGGACAGGCACAGGTCACTCTATTTTCCCATCAGGAAGAAGAATTACCCATAGGCTCAGCCCGCCGACAAGAACCAGAATACGGCCTGAAGCAATCCTGCGCTTTTGCGGCCAGCTCCCAAGAAAGCGAGTTGAATAATGGAGCTCAGGGGCACTGCAATTCACAAACCTGCAGACTTAGAAATGATAACTCTCGTCCACAAATATATTGAGGGAAGGCAACGAAGAGGATTTGAAAGCAAGGCAGAATTGCAGGAAACAGATTTCAGGAGGTAGATTCGAATCGCCTTTAAAGCACAGGAAAAGCGGCAAAACCTCGACAATGATGCCCTTGGCCAAAAAGGGCGTATGCGTTTTTTCCTGAATATATTCAGGAAAAAACGCATACGCCCTTTTTGGCCAACCAAGCAACCTGGAAAGGCAAATCAGCGCTACAAAGAAGTCTCGCTTCCCATCGGTCAAAAGGGCCATGCTGAATAAAGTGTCAAAACCAGAAATGCAGGACAGGCCATGGAGAAATGGGAGCCTTGCTACGCTGATGGGCGGGATGTAAATTGCCAACAGCCACTCTGGAGAAGTGTACGGTGTGTCCTGAAACATCTAAAAAACTCAGCTTAGAGACCATAGGGCACTTCCACTCATGGGCGTATAAATTGGGAAAACTAAAAATCAGCAAGGCACAGGCACCCCAAAGTTTTGGGCTACTCTGTTGACAAGAACCTCCACTTCGTTACACCTTAAATATCCCACGAAAGAGAAGAATGGATAAAGAAGTTGTGGTCCTTATGTACAATGGAATATCACTCAGCCATGAAATCAATGTCATAAGGCTAGTAGCAGCATGATGAGTGGATTTAGGTATGACGATTCTAAGTGAAATAAGTCCCACAGAAAAAGACACTTATCATGAGATATCACTTATAGAGGGAATGTAAAAACCGCTAACCTTGAACTAAATTACAAAACAGAACAGAGTCACACGTTTAGAAAACAGACTATGGCTGCTTAACGGGAAAGGTGAGGTGGGGTGATGCATAAAACAAGGGTTTCAAATTAGCTCAGATACCATTCCATGAACCCAATATGTAATAGACAAGACCTACTCCTTGCTCAGTGAACTGGACTCAACACCCCCTATTCACCACCCAAGAATATATCTGACTAGTAAGAATCTTAAAACCTATGTATTGATATCTCTCTGTAAGTGAGTCAAGTGGGTGTAAAGCGGCATAAACACAGCAGTGAAAAGCAGCTAAACCCCATTATAAAAATCAATTACTTTTAAAAACCCGTGAAACAAAGACAGTGAAAGAGAGAGAAATTCTTACAAAATTCGTTCAGGGGCTGTGATGCCACCTGGATTGACCATATCTAGACCCACAGCTGATTGAGACATAAGGGTGGACACTCTTGGGGCTGAGAGGTTTGGTGAGGTTGGGTGAGCAAACGCAGACCCTTTAAAGTAATATAGCGTGGTACTACCCATCCCATGGGTCCCAAATCTCCAGGTTCAAGGGCATCGTCCTACACTGAAAACATGCATGAGAAACCCCGAAGATGGTACACCGTGTGATCGGGAAAGGTTTCTAAAACGCACCTCATTTCTCATCTCCTTGTGCTCCGGTTCGCCATTCCAGCCGCTTTACTAGCAATCTCCCTCCTTGGAGAATCAGCACCTTTATCCTCCTGTTCCGTACAGGTTGCAATTTGTCCTGAGGATGCACGGGAAGAGGGGGAACCAATGAGAGACTAGCTCTAGGTGTTGGGACAGGCACAGGTCACTCTATTTTCCCATCAGGAAGAAGAATTAACCACAGGCTCAGCCTGCCGCCAGGAACCAGAATACGGCCTGAAGCAATCCTGCGCTTTTGCGGCCAGCTCCCAAGAAAGCGAGTTGAATAATGGAGCTCAGGGGCACTGCAATTCACAAACCTGCAGACTTAGAAATGATAACTCTCGTCCACTAATATATTGAGGGAAGGCAACGAAGAGGATTTGAAAGCAAGGCAGAATTGCAGGAAACAGATTTCAGGAGGTAGATTCGAATCGCCTTTAAAGCACAGGAAAAGCGGCAAAACCTCGACAATGATGCCCTTGTCCAAAAAGGGCGTATGCGTTTTTTCCTGAATATATTCAGGAAAAAACGCATACGCCCTTTTTGGCCAACCAAGCAACCTGGAAAGGCAATTCAGCGCTACAAAGAAGTATCGCTTCCCATCGGTCAAAAGGGCCATGCTGAATAAAGTGTCAAAACCAGAAATGCAGGACAGGCCATGGAGAAATGGGAGCCTTGCTACGCTTATGGGCGGGATGTAAATTGCCAACAGCCACTCTGAAGAAGTGTACGGTGTGTCCTGAAACATCTACAAAACTCAGCTTAGAGAGCATAGGGCCCTTCCACTCATGGGCGTATAAATGGGGAAAACTAAAAATCAGCAAGACACAGGCACCCCAAAGTTTTGGGCTACTCTGTTGACAAGAACCTCCACTTCGATACACCTTAAATATCCCAGGAAAGAGAAGAATGGATAAAGAAGATGTGGTCCTTATATACAATGGAATATCACTCAGCCATGAAATCAAAGTCATAAGGCTAGTAGCAGCATGATGAGTGGATTCAGGTATGACGATTCTAAGTGAAATAAGTCACACAGAAAAAGACACTTATCATAAGATATCACTTATAGAGGGAATGTAAAAACCGCTACCCTTGAACTGAATTACAAAACAGAACAGAGTCACACGTTTAGAAAACAGACTATGGCTGCTTAACGGGAAAGGTGAGGTGGGGTGATGCATAAAACAAGGGTTTCAAATTAGCTCAGATACCGTTCCATGAACCCAATATGTAATAGATAAGACCTACTCCTTGCTCAGTGAACTGGACTCAACACCCCCTATTCACCGCCCAAGAATATATCTGACTAGTAAGAATCTTAAAACCTATGTATTGATATCTCTCTGTAAGTGAGTCAAGTGGGTGTAAAGCGGCATAAACACAGCAGTGAAAAGCAGCTAAACCCCATTATAAAAATCAATTACTTTTAAAAACCCGTGAAACAAAGACAGTGAAAGAGAGAGAAATTCTTACAAAACTCGTTCAGGGGCTGTGATGCCACCTGGATTGACCATATCTAGACCCACAGCTGATTGAGACATAAGGGTGGACACTCTTGGGGCTGAGAGGTTTGGTGAGGTTGGGTGAGCAAACGCAGACCCTTTAAAGTAATATAGCGTGGTACCCATCCCATGGGTCCCAAATCTCCAGGTTCAAGGGCATCGTCCTACCTTGAAAACATGCATGAGAAACCCCGAAGATGGTACACCGTGTGATCGGGAAAGGTTTCTAAAACGCACCTCATTTCTCATCTCCTTGTGTTCCGGTTCGCCATTCCAGCCGCTTTACTAGCAATCTCCCTCCTTGGAGAATCAGCACCTTTATCCTCCTGTTCCGTACAGGTTGCAATTTGTCCTGAGGATGCACGGGAAGAGGGGGAGCCAATGAGAGACTAGCTCTAAGTGTAGGGACAGGCACAGGTCACTCTATTTTCCCATCAGGAAGAAGAATTACCCACAGGCTCAGCCCGCCGACAAGAACCAGAATACGGCCTGAAGCAATCCTGCGCTTTTGCGGCCAGCTCCCAAGAAAGCGAGTTGAATAATGGAGCTCAGGGGCACTGCAATTCACAAACCTGCAGACTTAGAAATGATAACTCTCGTCCACAGATATATTGAGGGAAGGCAACGAAGAGGATTTGAAAGCAAGGCAGAATTGCAGGAAACAGATTTCAGGAGGTAGATTCGAATCGCCTTTAAAGCACAGGAAAAGCGGCAAAACCTCGACAATGATGCCCTTGGCCAAAAAGGGCGTATGCGTTTTTTCCTGAATATATTCAGGAAAAAACGCATACGCCCTTTTTGGCCAACCAAGCAACCTGGAAAGGCAAATCAGCGCTACAAAGAAGTCTCGCTTCCCATCGGTCAAAAGGGCCATGCTGAATAAAGTGTCAAAACCAGAAATGCAGGACAGGCCATGGAGAAATGGGAGCCTTGCTACGCTGATGGGCGGGATGTAAATTGCCAACAGCCACTCTGGAGAAGTGTACGGTGTGTCCTGAAACATCTAAAAAACTCAGCTTAGAGACCATAGGGCACTTCCACTCATGGGCGTATAAATTGGGAAAACTAAAAATCAGCAAGGCACAGGCACCCCAAAGTTTTGGGCTACTCTGTTGACAAGAACCTCCACTTCGTTACACCTTAAATATCCCACGAAAGAGAAGAATGGATAAAGAAGTTGTGGTCCTTATGTACAATGGAATATCACTCAGCCATGAAATCAATGTCATAAGGCTAGTAGCAGCATGATGAGTGGATTTAGGTATGACGATTCTAAGTGAAATAAGTCCCACAGAAAAAGACACTTATCATGAGATATCACTTATAGAGGGAATGTAAAAACCGCTACCCTTGAACTAAATTACAAAACAGAACAGAGTCACACGTTTAGAAAACAGACTATGGCTGCTTAACGGGAAAGGTGAGGTGGGGTGATGCATAAAACAAGGGTTTCAAATTAGCTCAGATACCATTCCATGAACCCAATATGTAATAGACAAGACCTACTCCTTGCTCAGTGAACTGGACTCAACACCCCCTATTCACCACCCAAGAATATATCTGACTAGTAAGAATCTTAAAACCTATGTATTGATATCTCTCTGTAAGTGAGTCAAGTGGGTGTAAAGCGGCATAAACACAGCAGTGAAAAGCAGCTAAACCCCATTATAAAAATCAATTACTTTTAAAAACCCGTGAAACAAAGACAGTGAAAGAGAGAGAAATTCTTACAAAATTCGTTCAGGGGCTGTGATGCCACCTGGATTGACCATATCTAGACCCACAGCTGATTGAGACATAAGGGTGGACACTCTTGGGGCTGAGAGGTTTGGTGAGGTTGGGTGAGCAAACGCAGACCCTTTATAAGTAATATAGCGTGGTACTACCCATCCCATGGGTCCCAAATCTCCAGGTTCAAGGGCATCGTCCTACACTGAAAACATGCATGAGAAACCCCGAAGATGGTACACCGTGTGATCGGGAAAGGTTGCTAAAACGCACCTCATTTCTCATCTCCTTGTGCTCCGGTTCGCCATTCCAGCCGCTTTACTAGCAATCTCCCTCCTTGGAGAATCCGTACCTTTATCCTCCTGTTCCGTACAGGTTGCAATTTGTCCTGAGGATGCACGGGAAGAGGGGGAACCAATGAGAGACTAGCTCTAGGTGTTGGGACAGGCACAGGTGACACTATTTTCCCATCAGGAAGAAGAATTAACCACAGGCTCAGCCTGCCGCCAGGAAGCAGAATAAGGCCTGAAGCAATCCTGCGCTTTTGCGGCCAGCTCCCAAGAAAGCGAGTTGAATAATGGAGCTCAGGGGCACTGCAATTCACAAACCTGCAGACTTAGAAATGATAACTCTCGTCCACTAATATATTGAGGGAAGGCAACGAAGAGGATTTGAAAGCAAGGCAGAATTGCAGGAAACAGATTTCAGGAGGTAGATTCGAATCGCCTTTAAAGCACAGGAAAAGCGGCAAAACCTTGACAATGATGCCCTTAGCCAGAAAGGGCGTATGCGTTTTTTCCTGAATATATTCAGGAAAAAACGCATACGCCCTTTTTGGCCAACCAAGCAACCTGGAAAGGCAATTCAGCGCTACAAAGAAGTCTCGCTTCCCATCGGTCAAAAGGGCCATGCTGAATAAAGTGTCAAAACCAGAAATGCAGGACAGGCCATGGAGAAATAGGAGCCTTGCTACGCTGATGGGCGGGATGTAAATTGCCAAAAGCCACTCTAGAGAAGTGTACGGTGTGTCCTGAAACATCTAAAAAACTCAGCTTAGAGAGCATAGGGCACTTCCACTCATGGGCGTATAAATTGGGAAAACTAAAAATCAGCAAGACACAGGCACCCCAAAGTTTTGGGCTACTCTGTTGACAAGAACCTCCACTTCGTTACACCTTAAATATCCCAGGAAAGAGAAGAATGGATAAAGAAGTTGTGGTCCTTATGTACAATGGAATATCACTCAGCCATGAAATCAATGTCATAAGGCTAGTAGCAGCATGATGAGTGGATTTAGGTATGACGATTCTAAGTGAAATAAGTCCCACAGAAAAAGACACTTATCATGAGATATCACATATAGAGGGAATGTAAAAACCGCTACCCTTGAACTGAATTACAAAACAGAACAGAGTCACACGTTTAGAAAACAGACTATGGCTGCTTAACGGGAAAGGTGAGGTGGGGTGATGCATAAAACAAGGGTTTCAAATTAGCTCAGATACCATTCCATGAACCCAATATGTAATAGACAAGACCTACTCCTTGCTCAGTGAACTGGACTCAACACCCCCTATTCACCACCGAAGAATATATCTGACTAGTAAGAATCTTAAAACCTATGTATTGATATCTCTCTGTAAGTGAGTCAAGTGGGTGTAAAGCGGCATAAACACAGCAGTGAAAAGCAGCTAAACCCCATTATAAAAATCAATTACTTTTAAAAACCCGTGAAACAAAGACAGTGAAAGAGAGAGAAATTCTTACAAAATTCGTTCAGGGGCTGTGATGCCACCTGGATTGACCATATCTAGACCCACAGCTGATTGAGACATAAGGGTGGACACTCTTGGGGCTGAGAGGTTTGGTGAGGTTGGGTGAGCAAACGCAGACCCTTTAAAGTAATATAGCGTGGTACCCATCCCATGGGTCCCAAATCTCCAGGTTCAAGGGCATCGTCCTACCTTGAAAACATGCATGAGAAACCCCGAAGATGGTACACCGTGTGATCGGGAAAGGTTTCTAAAACGCACCTCATTTCTCATCTCCTTGTGTTCCGGTTCGCCATTCCAGCCGCTTTACTAGCAATCTCCCTCCTTGGAGAATCAGCACCTTTATCCTCCTGTTCCGTACAGGTTGCAATTTGTCCTGAGGATGCACGGGAAGAGGGGGAGCCAATGAGAGACTAGCTCTAAGTGTAGGGACAGGCACAGGTCACTCTATTTTCCCATCAGGAAGAAGAATTACCCACAGGCTCAGCCCGCCGACAAGAACCAGAATACGGCCTGAAGCAATCCTGTGCTTTTGCGGCCAGCTCCCAAGAAAGCGAGTTGAATAATGGAGCTCAGGGGCACTGCAATTCACAAACCTGCAGACTTAGAAATGATAACTCTCGTCCACAAATATATTGAGGGAAGGCAACGAAGAGGATTTGAAAGCAAGGCAGAATTGCAGGAAACAGATTTCAGGAGGAAGATTCGAATCGCCTTTAAAGCACAGGAAAAGCGGCAAAACCGCGACAATGATGCCCTTGGCCAAAAAGGGCGTATGCGTTTTTTCCTGAATATATTCAGGAAAAAACGCATACGCCCTTTTTGGCCAACCAAGCAACCTGGAAAGGCAAATCAGCGCTACAAAGAAGTCTCGCTTCCCATCGGTCAAAAGGGCCATGCTGAATAAAGTGTCAAAACCAGAAATGCAGGACAGGCCATGGAGAAATGGGAGCCTTGCTACGCTGATGGGCGGGATGTAAATTGCCAACAGCCACTCTGGAGAAGTGTACGGTGTGTCCTGAAACATCTAAAAAACTCAGCTTAGAGACCATAGGGCACTTCCACTCATGGGCGTATAAATTGGGAAAACTAAAAATCAGCAAGGCACAGGCACCCCAAAGTTTTGGGCTACTCTGTTGACAAGAACCTCCACTTCGTTACACCTTAAATATCCCAGGAAAGAGAAGAATGGATAAAGAAGTTGTGGTCCTTATGTACAATGGAATATCACTCAGCCATGAAATCAATGTCATAAGGCTAGTAGCAGCATGATGAGTGGATTTAGGTATGACGATTCTAAGTGAAATAAGTCCCACAGAAAAAGACACTTATCATGAGATATCACTTATAGAGGGAATGTAAAAACCGCTACCCTTGAACTGAATTACAAAACAGAACAGAGTCACACGTTTAGAAAACAGACTATGGCTGCTTAACGGGAAAGGTGAGGTGGGGTGATGCATAAAACAAGGGTTTCAAATTAGCTCAGATACCATTCCATGAACCCAATATGTAATAGACAAGACCTACTCCTTGCTCAGTGAACTGGACTCAACACCCCCTATTCACCACCCAAGAATATATCTGACTAGTAAGAATCTTAAAACCTATGTATTGATATCTCTCTGTAAGTGAGTCAAGTGGGTGTAAAGCGGCATAAACACAGCAGTGAAAAGCAGCTAAACCCCATTATAAAAATCAATTACTTTTAAAAACCCGTGAAACAAAGACAGTGAAAGAGAGAGAAATTCTTACAAAATTCGTTCAGGGGCTGTGATGCCACCTGGATTGACCATATCTAGACCCACAGCTGATTGAGACATAAGGGTGGACACTCTTGGGGCTGAGAGGTTTGGTGAGGTTGGGTGAGCAAACGCAGACCCTTTAAAGTAATATAGCGTGGTACCCATCCCATGGGTCCCAAATCTCCAGGTTCAAGGGCATCGTCCTACCTTGAAAACATGCATGAGAAACCCCGAAGATGGTACACCGTGTGATCGGGAAAGGTTTCTAAAACGCACCTCATTTCTCATCTCCTTGTGTTCCGGTTCGCCATTCCAGCCGCTTTACTAGCAATCTCCCTCCTTGGAGAATCAGCACCTTTATCCTCCTGTTCCGTACAGGTTGCAATTTGTCCTGAGGATGCACGGGAAGAGGGGGAGCCAATGAGAGACTAGCTCTAAGTGTAGGGACAGGCACAGGTCACTCTATTTTCCCATCAGGAAGAAGAATTACCCACAGGCTCAGCCCGCCGACAAGAACCAGAATACGGCCTGAAGCAATCCTGCGCTTTTGCGGCCAGCTCCCAAGAAAGCGAGTTGAATAATGGAGCTCAGGGGCACTGCAATTCACAAACCTGCAGACTTAGAAATGATAACTCTCGTCCACAAATATATTGAGGGAAGGCAACGAAGAGGATTTGAAAGCAAGGCAGAATTGCAGGAAACAGATTTCAGGAGGAAGATTCGAATCGCCTTTAAAGCACAGGAAAAGCGGCAAAACCGCGACAATGATGCCCTTGGCCAAAAAGGGCGTATGCGTTTTTTCCTGAATATATTCAGGAAAAAACGCATACGCCCTTTTTGGCCAACCAAGCAACCTGGAAAGGCAAATCAGCGCTACAAAGAAGTCTCGCTTCCCATCGGTCAAAAGGGCCATGCTGAATAAAGTGTCAAAACCAGAAATGCAGGACAGGCCATGGAGAAATGGGAGCCTTGCTACGCTGATGGGCGGGATGTAAATTGCCAACAGCCACTCTGGAGAAGTGTAAGGTGTGTCCTGAAACATCTAAAAAACTCAGCTTAGAGACCATAGGGCACTTCCACTCATGGGCGTATAAATTGGGAAAACTAAAAATCAGCAAGGCACAGGCACCCCAAAGTTTTGGGCTACTCTGTTGACAAGAACCTCCACTTCGTTACACCTTAAATATCCCACGAAAGAGAAGAATGGATAAAGAAGTTGTGGTCCTTATGTACAATGGAATATCACTCAGCCATGAAATCAATGTCATAAGGCTAGTAGCAGCATGATGAGTGGATTTAGGTATGACGATTCTAAGTGAAATAAGTCCCACAGAAAAAGACACTTATCATGAGATATCACTTATAGAGGGAATGTAAAAACCGCTACCCTTGAACTGAATTACAAAACAGAACAGAGTCACACGTTTAGAAAACAGACTATGGCTGCTTAACGGGAAAGGTGAGGTGGGGTGATGCATAAAACAAGGGTTTCAAATTAGCTCAGATACCATTCCATGAACCCAATATGTAATAGACAAGACCTACTCCTTGCTCAGTGAACTGGACTCAACACCCCCTATTCACCACCCAAGAATATATCTGACTAGTAAGAATCTTAAAACCTATGTATTGATATCTCTCTGTAAGTGAGTCAAGTGGGTGTAAAGCGGCATAAACACAGCAGTGAAAAGCAGCTAAACCCCATTATAAAAATCAATTACTTTTAAAAACCCGTGAAACAAAGACAGTGAAAGAGAGAGAAATTCTTAGAAAATTCGTTCAGGGGCTGTGATGCCACCTGGATTGACCATATCTAGACCCACAGCTGATTGAGACATAAGGGTGGACACTCTTGGGGCTGAGAGGTTTGGTGAGGTTGGGTGAGCAAACGCAGACCCTTTAAAGTAATATAGCGTGGTACTACCCATCCCATGGGTCCCAAATCTCCAGGTTCAAGGGCATCGTCCTACACTGAAAACATGCATGAGAAACCCCGAAGATGGTACACCGTGTGATCGGGAAAGGTTTCTAAAACGCACCTCATTTCTCATCTCCTTGTGCTCCGGTTCGCCATTCCAGCCGCTTTACTAGCAATCTCCCTCCTTGGAGAATCAGCACCTTTATCCTCCTGTTCCGTACAGGTTGCAATTGGTCCTGAGTATGCACGGGAAGAGGGGGAACCAATGAGAGACTAGCTCTAGGTGTTGGGACAGTCACAGGTCACTCTATTTTCCCATCAGGAAGAAGAATTAACCACAGGCTCAGCCTGCCGCCAGGAACCAGAATACGGCCTGAAGCAATCCTGCGCTTTTGCGGCCAGCTCCCAAGAAAGCGAGTTGAATAATGGAGCTCAGGGGCACTGCAATTCACGAACCTGCAGACTTAGAAATGATAACTCTCGTCCACAAATATATTGAGGGAAGGCAACAAAGAGGATTTGAAAGCAAGGCAGAATTGCAGGAAACAGATTTCAGGAGGTAGATTCGAATCGCCTTTAAAGCACAGGAAAAGCGGCAAAACCTTGACAATGATGCCCTTAGCCAGAAAGGGCGTATGCGTTTTTTCCTGAATATATTCAGGAAAAAACGCATACGCCCTTTTTGGCCAACCAAGCAACCTGGAAAGGCAATTCAGCGCTACGAAGAAGTCTCGCTTCCCATCGGTCAAAAGGGCCATGCTGAATAAAGTGTCAAAACCAGAAATGCAGGACAGGCCATGGAGAAATAGGAGCCTTGCTACGCTGATGGGCGGGATGTAAATTGCCAAAAACCACTCTAGAGAAGTGTACGGTGTGTCCTGAAACATCTAAAAAACTCAGCTTAGAGAGCATAGGGCACTTCCACTCATGGGCGTATAAATTGGGAAAACTAAAAATCAGCAAGACACAGGCACCCCAAAGTTTTGGGCTACTCTGTTGACAAGAACCTCCACTTCGTTACACCTTAAATATCCCAGGAAAGAGAAGAATGGATAAAGAAGTTGTGGTCCTTATGTACAATGGAATATCACTCAGCCATGAAATCAATGTCATAAGGCTAGTAGCAGCATGATGAGTGGATTTAGGTATGACGATTCTAAGTGAAATAAGTCCCACAGAAAAAGACACTTATCATGAGATATCACTTAGAGAGGGAATGTAAAAACCGCTACCCTTGAACTGAATTACAAAACAGAACAGAGTCACACGTTTAGAAAACACACTATGGCTGCTTAACGGGAAAGGTGAGGTGGGGTGATGCATAAAACAAGGGTTTCAAATTAGCTCAGATACCATTCCATGAACCCAATATGTAATAGACAAGACCTACTCCTTGCTCAGTGAACTGGACTCAACACCCCCTATTCACCACCCAAGAATATATCTGACTAGTAAGAATCTTAAAACCTATGTATTGATAT
Organism: Balaenoptera ricei; assembly: GCF_028023285.1. Classification (NCBI taxonomy): domain Eukaryota; kingdom Metazoa; phylum Chordata; class Mammalia; order Artiodactyla; family Balaenopteridae; genus Balaenoptera; species Balaenoptera ricei. The sequence continues at coordinate 74,201,952 of NC_082650.1, forward strand.
CTCTCTGTAAGTGAGTCAAGTGGGTGTAAAGCGGCATAAACACAGCAGTGAAAAGCAGCTAAACCCCATTATAAAAATCAATTACTTTTAAAAACCCGTGAAACAAAGACAGTGAAAGAGAGAGAAATTCTTACAAAATTCGTTCAGGGGCTGTGATGCCACCTGGATTGACCATATCTAGACCCACAGCTGATTGAGACATAAGGGTGGACACTCTTGGGGCTGAGAGGTTTGGTGAGGTTGGGTGAGCAAACGCAGACCCTTTAAAGTAATATAGCGTGGTACTACCCATCCCATGGGTCCCAAATCTCCAGGTTCAAGGGCATCGTCCTACACTGAAAACATGCATGAGAAACCCCGAAGATGGTACACCGTGTGATCGGGAAAGGTTTCTAAAACGCACCTCATTTCTCATCTCCTTGTGCTCCGGTTCGCCATTCCAGCCGCTTTACTAGCAATCTCCCTCCTTGGAGAATCAGCACCTTTATCCTCCTGTTCCGTACAGGTTGCAATTTGTCCTGAGGATGCACGGGAAGAGGGGGAACCAATGAGAGACTAGCTCTAGGTGTTGGGACAGGCACAGGTCACTCTATTTTCCCATCAGGAAGAAGAATTAACCACAGGCTCAGCCTGCCGCCTGGAACCAGAATACGGCCTGAAGCAATCCTGCGCTTTTGCGGCCAGCTCCCAAGAAAGCGAGTTGAATAATGGAGCTCAGGGGCACTGCAATTCACAAACCTGCAGACTTAGAAATGATAACTCTCGTCCACAAATATATTGAGGGAAGGCAACGAAGAGGATTTGAAAGCAAGGCAGAATTGCAGGAAACAGATTTCAGGAGGTAGATTCGAATCGCCTTTAAAGCACAGGAAAAGCGGCAAAACCTTGACAATGATGCCCTTGGCCAAAAAGGGCGTATGCGTTTTTTCCTGAATATATTCAGGAAAAAACGCATACGCCCTTTTTGGCCAACCAAGCAACCTGGAAAGGCAAATCAGCGCTACAAAGAAGTCTCGCTTCCCATCGGTCAAAAGGGCCATGCTGAATAAAGTGTCAAAAGCAGAAATGCAGGACAGGCCATGGAGAAATGGGAGCCTTGCTACGCTGATGGGCGGGATGTAAATTGCCAACAGCCACTCTGGAGAAGTGTACGGTGTGTCCTGAAACATCTAAAAAACTCAGCTTAGAGAGCATAGGGCCCTTCCACTCATGGGCGTATAAATTGGGAAAACTAAAAATCAGCAAGACACAGGCACCCCAAAGTTTTGGGCTACTCTGTTGACAAGAACCTCCACTTCGTTACACCTTAAATATCCCAGGAAAGAGAAGAATGGATAAAGAAGATGTGGTCCTTATATACAATGGAATATCACTCAGCCATGAAATCAATGTCATAAGGCTAGTAGCAGCATGATGAGTGGATTTAGGTATGACGATTCTAAGTGAAATAAGTCACACAGAAAAAGACACTTATCATGAGATATCACTTATAGAGGGAATGTAAAAACCGCTACCCTTGAACTGAATTACAAAACAGAACAGAGTCACACGTTTAGAGAACACACTATGGCTGCTTAACGGGAAAGGTGAGGTGGGGTGATGCATAAAACAAGGGTTTCAAATTAGCTCAGATACCGTTCCATGAACCCAATATGTAATACACAAGACTTACTCCTTGCTCAGGGAACTGGACTCAACACCCCCTATTCACAGCCCAAGAATATATCTGACTAGTAAGACTCTTAAAACCTATGTATTGATATCTCTCTGTAAGTGAGTCAAGTGGGTGTAAATCGGCATAAACACAGCAGTGAAAAGCAGCTAAACCCCATTATAAAAATCAATTACTTTTCAAAACCCGTGAAACAAAGACAGTGAAAGAGAGAGAAATTCTTACAAAATTCGTTCAGGGGCTGTGACGCCACCTGGATTGACCATATCTAGACCCACAGCTGATTGAGACATAAGGGTGGACACTCTTGGGGCTGAGAGGTTTGGTGAGGTTGGGTGAGCAAACGCAGACCCTTTAAAGTAATATAGCGTGGTACCCATCCCATGGGTCCCAAATCTCCAGGTTCAAGGGCATCGTCCTACACTGAAAACATGCATGAGAAACCCCGAAGATGGTACACCGTGTGATCGGGAAAGGTTTCTAAAACGCACCTCATTTCTCATCTCCTTGTGCTCCGCTTCGCCATTCCAGCCGCTTTCCTAGCAATCTCCCTCCTTGGAGAATCAGCACCTTTATCCTCCTGTTCCGTACAGGTTGCAATTGGTCCTGAGGATGCACGGGAAGAGGGGGAACCAATGAGAGACTAGCTCTAGGTGTTGGGACAGGCACAGGTCACTCTGTTTTCCCATCAGGAAGAAGAATTAACCACAGGCTCAGCCTGCCGCCTGGAACCAGAATACGGCCTGAAGCAATCCTGCGCTTTTGCGGCCAGCTCCCAAGAAAGCGAGTTGAATAATGGAGCTCAGGGGCACTGCAATTCACGAACCTGCAGACTTAGAAATGATAACTCTCGTCCACAAATATATTGAGGGAAGGCAACAAAGAGGATTTGAAAGCAAGGCAGAATTGCAGGAAACAGATTTCAGGAGGTAGATTCGAATCGCCTTTAAAGCACAGGAAAAGCGGCAAAACCTTGACAATGATGCCCTTAGCCAGAAAGGGCGTATGCGTTTTTTCCTGAATATATTCAGGAAAAAACGCATACGCCCTTTTTGGCCAACCAAGCAACCTGGAAAGGCAATTCAGCGCTACGAAGAAGTCTCGCTTCCCATCGGTCAAAAGGGCCATGCTGAATAAAGTGTCAAAACCAGAAATGCAGGACAGGCCATGGAGAAATAGGAGCCTTGCTACGCTGATGGGCGGGATGTAAATTGCCAAAAACCACTCTAGAGAAGTGTACGGTGTGTCCTGAAACATCTAAAAAACTCAGCTTAGAGAGCATAGGGCACTTCCACTCATGGGCGTATAAATTGGGAAAACTAAAAATCAGCAAGACACAGGCACCCCAAAGTTTTGGGCTACTCTGTTGACAAGAACCTCCACTTCGTTACACCTTAAATATCCCAGGAAAGAGAAGAATGGATAAAGAAGTTGTGGTCCTTATGTACAATGGAATATCACTCAGCCATGAAATCAATGTCATAAGGCTAGTAGCAGCATGATGAGTGGATTTAGGTATGACGATTCTAAGTGAAATAAGTCCCACAGAAAAAGACACTTATCATGAGATATCACTTAGAGAGGGAATGTAAAAACCGCTACCCTTGAACTGAATTACAAAACAGAACAGAGTCACACGTTTAGAAAACACACTATGGCTGCTTAACGGGAAAGGTGAGGTGGGGTGATGCATAAAACAAGGGTTTCAAATTAGCTCAGATACCATTCCATGAACCCAATATGTAATAGACAAGACCTACTCCTTGCTCAGTGAACTGGACTCAACACCCCCTATTCACCACCCAAGAATATATCTGACTAGTAAGAATCTTAAAACCTATGTATTGATATCTCTCTGTAAGTGAGTCAAGTGGGTGTAAAGCGGCATAAACACAGCAGTGAAAAGCAGCTAAACCCCATTATAAAAATCAATTACTTTTAAAAACCCGTGAAACAAAGACAGTGAAAGAGAGAGAAATTCTTACAAAATTCGTTCAGGGGCTGTGATGCCACCTGGATTGACCATATCTAGACCCACAGCTGATTGAGACATAAGGGTGGACACTCTTGGGGCTGAGAGGTTTGGTGAGGTTGGGTGAGCAAACGCAGACCCTTTAAAGTAATATAGCGTGGTACTACCCATCCCATGGGTCCCAAATCTCCAGGTTCAAGGGCATCGTCCTACACTGAAAACATGCATGAGAAACCCCGAAGATGGTACACCGTGTGATCGGGAAAGGTTTCTAAAACGCACCTCATTTCTCATCTCCTTGTGCTCCGGTTCGCCATTCCAGCCGCTTTACTAGCAATCTCCCTCCTTGGAGAATCAGCACCTTTATCCTCCTGTTCCGTACAGGTTGCAATTTGTCCTGAGGATGCACGGGAAGAGGGGGAACCAATGAGAGACTAGCTCTAGGTGTTGGGACAGGCACAGGTCACTCTATTTTCCCATCAGGAAGAAGAATTAACCACAGGCTCAGCCTGCCGCCTGGAACCAGAATACGGCCTGAAGCAATCCTGCGCTTTTGCGGCCAGCTCCCAAGAAAGCGAGTTGAATAATGGAGCTCAGGGGCACTGCAATTCACAAACCTGCAGACTTAGAAATGATAACTCTCGTCCACAAATATATTGAGGGAAGGCAACGAAGAGGATTTGAAAGCAAGGCAGAATTGCAGGAAACAGATTTCAGGAGGTAGATTCGAATCGCCTTTAAAGCACAGGAAAAGCGGCAAAACCTTGACAATGATGCCCTTGGCCAAAAAGGGCGTATGCGTTTTTTCCTGAATATATTCAGGAAAAAACGCATACGCCCTTTTTGGCCAACCAAGCAACCTGGAAAGGCAAATCAGCGCTACAAAGAAGTCTCGCTTCCCATCGGTCAAAAGGGCCATGCTGAATAAAGTGTCAAAAGCAGAAATGCAGGACAGGCCATGGAGAAATGGGAGCCTTGCTACGCTGATGGGCGGGATGTAAATTGCCAACAGCCACTCTGGAGAAGTGTACGGTGTGTCCTGAAACATCTAAAAAACTCAGCTTAGAGAGCATAGGGCCCTTCCACTCATGGGCGTATAAATTGGGAAAACTAAAAATCAGCAAGACACAGGCACCCCAAAGTTTTGGGCTACTCTGTTGACAAGAACCTCCACTTCGTTACACCTTAAATATCCCAGGAAAGAGAAGAATGGATAAAGAAGATGTGGTCCTTATATACAATGGAATATCACTCAGCCATGAAATCAATGTCATAAGGCTAGTAGCAGCATGATGAGTGGATTTAGGTATGACGATTCTAAGTGAAATAAGTCACACAGAAAAAGACACTTATCATGAGATATCACTTATAGAGGGAATGTAAAAACCGCTACCCTTGAACTGAATTACAAAACAGAACAGAGTCACACGTTTAGAGAACACACTATGGCTGCTTAACGGGAAAGGTGAGGTGGGGTGATGCATAAAACAAGGGTTTCAAATTAGCTCAGATACCGTTCCATGAACCCAATATGTAATACACAAGACTTACTCCTTGCTCAGGGAACTGGACTCAACACCCCCTATTCACCGCCCAAGAATATATCTGACTAGTAAGACTCTTAAAACCTATGTATTGATATCTCTCTGTAAGTGAGTCAAGTGGGTGTAAAGCGGCATAAACACAGCAGTGAAAAGCAGCTAAACCCCATTATAAAAATCAATTACTTTTCAAAACCCGTGAAACAAAGACAGTGAAAGAGAGAGAAATTCTTACAAAATTCGTTCAGGGGCTGTGACGCCACCTGGATTGACCATATCTAGACCCACAGCTGATTGAGACATAAGGGTGGACACTCTTGGGGCTGAGAGGTTTGGTGAGGTTGGGTGAGCAAACGCAGACCCTTTAAAGTAATATAGCGTGGTACCCATCCCATGGGTCCCAAATCTCCAGGTTCAAGGGCATCGTCCTACACTGAAAACATGCATGAGAAACCCCGAAGATGGTACACCGTGTGATCGGGAAAGGTTTCTAAAACGCACCTCATTTCTCATCTCCTTGTGCTCCGCTTCGCCATTCCAGCCGCTTTCCTAGCAATCTCCCTCCTTGGAGAATCAGCACCTTTATCCTCCTGTTCCGTACAGGTTGCAATTGGTCCTGAGGATGCACGGGAAGAGGGGGAACCAATGAGAGACTAGCTCTAGGTGTTGGGACAGGCACAGGTCACTCTGTTTTCCCATCAGGAAGAACAATTAACCACAGGCTCAGCCTGCCGCCTGGAACCAGAATACGGCCTGAAGCAATCCTGCGCTTTTGCGGCCAGCTCCCAAGAAAGCGAGTTGAATAATGGAGCTCAGGGGCACTGCAATTCACAAACCTGCAGACTTAGAAATGATAACTCTCGTCCACAAATATATTGAGGGAAGGCAACGAAGAGGATTTGAAAGCAAGGCAGAATTGCAGGAAACAGATTTCAGGAGGTAGATTCGAATCGCCTTTAAAGCACAGGAAAAGCGGCAAAACCTTGACAATGATGCCCTTGGCCAAAAAGGGCGTATGCGTTTTTTCCTGAATATATTCAGGAAAAAACGCATACGCCCTTTTTGGCCAACCAAGCAACCTGGAAAGGCAAATCAGCGCTACAAAGAAGTCTCGCTTCCCATCGGTCAAAAGGGCCATGCTGAATAAAGTGTCAAAACCAGAAATGCAGGACAGGCCATGGAGAAATGGGAGCCTTGCTACGCTGATGGGCGGGATGTAAATTGCCAACAGCCACTCTGGAGAAGTGTACGGTGTGTCCTGAAACATCTAAAAAACTCAGCTTAGAGACCATAGGGCACTTCCACTCATGGGCGTATAAATTGGGAAAACTAAAAATCAGCAAGACACAGGCACCCCAAAGTTTTGGGCTACTCTGTTGACAAGAACCTCCACTTCGTTACACCTTAAATATCCCAGGAAAGAGAAGAATGGATAAAGAAGATGTGGTCCTTATATACAATGGAATATCACTCAGCCATGAAATCAATGTCATAAGGCTAGTAGCAGCATGATGAGTGGATTTAGGTATGACGATTCTAAGTGAAATAAGTCCCACAGAAAAAGACACTTATCATGAGATATCACTTAGAGAGGGAATGTAAAAACCGCTACCCTTGAACTGAATTACAAAACAGAACAGAGTCACACGTTTAGAAAACAGACTATGGCTGCTTAACGGGAAAGGTGAGGTGGGGTGATGCATAAAACAAGGGTTTCAAATTAGCTCAGATACCATTCCATGAACCCAATATGTAATAGACAAGACCTACTCCTTGCTCAGTGAACTGGACTCAACACCCCCTATTCACCACCCAAGAATATATCTGACTAGTAAGAATCTTAAAACCTATGTATTGATATCTCTCTGTAAGTGAGTCAAGTGGGTGTAAAGCGGCATAAACACAGCAGTGAAAAGCAGCTAAACCCCATTATAAAAATCAATTACTTTTAAAAACCCGTGAAACAAAGACAGTGAAAGAGAGAGAAATTCTTAGAAAATTCGTTCAGGGGCTGTGATGCCACCTGGATTGACCATATCTAGACCCACAGCTGATTGAGACATAAGGGTGGACACTCTTGGGGCTGAGAGGTTTGGTGAGGTTGGGTGAGCAAACGCAGACCCTTTAAAGTAATATAGCGTGGTACTACCCATCCCATGGGTCCCAAATCTCCAGGTTCAAGGGCATCGTCCTACACTGAAAACATGCATGAGAAACCCCGAAGATGGTACACCGTGTGATCGGGAAAGGTTTCTAAAACGCACCTCATTTCTCATCTCCTTGTGCTCCGGTTCGCCATTCCAGCCGCTTTACTAGCAATCTCCCTCCTTGGAGAATCAGCACCTTTATCCTCCTGTTCCGTACAGGTTGCAATTGGTCCTGAGGATGCACGGGAAGAGGGGGAACCAATGAGAGACTAGCTCTAGGTGTTGGGACAGTCACAGGTCACTCTATTTTCCCATCAGGAAGAAGAATTAACCACAGGCTCAGCCTGCCGCCAGGAACCAGAATACGGCCTGAAGCAATCCTGCGCTTTTGCGGCCAGCTCCCAAGAAAGCGAGTTGAATAATGGAGCTCAGGGGCACTGCAATTCACGAACCTGCAGACTTAGAAATGATAACTCTCGTCCACAAATATATTGAGGGAAGGCAACAAAGAGGATTTGAAAGCAAGGCAGAATTGCAGGAAACAGATTTCAGGAGGTAGATTCGAATCGCCTTTAAAGCACAGGAAAAGCGGCAAAACCTTGACAATGATGCCCTTAGCCAGAAAGGGCGTATGCGTTTTTTCCTGAATATATTCAGGAAAAAACGCATACGCCCTTTTTGGCCAACCAAGCAACCTGGAAAGGCAATTCAGCGCTACAAAGAAGTCTCGCTTCCCATCGGTCAAAAGGGCCATGCTGAATAAAGTGTCAAAACCAGAAATGCAGGACAGGCCATGGAGAAATAGGAGCCTTGCTACGCTGATGGGCGGGATGTAAATTGCCAAAAACCACTCTAGAGAAGTGTACGGTGTGTCCTGAAACATCTAAAAAACTCAGCTTAGAGAGCATAGGGCACTTCCACTCATGGGCGTATAAATTGGGAAAACTAAAAATCAGCAAGACACAGGCACCCCAAAGTTTTGGGCTACTCTGTTGACAAGAACCTCCACTTCGTTACACCTTAAATATCCCAGGAAAGAGAAGAATGGATAAAGAAGTTGTGGTCCTTATGTACAATGGAATATCACTCAGCCATGAAATCAATGTCATAAGGCTAGTAGCAGCATGATGAGTGGATTTAGGTATGACGATTCTAAGTGAAATAAGTCCCACAGAAAAAGACACTTATCATGAGATATCACTTAGAGAGGGAATGTAAAAACCGCTACCCTTGAACTGAATTACAAAACAGAACAGAGTCACACGTTTAGAAAACAGACTATGGCTGCTTAACGGGAAAGGTGAGGTGGGGTGATGCATAAAACAAGGGTTTCAAATTAGCTCAGATACCATTCCATGAACCCAATATGTAATAGACAAGACCTACTCCTTGCTCAGTGAACTGGACTCAACACCCCCTATTCACCACCCAAGAATATATCTGACTAGTAAGAATCTTAAAACCTATGTATTGATATCTCTCTGTAAGTGAGTCAAGTGGGTGTAAAGCGGCATAAACACAGCAGTGAAAAGCAGCTAAACCCCATTATAAAAATCAATTACTTTTAAAAACCCGTGAAACAAAGACAGTGAAAGAGAGAGAAATTCTTACAAAATTCGTTCAGGGGCTGTGATGCCACCTGGATTGACCATATCTAGACCCACAGCTGATTGAGACATAAGGGTGGACACTCTTGGGGCTGAGAGGTTTGGTGAGGTTGGGTGAGCAAACGCAGACCCTTTAAAGTAATATAGCGTGGTACTACCCATCCCATGGGTCCCAAATCTCCAGGTTCAAGGGCATCGTCCTACACTGAAAACATGCATGAGAAACCCCGAAGATGGTACACCGTGTGATCGGGAAAGGTTTCTAAAACGCACCTCATTTCTCATCTCCTTGTGCTCCGGTTCGCCATTCCAGCCGCTTTACTAGCAATCTCCCTCCTTGGAGAATCAGCACCTTTATCCTCCTGTTCCGTACAGGTTGCAATTGGTCCTGAGGATGCACGGGAAGAGGGGGAACCAATGAGAGACTAGCTCTAGGTGTTGGGACAGTCACAGGTCACTCTATTTTCCCATCAGGAAGAAGAATTAACCACAGGCTCAGCCTGCCGCCAGGAACCAGAATACGGCCTGAAGCAATCCTGCGCTTTTGCGGCCAGCTCCCAAGAAAGCGAGTTGAATAATGGAGCTCAGGGGCACTGCAATTCACGAACCTGCAGACTTAGAAATGATAACTCTCGTCCACAAATATATTGAGGGAAGGCAACAAAGAGGATTTGAAAGCAAGGCAGAATTGCAGGAAACAGATTTCAGGAGGTAGATTCGAATCGCCTTTAAAGCACAGGAAAAGCGGCAAAACCTTGACAATGATGCCCTTAGCCAGAAAGGGCGTATGCGTTTTTTCCTGAATATATTCAGGAAAAAACGCATACGCCCTTTTTGGCCAACCAAGCAACCTGGAAAGGCAATTCAGCGCTACAAAGAAGTCTCGCTTCCCATCGGTCAAAAGGGCCATGCTGAATAAAGTGTCAAAACCAGAAATGCAGGACAGGCCATGGAGAAATAGGAGCCTTGCTACGCTGATGGGCGGGATGTAAATTGCCAAAAACCACTCTAGAGAAGTGTACGGTGTGTCCTGAAACATCTAAAAAACTCAGCTTAGAGAGCATAGGGCACTTCCACTCATGGGCGTATAAATTGGGAAAACTAAAAATCAGCAAGACACAGGCACCCCAAAGTTTTGGGCTACTCTGTTGACAAGAACCTCCACTTCGTTACACCTTAAATATCCCAGGAAAGAGAAGAATGGATAAAGAAGTTGTGGTCCTTATGTACAATGGAATATCACTCAGCCATGAAATCAATGTCATAAGGCTAGTAGCAGCATGATGAGTGGATTTAGGTATGACGATTCTAAGTGAAATAAGTCCCACAGAAAAAGACACTTATCATGAGATATCACTTAGAGAGGGAATGTAAAAACCGCTACCCTTGAACTGAATTACAAAACAGAACAGAGTCACACGTTTAGAAAACAGACTATGGCTGCTTAACGGGAAAGGTGAGGTGGGGTGATGCATAAAACAAGGGTTTCAAATTAGCTCAGATACCATTCCATGAACCCAATATGTAATAGACAAGACCTACTCCTTGCTCAGTGAACTGGACTCAACACCCCCTATTCACCACCCAAGAATATATCTGACTAGTAAGAATCTTAAAACCTATGTATTGATATCTCTCTGTAAGTGAGTCAAGTGGGTGTAAAGCGGCATAAACACAGCAGTGAAAAGCAGCTAAACCCCATTATAAAAATCAATTACTTTTAAAAACCCGTGAAACAAAGACAGTGAAAGAGAGAGAAATTCTTACAAAATTCGTTCAGGGGCTGTGATGCCACCTGGATTGACCATATCTAGACCCACAGCTGATTGAGACATAAGGGTGGACACTCTTGGGGCTGAGAGGTTTGGTGAGGTTGGGTGAGCAAACGCAGACCCTTTAAAGTAATATAGCGTGGTACTACCCATCCCATGGGTCCCAAATCTCCAGGTTCAAGGGCATCGTCCTACACTGAAAACATGCATGAGAAACCCCGAAGATGGTACACCGTGTGATCGGGAAAGGTTTCTAAAACGCACCTCATTTCTCATCTCCTTGTGCTCCGGTTCGCCATTCCAGCCGCTTTACTAGCAATCTCCCTCCTTGGAGAATCAGCACCTTTATCCTCCTGTTCCGTACAGGTTGCAATTGGTCCTGAGGATGCACGGGAAGAGGGGGAACCAATGAGAGACTAGCTCTAGGTGTTGGGACAGTCACAGGTCACTCTATTTTCCCATCAGGAAGAAGAATTAACCACAGGCTCAGCCTGCCGCCAGGAACCAGAATACGGCCTGAAGCAATCCTGCGCTTTTGCGGCCAGCTCCCAAGAAAGCGAGTTGAATAATGGAGCTCAGGGGCACTGCAATTCACGAACCTGCAGACTTAGAAATGATAACTCTCGTCCACAAATATATTGAGGGAAGGCAACAAAGAGGATTTGAAAGCAAGGCAGAATTGCAGGAAACAGATTTCAGGAGGTAGATTCGAATCGCCTTTAAAGCACAGGAAAAGCGGCAAAACCTTGACAATGATGCCCTTAGCCAGAAAGGGCGTATGCGTTTTTTCCTGAATATATTCAGGAAAAAACGCATACGCCCTTTTTGGCCAACCAAGCAACCTGGAAAGGCAATTCAGCGCTACAAAGAAGTCTCGCTTCCCATCGGTCAAAAGGGCCATGCTGAATAAAGTGTCAAAACCAGAAATGCAGGACAGGCCATGGAGAAATAGGAGCCTTGCTACGCTGATGGGCGGGATGTAAATTGCCAAAAACCACTCTAGAGAAGTGTACGGTGTGTCCTGAAACATCTAAAAAACTCAGCTTAGAGAGCATAGGGCACTTCCACTCATGGGCGTATAAATTGGGAAAACTAAAAATCAGCAAGACACAGGCACCCCAAAGTTTTGGGCTACTCTGTTGACAAGAACCTCCACTTCGTTACACCTTAAATATCCCAGGAAAGAGAAGAATGGATAAAGAAGTTGTGGTCCTTATGTACAATGGAATATCACTCAGCCATGAAATCAATGTCATAAGGCTAGTAGCAGCATGATGAGTGGATTTAGGTATGACGATTCTAAGTGAAATAAGTCCCACAGAAAAAGACACTTATCATGAGATATCACTTAGAGAGGGAATGTAAAAACCGCTACCCTTGAACTGAATTACAAAACAGAACAGAGTCACACGTTTAGAAAACACACTATGGCTGCTTAACGGGAAAGGTGAGGTGGGGTGATGCATAAAACAAGGGTTTCAAATTAGCTCAGATACCATTCCATGAACCCAATATGTAATAGACAAGACCTACTCCTTGCTCAGTGAACTGGACTCAACACCCCCTATTCACCACCCAAGAATATATCTGACTAGTAAGAATCTTAAAACCTATGTATTGATATCTCTCTGTAAGTGAGTCAAGTGGGTGTAAAGCGGCATAAACACAGCAGTGAAAAGCAGCTAAACCCCATTATAAAAATCAATTACTTTTAAAAACCCGTGAAACAAAGACAGTGAAAGAGAGAGAAATTCTTACAAAATTCGTTCAGGGGCTGTGATGCCACCTGGATTGACCATATCTAGACCCACAGCTGATTGAGACATAAGGGTGGACACTCTTGGGGCTGAGAGGTTTGGTGAGGTTGGGTGAGCAAACGCAGACCCTTTAAAGTAATATAGCGTGGTACTACCCATCCCATGGGTCCCAAATCTCCAGGTTCAAGGGCATCGTCCTACACTGAAAACATGCATGAGAAACCCCGAAGATGGTACACCGTGTGATCGGGAAAGGTTTCTAAAACGCACCTCATTTCTCATCTCCTTGTGCTCCGGTTCGCCATTCCAGCCGCTTTACTAGCAATCTCCCTCCTTGGAGAATCAGCACCTTTATCCTCCTGTTCCGTACAGGTTGCAATTTGTCCTGAGGATGCACGGGAAGAGGGGGAGCCAATGAGAGACTAGCTCTAAGTGTAGGGACAGGCACAGGTCACTCTATTTTCCCATCAGGAAGAAGAATTACCCACAGGCTCAGCCCGCCGACAAGAACCAGAATACGGCCTGAAGCAATCCTGCGCTTTTGCGGCCAGCTCCCAAGAAAGCGAGTTGAATAATGGAGCTCAGGGGCACTGCAATTCACAAACCTGCAGACTTAGAAATGATAACTCTCGTCCACAAATATATTGAGGGAAGGCAACGAAGAGGATTTGAAAGCAAGGCAGAATTGCAGGAAACAGATTTCAGGAGGAAGATTCGAATCGCCTTTAAAGCACAGGAAAAGCGGCAAAACCGCGACAATGATGCCCTTGGCCAAAAAGGGCGTATGCGTTTTTTCCTGAATATATTCAGGAAAAAACGCATACGCCCTTTTTGGCCAACCAAGCAACCTGGAAAGGCAAATCAGCGCTACAAAGAAGTCTCGCTTCCCATCGGTCAAAAGGGCCATGCTGAATAAAGTGTCAAAACCAGAAATGCAGGACAGGCCATGGAGAAATGGGAGCCTTGCTACGCTGATGGGCGGGATGTAAATTGCCAACAGCCACTCTGGAGAAGTGTAAGGTGTGTCCTGAAACATCTAAAAAACTCAGCTTAGAGACCATAGGGCACTTCCACTCATGGGCGTATAAATTGGGAAAACTAAAAATCAGCAAGGCACAGGCACCCCAAAGTTTTGGGCTACTCTGTTGACAAGAACCTCCACTTCGTTACACCTTAAATATCCCACGAAAGAGAAGAATGGATAAAGAAGTTGTGGTCCTTATGTACAATGGAATATCACTCAGCCATGAAATCAATGTCATAAGGCTAGTAGCAGCATGATGAGTGGATTTAGGTATGACGATTCTAAGTGAAATAAGTCCCACAGAAAAAGACACTTATCATGAGATATCACTTAGAGAGGGAATGTAAAAACCGCTACCCTTGAACTGAATTACAAAACAGAACAGAGTCACACGTTTAGAAAACAGACTATGGCTGCTTAACGGGAAAGGTGAGGTGGGGTGATGCATAAAACAACGGTTTCAAATTAGCTCAGATACCATTCCATGAACCCAATATGTAATAGACAAGACCTACTCCTTGCTCAGTGAACTGGACTCAACACCCCCTATTCACCACCCAAGAATATATCTGACTAGTAAGAATCTTAAAACCTATGTATTGATATCTCTCTGTAAGTGAGTCAAGTGGGTGTAAAGCGGCATAAACACAGCAGTGAAAAGCAGCTAAACCCCATTATAAAAATCAATTACTTTTAAAAACCCGTGAAACAAAGACAGTGAAAGAGAGAGAAATTCTTACAAAATTCGTTCAGGGGCTGTGATGCCACCTGGATTGACCATATCTAGACCCACAGCTGATTGAGACATAAGGGTGGACACTCTTGGGGCTGAGAGGTTTGGTGAGGTTGGGTGAGCAAACGCAGACCCTTTAAAGTAATATAGCGTGGTACTACCCATCCCATGGGTCCCAAATCTCCAGGTTCAAGGGCATCGTCCTACACTGAAAACATGCATGAGAAACCCCGAAGATGGTACACCGTGTGATCGGGAAAGGTTTCTAAAACGCACCTCATTTCTCATCTCCTTGTGCTCCGGTTCGCCATTCCAGCCGCTTTACTAGCAATCTCCCTCCTTGGAGAATCAGCACCTTTATCCTCCTGTTCCGTACAGGTTGCAATTGGTCCTGAGGATGCACGGGAAGAGGGGGAACCAATGAGAGACTAGCTCTAGGTGTTGGGACAGTCACAGGTCACTCTATTTTCCCATCAGGAAGAAGAATTAACCACAGGCTCAGCCTGCCGCCAGGAACCAGAATACGGCCTGAAGCAATCCTGCGCTTTTGCGGCCAGCTCCCAAGAAAGCGAGTTGAATAATGGAGCTCAGGGGCACTGCAATTCACGAACCTGCAGACTTAGAAATGATAACTCTCGTCCAAAAATATATTGAGGGAAGGCAACAAAGAGGATTTGAAAGCAAGGCAGAATTGCAGGAAACAGATTTCAGGAGGTAGATTCGAATCGCCTTTAAAGCACAGGAAAAGCGGCAAAACCTTGACAATGATGCCCTTAGCCAGAAAGGGCGTATGCGTTTTTTCCTGAATATATTCAGGAAAAAACGCATACGCCCTTTTTGGCCAACCAAGCAACCTGGAAAGGCAATTCAGCGCTACAAAGAAGTCTCGCTTCCCATCGGTCAAAAGGGCCATGCTGAATAAAGTGTCAAAACCAGAAATGCAGGACAGGCCATGGAGAAATAGGAGCCTTGCTACGCTGATGGGCGGGATGTAAATTGCCAAAAACCACTCTAGAGAAGTGTACGGTGTGTCCTGAAACATCTAAAAAACTCAGCTTAGAGAGCATAGGGCACTTCCACTCATGGGCGTATAAATTGGGAAAACTAAAAATCAGCAAGACACAGGCACCCCAAAGTTTTGGGCTACTCTGTTGACAAGAACCTCCACTTCGTTACACCTTAAATATCCCAGGAAAGAGAAGAATGGATAAAGAAGTTGTGGTCCTTATGTACAATGGAATATCACTCAGCCATGAAATCAATGTCATAAGGCTAGTAGCAGCATGATGAGTGGATTTAGGTATGACGATTCTAAGTGAAATAAGTCCCACAGAAAAAGACACTTATCATGAGATATCACTTAGAGAGGGAATGTAAAAACCGCTACCCTTGAACTGAATTACAAAACAGAACAGAGTCACACGTTTAGAAAACACACTATGGCTGCTTAACGGGAAAGGTGAGGTGGGGTGATGCATAAAACAAGGGTTTCAAATTAGCTCAGATACCATTCCATGAACCCAATATGTAATAGACAAGACCTACTCCTTGCTCAGTGAACTGGACTCAACACCCCCTATTCACCACCCAAGAATATATCTGACTAGTAAGAATCTTAAAACCTATGTATTGATATCTCTCTGTAAGTGAGTCAAGTGGGTGTAAAGCGGCATAAACACAGCAGTGAAAAGCAGCTAAACCCCATTATAAAAATCAATTACTTTTAAAAACCCGTGAAACAAAGACAGTGAAAGAGAGAGAAATTCTTACAAAATTCGTTCAGGGGCTGTGATGCCACCTGGATTGACCATATCTAGACCCACAGCTGATTGAGACATAAGGGTGGACACTCTTGGGGCTGAGAGGTTTGGTGAGGTTGGGTGAGCAAACGCAGACCCTTTAAAGTAATATAGCGTGGTACTACCCATCCCATGGGTCCCAAATCTCCAGGTTCAAGGGCATCGTCCTACACTGAAAACATGCATGAGAAACCCCGAAGATGGTACACCGTGTGATCGGGAAAGGTTTCTAAAACGCACCTCATTTCTCATCTCCTTGTGCTCCGGTTCGCCATTCCAGCCGCTTTACTAGCAATCTCCCTCCTTGGAGAATCAGCACCTTTATCCTCCTGTTCCGTACAGGTTGCAATTTGTCCTGAGGATGCACGGGAAGAGGGGGAGCCAATGAGAGACTAGCTCTAAGTGTAGGGACAGGCACAGGTCACTCTATTTTCCCATCAGGAAGAAGAATTACCCACAGGCTCAGCCCGCCGACAAGAACCAGAATACGGCCTGAAGCAATCCTGCGCTTTTGCGGCCAGCTCCCAAGAAAGCGAGTTGAATAATGGAGCTCAGGGGCACTGCAATTCACAAACCTGCAGACTTAGAAATGATAACTCTCGTCCACAAATATATTGAGGGAAGGCAACGAAGAGGATTTGAAAGCAAGGCAGAATTGCAGGAAACAGATTTCAGGAGGAAGATTCGAATCGCCTTTAAAGCACAGGAAAAGCGGCAAAACCGCGACAATGATGCCCTTGGCCAAAAAGGGCGTATGCGTTTTTTCCTGAATATATTCAGGAAAAAACGCATACGCCCTTTTTGGCCAACCAAGCAACCTGGAAAGGCAAATCAGCGCTACAAAGAAGTCTCGCTTCCCATCGGTCAAAAGGGCCATGCTGAATAAAGTGTCAAAACCAGAAATGCAGGACAGGCCATGGAGAAATGGGAGCCTTGCTACGCTGATGGGCGGGATGTAAATTGCCAACAGCCACTCTGGAGAAGTGTAAGGTGTGTCCTGAAACATCTAAAAAACTCAGCTTAGAGACCATAGGGCACTTCCACTCATGGGCGTATAAATTGGGAAAACTAAAAATCAGCAAGGCACAGGCACCCCAAAGTTTTGGGCTACTCTGTTGACAAGAACCTCCACTTCGTTACACCTTAAATATCCCACGAAAGAGAAGAATGGATAAAGAAGTTGTGGTCCTTATGTACAATGGAATATCACTCAGCCATGAAATCAATGTCATAAGGCTAGTAGCAGCATGATGAGTGGATTTAGGTATGACGATTCTAAGTGAAATAAGTCCCACAGAAAAAGACACTTATCATGAGATATCACTTAGAGAGGGAATGTAAAAACCGCTACCCTTGAACTGAATTACAAAACAGAACAGAGTCACACGTTTAGAAAACAGACTATGGCTGCTTAACGGGAAAGGTGAGGTGGGGTGATGCATAAAACAACGGTTTCAAATTAGCTCAGATACCATTCCATGAACCCAATATGTAATAGACAAGACCTACTCCTTGCTCAGTGAACTGGACTCAACACCCCCTATTCACCACCCAAGAATATATCTGACTAGTAAGAATCTTAAAACCTATGTATTGATATCTCTCTGTAAGTGAGTCAAGTGGGTGTAAAGCGGCATAAACACAGCAGTGAAAAGCAGCTAAACCCCATTATAAAAATCAATTACTTTTAAAAACCCGTGAAACAAAGACAGTGAAAGAGAGAGAAATTCTTAGAAAATTCGTTCAGGGGCTGTGATGCCACCTGGATTGACCATATCTAGACCCACAGCTGATTGAGACATAAGGGTGGACACTCTTGGGGCTGAGAGGTTTGGTGAGGTTGGGTGAGCAAACGCAGACCCTTTAAAGTAATATAGCGTGGTACTACCCATCCCATGGGTCCCAAATCTCCAGGTTCAAGGGCATCGTCCTACACTGAAAACATGCATGAGAAACCCCGAAGATGGTACACCGTGTGATCGGGAAAGGTTTCTAAAACGCACCTCATTTCTCATCTCCTTGTGCTCCGGTTCGCCATTCCAGCCGCTTTACTAGCAATCTCCCTCCTTGGAGAATCAGCACCTTTATCCTCCTGTTCCGTACAGGTTGCAATTGGTCCTGAGGATGCACGGGAAGAGGGGGAACCAATGAGAGACTAGCTCTAGGTGTTGGGACAGTCACAGGTCACTCTATTTTCCCATCAGGAAGAAGAATTAACCACAGGCTCAGCCTGCCGCCAGGAACCAGAATACGGCCTGAAGCAATCCTGCGCTTTTGCGGCCAGCTCCCAAGAAAGCGAGTTGAATAATGGAGCCCAGGGGCACTGCAATTCACGAACCTGCAGACTTAGAAATGATAACTCTCGTCCACAAATATATTGAGGGAAGGCAACAAAGAGGATTTGAAAGCAAGGCAGAATTGCAGGAAACAGATTTCAGGAGGTAGATTCGAATCGCCTTTAAAGCACAGGAAAAGCGGCAAAACCTTGACAATGATGCCCTTAGCCAGAAAGGGCGTATGCGTTTTTTCCTGAATATATTCAGGAAAAAACGCATACGCCCTTTTTGGCCAACCAAGCAACCTGGAAAGGCAATTCAGCGCTACGAAGAAGTCTCGCTTCCCATCGGTCAAAAGGGCCATGCTGAATAAAGTGTCAAAACCAGAAATGCAGGACAGGCCATGGAGAAATAGGAGTCTTGCTACGCTGATGGGCGGGATGTAAATTGCCAAAAACCACTCTAGAGAAGTGTACGGTGTGTCCTGAAACATCTAAAAAACTCAGCTTAGAGAGCATAGGGCACTTCCACTCATGGGCGTATAAATTGGGAAAACTAAAAATCAGCAAGACACAGGCACCCCAAAGTTTTGGGCTACTCTGTTGACAAGAACCTCCACTTCGTTACACCTTAAATATCCCAGGAAAGAGAAGAATGGATAAAGAAGTTGTGGTCCTTATGTACAATGGAATATCACTCAGCCATGAAATCAATGTCATAAGGCTAGTAGCAGCATGATGAGTGGATTTAGGTATGACGATTCTAAGTGAAATAAGTCCCACAGAAAAAGACACTTATCATGAGATATCACTTAGAGAGGGAATGTAAAAACCGCTACCCTTGAACTGAATTACAAAACAGAACAGAGTCACACGTTTAGAAAACACACTATGGCTGCTTAACGGGAAAGGTGAGGTGGGGTGATGCATAAAACAAGGGTTTCAAATTAGCTCAGATACCATTCCATGAACCCAATATGTAATAGACAAGACCTACTCCTTGCTCAGTGAACTGGACTCAACACCCCCTATTCACCACCCAAGAATATATCTGACTAGTAAGAATCTTAAAACCTATGTATTGATATCTCTCTGTAAGTGAGTCAAGTGGGTGTAAAGCGGCATAAACACAGCAGTGAAAAGCAGCTAAACCCCATTATAAAAATCAATTACTTTTAAAAACCCGTGAAACAAAGACAGTGAAAGAGAGAGAAATTCTTACAAAATTCGTTCAGGGGCTGTGATGCCACCTGGATTGACCATATCTAGACCCACAGCTGATTGAGACATAAGGGTGGACACTCTTGGGGCTGAGAGGTTTGGTGAGGTTGGGTGAGCAAACGCAGACCCTTTAAAGTAATATAGCGTGGTACTACCCATCCCATGGGTCCCAAATCTCCAGGTTCAAGGGCATCGTCCTACACTGAAAACATGCATGAGAAACCCCGAAGATGGTACACCGTGTGATCGGGAAAGGTTTCTAAAACGCACCTCATTTCTCATCTCCTTGTGCTCCGGTTCGCCATTCCAGCCGCTTTACTAGCAATCTCCCTCCTTGGAGAATCAGCACCTTTATCCTCCTGTTCCGTACAGGTTGCAATTTGTCCTGAGGATGCACGGGAAGAGGGGGAACCAATGAGAGACTAGCTCTAGGTGTTGGGACAGGCACAGGTCACTCTATTTTCCCATCAGGAAGAAGAATTAACCACAGGCTCAGCCTGCCGCCTGGAACCAGAATACGGCCTGAAGCAATCCTGCGCTTTTGCGGCCAGCTCCCAAGAAAGCGAGTTGAATAATGGAGCTCAGGGGCACTGCAATTCACAAACCTGCAGACTTAGAAATGATAACTCTCGTCCACAAATATATTGAGGGAAGGCAACGAAGAGGATTTGAAAGCAAGGCAGAATTGCAGGAAACAGATTTCAGGAGGTAGATTCGAATCGCCTTTAAAGCACAGGAAAAGCGGCAAAACCTTGACAATGATGCCCTTGGCCAAAAAGGGCGTATGCGTTTTTTCCTGAATATATTCAGGAAAAAACGCATACGCCCTTTTTGGCCAACCAAGCAACCTGGAAAGGCAAATCAGCGCTACAAAGAAG
Organism: Balaenoptera ricei; assembly: GCF_028023285.1. Lineage (NCBI taxonomy): Eukaryota > Metazoa > Chordata > Mammalia > Artiodactyla > Balaenopteridae > Balaenoptera > Balaenoptera ricei. The sequence continues at coordinate 74,222,350 of NC_082650.1, forward strand.
TCTCGCTTCCCATCGGTCAAAAGGGCCATGCTGAATAAAGTGTCAAAAGCAGAAATGCAGGACAGGCCATGGAGAAATGGGAGCCTTGCTACGCTGATGGGCGGGATGTAAATTGCCAACAGCCACTCTGGATAAGTGTACGGTGTGTCCTGAAACATCTAAAAAACTCAGCTTAGAGAGCATAGGGCCCTTCCACTCATGGGCGTATAAATTGGGAAAACTAAAAATCAGCAAGACACAGGCACCCCAAAGTTTTGGGCTACTCTGTTGACAAGAACCTCCACTTCGTTACACCTTAAATATCCCAGGAAAGAGAAGAATGGATAAAGAAGATGTGGTCCTTATATACAATGGAATATCACTCAGCCATGAAATCAATGTCATAAGGCTAGTAGCAGCATGATGAGTGGATTTAGGTATGACGATTCTAAGTGAAATAAGTCACACAGAAAAAGACACTTATCATGAGATATCACTTATAGAGGGAATGTAAAAACCGCTACCCTTGAACTGAATTACAAAACAGAACAGAGTCACACGTTTAGAGAACACACTATGGCTGCTTAACGGGAAAGGTGAGGTGGGGTGATGCATAAAACAAGGGTTTCAAATTAGCTCAGATACCGTTCCATGAACCCAATATGTAATACACAAGACTTACTCCTTGCTCAGGGAACTGGACTCAACACCCCCTATTCACCGCCCAAGAATATATCTGACTAGTAAGACTCTTAAAACCTATGTATTGATATCTCTCTGTAAGTGAGTCAAGTGGGTGTAAATCGGCATAAACACAGCAGTGAAAAGCAGCTAAACCCCATTATAAAAATCAATTACTTTTCAAAACCCGTGAAACAAAGACAGTGAAAGAGAGAGAAATTCTTACAAAATTCGTTCAGGGGCTGTGACGCCACCTGGATTGACCATATCTAGACCCACAGCTGATTGAGACATAAGGGTGGACACTCTTGGGGCTGAGAGGTTTGGTGAGGTTGGGTGAGCAAACGCAGACCCTTTAAAGTAATATAGCGTGGTACCCATCCCATGGGTCCCAAATCTCCAGGTTCAAGGGCATCGTCCTACCTTGAAAACATGCATGAGAAACCCCGAAGATGGTACACCGTGTGATCGGGAAAGGTTTCTAAAACGCACCTCATTTCTCATCTCCTTGTGCTCCGCTTCGCCATTCCAGCCGCTTTCCTAGCAATCTCCCTCCTTGGAGAATCAGCACCTTTATCCTCCTGTTCCGTACAGGTTGCAATTGGTCCTGAGGATGCACGGGAAGAGGGGGAACCAATGAGAGACTAGCTCTAGGTGTTGGGACAGGCACAGGTCACTCTGTTTTCCCATCAGGAAGAACAATTAACCACAGGCTCAGCCTGCCGCCTGGAACCAGAATACGGCCTGAAGCAATCCTGCGCTTTTGCGGCCAGCTCCCAAGAAAGCGAGTTGAATAATGGAGCTCAGGGGCACTGCAATTCACAAACCTGCAGACTTAGAAATGATAACTCTCGTCCACAAATATATTGAGGGAAGGCAACGAAGAGGATTTGAAAGCAAGGCAGAATTGCAGGAAACAGATTTCAGGAGGTAGATTCGAATCGCCTTTAAAGCACAGGAAAAGCGGCAAAACCTTGACAATGATGCCCTTGGCCAAAAAGGGCGTATGCGTTTTTTCCTGAATATATTCAGGAAAAAACGCATACGCCCTTTTTGGCCAACCAAGCAACCTGGAAAGGCAAATCAGCGCTACAAAGAAGTCTCGCTTCCCATCGGTCAAAAGGGCCATGCTGAATAAAGTGTCAAAACCAGAAATGCAGGACAGGCCATGGAGAAATGGGAGCCTTGCTACGCTGATGGGCGGGATGTAAATTGCCAACAGCCACTCTGGAGAAGTGTACGGTGTGTCCTGAAACATCTAAAAAACTCAGCTTAGAGAGCATAGGGCACTTCCACTCATGGGCGTATAAATTGGGAAAACTAAAAATCAGCAAGACACAGGCACCCCAAAGTTTTGGGCTACTCTGTTGACAAGAACCTCCACTTCGTTACACCTTAAATATCCCAGGAAAGAGAAGAATGGATAAAGAAGATGTGGTCCTTATATACAATGGAATATCACTCAGCCATGAAATCAATGTCATAAGGCTAGTAGCAGCATGATGAGTGGATTTAGGTATGACGATTCTAAGTGAAATAAGTCCCACAGAAAAAGACACTTATCATGAGATATCACTTAGAGAGGGAATGTAAAAACCGCTACCCTTGAACTGAATTACAAAACAGAACAGAGTCACACGTTTAGAAAACAGACTATGGCTGCTTAACGGGAAAGGTGAGGTGGGGTGATGCATAAAACAAGGGTTTCAAATTAGCTCAGATACCATTCCATGAACCCAATATGTAATAGACAAGACCTACTCCTTGCTCAGTGAACTGGACTCAACACCCCCTATTCACCACCCAAGAATATATCTGACTAGTAAGAATCTTAAAACCTATGTATTGATATCTCTCTGTAAGTGAGTCAAGTGGGTGTAAAGCGGCATAAACACAGCAGTGAAAAGCAGCTAAACCCCATTATAAAAATCAATTACTTTTAAAAACCCGTGAAACAAAGACAGTGAAAGAGAGAGAAATTCTTAGAAAATTCGTTCAGGGGCTGTGATGCCACCTGGATTGACCATATCTAGACCCACAGCTGATTGAGACATAAGGGTGGACACTCTTGGGGCTGAGAGGTTTGGTGAGGTTGGGTGAGCAAACGCAGACCCTTTAAAGTAATATAGCGTGGTACTACCCATCCCATGGGTCCCAAATCTCCAGGTTCAAGGGCATCGTCCTACACTGAAAACATGCATGAGAAACCCCGAAGATGGTACACCGTGTGATCGGGAAAGGTTTCTAAAACGCACCTCATTTCTCATCTCCTTGTGCTCCGGGTGGCCATTCCAGCCGCTTTCCTAGCAATCTCCCTCCTTGGAGAATCAGCACCTTTATCCTCCTGTTCTGTACAGGTTGCAATTGGTCCTGAGGATGCACGGGAAGAGGGGGAACCAATGAGAGACTAGCTCTAGGTGTTGGGACAGGCACAGGTCACTCTATTTTCCCATTACTAAGAAGAATTAACCACAGGCTCAGCCTGCCGCCAGGAACCAGAATACGGCCTGAAGCAATCCTGCGCTTTTGCGGCCAGCTCCCAAGAAAGCGAGTTGAATAATGGAGCTCAGGGGCACTGCAATTCACAAACCTGCAGACTTAGAAATGATAACTCTCGTCCACAAATATATTGAGGGAAGGCAACAAAGAGGATTTGAAAGCAAGGCAGAATTGCAGGAAACAGATTTCAGGAGGTAGATTCGAATCGCCTTTAAAGCACAGGAAAAGCGGCAAAACCTTGACAATGATGCCCTTAGCCAGGAAGGGCGTATGCGTTTTTTCCTGAATATATTCAGGAAAAAACGCATACGCCCTTTTTGGCCAACCAAGCAACCTGGAAAGGCAATTCAGCGCTACAAAGAAGTCTCGCTTCCCATCGGTCAAAAGGGCCATGCTGAATAAAGTGTCAAAACCAGAAATGCAGGACAGGCCATGGAGAAATAGGAGCCTTGCTACGCTGATGGGCGGGATGTAAATTGCCAAATCCACTCTAGAGAAGTGTACGGTGTGTCCTGAAACATCTATAAAACTCAGCTTAGAGAGCATAGGGCACTTCCACTCATGGGCGTATAAATTGGGAAAACTAAAAATCAGCAAGACACAGGCACCCCAAAGTTTTGGGCTACTCTGTTGACAAGAACCTCCACTTCGTTACACCTTAAATATCCCAGGAAAGAGAAGAATGGATAAAGAAGTTGTGGTCCTTATGTACAATGGAATATCACTCAGCCATGAAATCAATGTCATAAGGCTAGTAGCAGCATGATGAGTGGATTTAGGTATGACGATTCTAAGTGAAATAAGTCCCACAGAAAAAGACACTTATCATGAGATATCACTTAGAGAGGGAATGTAAAAACCGCTACCCTTGAACTGAATTACAAAACAGAACAGAGTCACACGTTTAGAAAACAGACTATGGCTGCTTAACGGGAAAGGTGAGGTGGGGTGATGCATAAAACAAGGGTTTCAAATTAGCTCAGATACCATTCCATGAACCCAATATGTAATAGACAAGACCTACTCCTTGCTCAGTGAACTGGACTCAACAACCCCTATTCACCGCCCAATAATATATCTGACTAGTAATAATCTTAAAACCTATGTATTGATATCTCTCTGTAAGTGAGTCAAGTGGGTGTAAAGCGGCATAAACACAGCAGTGAAAAGCAGCTAAACCCCATTATAAAAATCAATTACTTTTAAAAACCCGTGAAACAAAGACAGTGAAAGAGAGAGAAATTCTTACAAAATTCGTTCAGGGGCTGTGATGCCACCTGGATTGACCATATCTAGACCCACAGCTGATTGAGACATAAGGGTGGACACTCTTGGGGCTGAGAGGTTTGGTGAGGTTGGGTGAGCAAACGCAGACCCTTTAAAGTAATATAGCGTGGTACCCATCCCATGGGTCCCAAATCTCCAGGTTCAAGGGCATCGTCCTACCTTGAAAACATGCATGAGAAACCCCGAAGATGGTACACCGTGTGATCGGGAAAGGTTTCTAAAACGCACCTCATTTCTCATCTCCTTGTGCTCCGGTTCGCCATTCCAGCCGCTTTACTAGCAATCTCCCTCCTTGGAGAATCAGCACCTTTATCCTCCTGTTCCGTACAGGTTGCAATTTGTCCTGAGGATGCACGGGAAGAGGGGGAGCCAATGAGAGACTAGCTCTAAGTGTAGGGACAGGCACAGGTCACTCTATTTTCCCATCAGGAAGAAGAATTACCCACAGGCTCAGCCCGCCGACAAGAACCAGAATACGGCCTGAAGCAATCCTGCGCTTTTGCGGCCAGCTCCCAAGAAAGCGAGTTGAATAATGGAGCTCAGGGGCACTGCAATTCACAAACCTGGAGACTTAGAAATGATAACTCTCGTCCACAAATATATTGAGGGAAGGCAACGAAGAGGATTTGAAAGCAAGGCAGAATTGCAGGAAACAGATTTCAGGAGGAAGATTCGAATCGCCTTTAAAGCACAGGAAAAGCGGCAAAACCGCGACAATGATGCCCTTGGCCAAAAAGGGCGTATGCGTTTTTTCCTGAATATATTCAGGAAAAAACGCATACGCCCTTTTTGGCCAACCAAGCAACCTGGAAAGGCAAATCAGCGCTACAAAGAAGTCTCGCTTCCCATCGGTCAAAAGGGCCATGCTGAATAAAGTGTCAAAACCAGAAATGCAGGACAGGCCATGGAGAAATGGGAGCCTTGCTACGCTGATGGGCGGGATGTAAATTGCCAACATCCACTCTGGAGAAGTGTACGGTGTGTCCTGAAACATCTAAAAAACTCAGCTTAGAGACCATAGGGCACTTCCACTCATGGGCGTATAAATTGGGAAAACTAAAAATCAGCAAGGCACAGGCACCCCAAAGTTTTGGGCTACTCTGTTGACAAGAACCTCCACTTCGTTACACCTTAAATATCCCACGAAAGAGAAGAATGGATAAAGAAGTTGTGGTCCTTATGTACAATGGAATATCACTCAGCCATGAAATCAATGTCATAAGGCTAGTAGCAGCATGATGAGTGGATTTAGGTATGACGATTCTAAGTGAAATAAGTCCCACAGAAAAAGACACTTATCATGAGATATCACTTATAGAGGGAATGTAAAAACCGCTACCCTTGAACTGAATTACAAAACAGAACAGAGTCACACGTTTAGAAAACAGACTATGGCTGCTTAACGGGAAAGGTGAGGTGGGGTGATGCATAAAACAAGGGTTTCAAATTAGCTCAGATACCATTCCATGAACCCAATATGTAATAGACAAGACCTACTCCTTGCTCAGTGAACTGGACTCAACACCCCCTATTCACCACCCAAGAATATATCTGACTAGTAAGAATCTTAAAACCTATGTATTGATATCTCTCTGTAAGTGAGTCAAGTGGGTGTAAAGCGGCATAAACACAGCAGTGAAAAGCAGCTAAACCCCATTATAAAAATCAATTACTTTTAAAAACCCGTGAAACAAAGACAGTGAAAGAGAGAGAAATTCTTAGAAAATTCGTTCAGGGGCTGTGATGCCACCTGGATTGACCATATCTAGACCCACAGCTGATTGAGACATAAGGGTGGACACTCTTGGGGCTGAGAGGTTTGGTGAGGTTGGGTGAGCAAACGCAGACCCTTTAAAGTAATATAGCGTGGTACTACCCATCCCATGGGTCCCAAATCTCCAGGTTCAAGGGCATCGTCCTACACTGAAAACATGCATGAGAAACCCCGAAGATGGTACACCGTGTGATCGGGAAAGGTTGCTAAAACGCACCTCATTTCTCATCTCCTTGTGCTCCGGTTCGCCATTCCAGCCGCTTTCCTAGCAATCTCCCTCCTTGGAGAATCAGCACCTTTATCCTCCTGTTCCGTACAGGTTGCAATTTGTCCTGAGGATGCACGGGAAGAGGGGGAACCAATGAGAGACTAGCTCTAGGTGTTGGGACAGGCACAGGTCACTCTATTTTCCCATCAGGAAGAAGAATTAACCACAGGCTCAGCCTGCCGCCAGGAACCAGAATACGGCCTGAAGCAATCCTGCGCTTTTGCGGCCAGCTCCCAAGAAAGCGAGTTGAATAATGGAGCTCAGGGGCACTGCAATTCACAAACCTGCAGACTTAGAAATGATAACTCTCGTCCACAAATATATTGAGGGAAGGCAACAAAGAGGATTTGAAAGCAAGGCAGAATTGCAGGAAACAGATTTCAGGAGGTAGATTCGAATCGCCTTTAAAGCACAGGAAAAGCGGCAAAACCTTGACAATGATGCCCTTAGCCAGAAAGGGCGTATGCGTTTTTTCCTGAATATATTCAGGAAAAAACGCATACGCCCTTTTTGGCCAACCAAGCAACCTGGAAAGGCAATTCAGCGCTACAAAGAAGTCTCGCTTCCCATCGGTCAAAAGGGCCATGCTGAATAAAGTGTCAAAACCAGAAATGCAGGACAGGCCATGGAGAAATAGGAGCCTTGCTACGCTGATGGGCGGGATGTAAATTGCCAAAAGCCACTCTAGAGAAGTGTACGGTGTGTCCTGAAACATCTATAAAACTCAGCTTAGAGAGCATAGGGCACTTCCACTCATGGGCGTATAAATTGGGAAAACTAAAAATCAGCAAGACACAGGCACCCCAAAGTTTTGGGCTACTCTGTTGACAAGAACCTCCACTTCGTTACACCTTAAATATCCCAGGAAAGAGAAGAATGGATAAAGAAGTTGTGGTCCTTATGTACAATGGAATATCACTCAGCCATGAAATCAATGTCATAAGGCTAGTAGCAGCATGATGAGTGGATTTAGGTATGACGATTCTAAGTGAAATAAGTCCCACAGAAAAAGACACTTATCATGAGATATCACTTAGAGAGGGAATGTAAAAACCGCTACCCTTGAACTGAATTACAAAACAGAACAGAGTCACACGTTTAGAAAACAGACTATGGCTGCTTAACGGGAAAGGTGAGGTGGGGTGATGCATAAAACAAGGGTTTCAAATTAGCTCAGATACCATTCCATGAACCCAATATGTAATAGACAAGACCTACTCCTTGCTCAGTGAACTGGACTCAACACCCCCTATTCACCGCCCAATAATATATCTGACTAGTAATAATCTTAAAACCTATGTATTGATATCTCTCTGTAAGTGAGTCAAGTGGGTGTAAAGCGGCATAAACACAGCAGTGAAAAGCAGCTAAACCCCATTATAAAAATCAATTACTTTTAAAAACCCGTGAAACAAAGACAGTGAAAGAGAGAGAAATTCTTACAAAATTCGTTCAGGGGCTGTGATGCCACCTGGATTGACCATATCTAGACCCACAGCTGATTGAGACATAAGGGTGGACACTCTTGGGGCTGAGAGGTTTGGTGAGGTTGGGTGAGCAAACGCAGACCCTTTAAAGTAATATAGCGTGGTACCCATCCCATGGGTCCCAAATCTCCAGGTTCAAGGGCATCGTCCTACCTTGAAAACATGCATGAGAAACCCCGAAGATGGTACACCGTGTGATCGGGAAAGGTTTCTAAAACGCACCTCATTTCTCATCTCCTTGTGTTCCGGTTCGCCATTCCAGCCGCTTTACTAGCAATCTCCCTCCTTGGAGAATCAGCACCTTTATCCTCCTGTTCCGTACAGGTTGCAATTTGTCCTGAGGATGCACGGGAAGAGGGGGAGCCAATGAGAGACTAGCTCTAAGTGTAGGGACAGGCACAGGTCACTCTATTTTCCCATCAGGAAGAAGAATTACCCACAGGCTCAGCCCGCCGACAAGAACCAGAATACGGCCTGAAGCAATCCTGCGCTTTTGCGGCCAGCTCCCAAGAAAGCGAGTTGAATAATGGAGCTCAGGGGCACTGCAATTCACAAACCTGGAGACTTAGAAATGATAACTCTCGTCCACAAATATATTGAGGGAAGGCAACGAAGAGGATTTGAAAGCAAGGCAGAATTGCAGGAAACAGATTTCAGGAGGAAGATTCGAATCGCCTTTAAAGCACAGGAAAAGCGGCAAAACCGCGACAATGATGCCCTTGGCCAAAAAGGGCGTATGCGTTTTTTCCTGAATATATTCAGGAAAAAACGCATACGCCCTTTTTGGCCAACCAAGCAACCTGGAAAGGCAAATCAGCGCTACAAAGAAGTCTCGCTTCCCATCGGTCAAAAGGGCCATGCTGAATAAAGTGTCAAAACCAGAAATGCAGGACAGGCCATGGAGAAATGGGAGCCTTGCTACGCTGATGGGCGGGATGTAAATTGCCAACAGCCACTCTGGAGAAGTGTACGGTGTGTCCTGAAACATCTAAAAAACTCAGCTTAGAGACCATAGGGCACTTCCACTCATGGGCGTATAAATTGGGAAAACTAAAAATCAGCAAGGCACAGGCACCCCAAAGTTTTGGGCTACTCTGTTGACAAGAACCTCCACTTCGTTACACCTTAAATATCCCACGAAAGAGAAGAATGGATAAAGAAGTTGTGGTCCTTATGTACAATGGAATATCACTCAGCCATGAAATCAATGTCATAAGGCTAGTAGCAGCATGATGAGTGGATTTAGGTATGACGATTCTAAGTGAAATAAGTCCCACAGAAAAAGACACTTATCATGAGATATCACTTATAGAGGGAATGTAAAAACCGCTACCCTTGAACTGAATTACAAAACAGAACAGAGTCACACGTTTAGAAAACAGACTATGGCTGCTTAACGGGAAAGGTGAGGTGGGGTGATGCATAAAACAAGGGTTTCAAATTAGCTCAGATACCATTCCATGAACCCAATATGTAATAGACAAGACCTACTCCTTGCTCAGTGAACTGGACTCAACACCCCCTATTCACCACCCAAGAATATATCTGACTAGTAAGAATCTTAAAACCTATGTATTGATATCTCTCTGTAAGTGAGTCAAGTGGGTGTAAAGCGGCATAAACACAGCAGTGAAAAGCAGCTAAACCCCATTATAAAAATCAATTACTTTTAAAAACCCGTGAAACAAAGACAGTGAAAGAGAGAGAAATTCTTAGAAAATTCGTTCAGGGGCTGTGATGCCACCTGGATTGACCATATCTAGACCCACAGCTGATTGAGACATAAGGGTGGACACTCTTGGGGCTGAGAGGTTTGGTGAGGTTGGGTGAGCAAACGCAGACGCTTTAAAGTAATATAGCGTGGTACTACCCATCCCATGGGTCCCAAATCTCCAGGTTCAAGGGCATCGTCCTACACTGAAAACATGCATGAGAAACCCCGAAGATGGTACACCGTGTGATCGGGAAAGGTTGCTAAAACGCACCTCATTTCTCATCTCCTTGTGCTCCGGTTCGCCATTCCAGCCGCTTTCCTAGCAATCTCCCTCCTTGGAGAATCAGCACCTTTATCCTCCTGTTCCGTACAGGTTGCAATTTGTCCTGAGGATGCACGGGAAGAGGGGGAACCAATGAGAGACTAGCTCTAGGTGTTGGGACAGGCACAGGTCACTCTATTTTCCCATCAGGAAGAAGAATTAACCACAGGCTCAGCCTGCCGCCTGGAACCAGAATACGGCCTGAAGCAATCCTGCGCTTTTGCGGCCAGCTCCCAAGAAAGCGAGTTGAAGAATAGAGCTCAGGGGCACTGCAATTCACAGACCTGCAGACTTAGAAATGATAACTCTCGTCCACAAATATATTGAGGGAAGGCAACGAAGAGGATTTGAAAGCAAGGCAGAATTGCAGGAAACAGATTTCAGGAGGTAGATTCGAATCGCCTTTAAAGCACAGGAAAAGCGGCAAAACCTTGACAATGATGCCCTTGGCCAAAAAGGGCGTATGCGTTTTTTCCTGAATATATTCAGGAAAAAACGCATACGCCCTTTTTGGCCAACCAAGAAACCTGGAAAGGCAAATCAGCGCTACAAAGAAGTCTCGCTTCCCATCGGTCAAAAGGGCCATGCTGAATAAAGTGTCAAAAGCAGAAATGCACGACAGGCCATGGAGAAATGGGAGCCTTGCTACGCTGATGGGCGGGATGTAAATTGCCAACAGCCACTCTGGAGAAGTGTACGGTGTGTCCTGAAACATCTAAAAAACTCAGCTTAGAGAGCATAGGGCCCTTCCACTCATGGGCGTATAAATTGGGAAAACTAAAAATCAGCAAGACACAGGCACCCCAAAGTTTTGGGCTACTCTGTTGACAAGAACCTCCACTTCGTTACACCTTAAATATCCCAGGAAAGAGAAGAATGGATAAAGAAGATGTGGTCCTTATATACAATGGAATATCACTCAGCCATGAAATCAATGTCATAAGGCTAGTAGCAGCATGATGAGTGGATTTAGGTATGACGATTCTAAGTGAAATAAGTCACACAGAAAAAGACACTTATCATGAGATATCACTTATAGAGGGAATGTAAAAACCGCTACCCTTGAACTGAATTACAAAACAGAACAGAGTCACACGTTTACAAAACACACTATGGCTGCTTAACGGGAAAGGTGAGGTGGGGTGATGCATAAAACAAGGGTTTCAAATTAGCTCAGATACCATTCCATGAACCCAATATGTAAGAGACAAGACCTACTCCTTGCTCAGTGAACTGGACTCAACACCCCGTATTCACCGCCCAAGAATATATCTGACTAGTAAGACTCTTAAAACCTATGTATTGATATCTATCTGAAAGTGAGTCAAGTGGGTGTAAAGCGGCATAAACACAGCAGTGAAAAGCAGCTAAACCCCATTATAAAAATCAATTACTTTTCAAAACCCGTGAAACAAAGACAGTGAAAGAGAGAGAAATTCTTACAAAATTCGTTCAGGGGCTGTGATGCCACCTGGATTGACCATATCTAGACCCACAGCTGATTGAGACATAAGGGTGGACACTCTTGGGGCTGAGAGGTTTGGTGAGGTTGGGTGAGCAAACGCAGACGCTTTAAAGTAATATAGCGTGGTACCCATCCCATGGGTCCCAAATCTCCAGGTTCAAGGGCATCGTCCTACAGTGAAAACATGCATGAGAAACCCCGAAGATGGTACACCGTGTGATCGGGAAAGGTTTCTAAAACGCACCTCATTTCTCAACTCCTTTTGCTCCGGTTCGCCATTCCAGCCGCTTTCCTAGTAATCTCCCTCCTTGGAGAATCAGCACCTTTATCCTCCTGTTCCGTACAGGTTGCAATTTGTCCTGAAGATGCACGGGAAGAGGGGGAACCAATGAGAGACTAGCTCTAGGTGTTGGGACAGGCACAGGTCACTCTATTTTCCCATCAGGAAGAAGAATTAACCACAGGCTCAGCCTGCCGCCAGGAACCAGAATACGGCCTGAAGCAATCCTGCGCTTTTGCAGCCAGCTCCCAAGAAAGCGAGTTGAAGAATGGAGCTCAGGGGCACTGCAATTCACAAACCTGCAGACTTAGAAATGATAACTCTCGTCCACAAATATATTGAGGGAAGGCAACGAAGAGGATTTGAAAGCAAGGCAGAATTGCAGGAAACAGATTTCAGGAGGTAGATTCGAATCGCCTTTAAAGCACAGGAAAAGCGGCAAAACCTCGACAATGATGCCCTTGGCCAAAAAGGGCGTATGCGTTTTTTCCTGAATATATTCAGGAAAAAACGCATACGCCCTTTTTGGCCAACCAAGCAACCTGGAAAGGCAAATCAGCGCTACAAAGAAGTCTCGCTTCCCATCGGTCAAAAGGGCCATGCTGAATAAAGTGTCAAAACCAGAAATGCACGACAGGCCATGGAGAAATGGGAGCCTTGCTACGCTGATGGGCGGGATGTAAATTGCCAACAGCCACTCTGGAGAAGTGTACGGTGTGTCCTGAAACATCTAAAAAACTCAGCTTAGAGAGCATAGGGCACTTCCACTCATGGGCGTATAAATTGGGAAAACTAAAAATCAGCAAGACACAGGCACCCCAAAGTTTTGGGCTACTCTGTTGACAAGAACCTCCACTTCGTTACACCTTAAATATCCCAGGAAAGAGAAGAATGGATAAAGAAGATGTGGTCCTTATATACAATGGAATATCACTCAGCCATGAAATCAATGTCATAAGGCTAGTAGCAGCATGATGAGTGGATTTAGGTATGACGAGTCTAAGTGAAATAAGTCACACAGAAAAAGACACTTATCATGAGATATCACTTATAGAGGGAATGTAAAAACCGCTAACCTTGAACTGAATTACAAAACAGAACAGAGTCACACGTTTACAAAACACACTATGGCTGCTTATCGGGAAAGGTGAGGTGGGGTGATGCATAAAACAAGGGTTTCAAATTAGCTCAGATACCGTTCATAAACCCAATATGTAAGAGACAAGACCTACTCCTTGCTCAGTGAACTGGACTCAACACCCCCTATTCACCGCCCAAGAATATATCTGACTAGTAAGACTCTTAAAACCTATATATTGATATCTCTCTGTAAGTGAGTCAAGTGGGTGTAAAGCGGCATAAACACAGCAGTGAAAAGCAGCTAAACCCCATTATAAAAATCAATTACTTTTCAAAACCCGTGAAACAAAGACAGTGAAAGAGAGAGAAATTCTTACAAAATTCGTTCAGGGGCTGTGATGCCACCTGGATTGACCATATCTAGACCCACAGCTGATTGAGACATAAGGGTGGACACTCTTGGGGCTGAGAGGTTTGGTGAGGTTGGGTGAGTAAACGCAGACCCTTTAAAGTAATATAGCGTGGTACCCATCCCATGGGTCCCAAATCTCCAGGTTCAAGGGCATCGTCCTACACTGAAAACATGCATGAGAAACCCCGAAGATGGTACACCGTGTGATCGGGAAAGGTTTCTAAAACGCACCTCATTTCTCATCTCCTTGTGCTCCGCTTCGCCATTCCAGCCGCTTTCCTAGCAATCTCCCTCCTTGGAGAATCAGCACCTTTATCCTCCTGTTCCGTACAGGTTGCAATTTGTCCTGAGGATGCACGGGAAGAGGGGGAACCAATGAGAGACTAGCTCTAGGTGTTGGGACAGGCACAGGTCACTCTATTTTCCCATCAGGAAGAAGAATTAACCACAGGCTCAGGCTGCCACCAGGAACCAGAATACGGCCTGAAGCAATCCTGCGCTTTTGCAGCCAGCTCCCAAGAAAGCGAGTTGAAGAATGGAGCTCAGGGGCACTGCAATTCACAAACCTGCAGACTTAGAAATGATAACTCTCGTCCACAAATATATTGAGGGAAGGCAACGAAGAGGATTTGAAAGCAAGGCAGAATTGCAGGAAACAGATTTCAGGAGGTAGATTCGAATCGCCTTTAAAGCACAGGAAAAGCGGCAAAACCTCGACAATGATGCCCTTGGCCAAAAAGGGCGTATGCGTTTTTTCCTGAATATATTCAGGAAAAAACGCATACGCCCTTTTTGGCCAACCAAGCAACCTGGAAAGGCAAATCAGCGCTACAAAGAAGTCTCGCTTCCCATCGGTCAAAAGGGCCATGCTGAATAAAGTGTCAAAACCAGAAATGCAGGACAGGCCATGGAGAAATGGGAGCCTTGCTACGCTGATGGGCGGGACGTAAATTGCCAACAGCCACTCTGGAGAAGTGTACGGTGTGTCCTGAAACATCTAAAAAACTCAGCTTAGAGAGCATAGGGCACTTCCACTCATGGGCCTATAAATTGGGAAAACTAAAAATCAGCAAGACACAGGCACCCCAAAGTTTTGGGCTACTCTGTTGACAAGAACCTCCACTTCGTTACACCTTAAATATCCCAGGAAAGAGAAGAATGGATAAAGAAGATGTGGTCCTTATATACAATGGAATATCACTCAGCCATGAAATCAATGTCATAAGGCTAGTAGCAGCATGATGAGTGGATTTAGGTATGACGAGTCTAAGTGAAATAAGTCCCACAGAAAAAGACACTTATCATGAGATATCACTTATAGAGGGAATGTAAAAACCGCTACCCTTGAACTGAATTACAAAACAGAACAGAGTCACAAGTTTAGAAAACACACTATGGCTGCTTAACGGGAAAGGTGAGGTGGGGTGATGCATAAAACAAGGGTTTCAAATTAGCTTAGATACCGTTCATAAACCCAATATGTAAGAGACAAGACCTACTCCTTGCTCAGTGAACTGGACTCAACACCCCCTATTCACCGCCCAAGAATATATCTGACTAGTAAGACTCTTAAAACCTATGTATTGATATCTCTCTGTAAGTGAGTCAAGTGGGTGTAAAGCGGCATAAACACAGCAGTGAAAAGCAGCTAAACCCCATTATAAAAATCAATTACTTTTCAAAACCCGTGAAACAAAGACAGTGAAAGAGAGAGAAATTCTTACAAAATTCGTTCAGGGGCTGTGACGCCACCTGGATTGACCATATCTAGACCCACAGCTGATTGAAACATAAGGGTGGACACTCTTGGGGCTGAGAGGTTTGGTGAGGTTGGGTGAGCAAACGCAGACGCTTTAAAGTAATATAGCGTGGTACCCATCCCATGGGTCCCAAATCTCCAGGTTCAAGGGCATCGTCCTACAGTGAAAACATGCATGAGAAACCCCGAAGATGGTACACCGTGTGATCGGGAAAGGTTTCTAAAACGCACCTCATTTCTCAACTCCTTTTGCTCCGGTTCGCCATTCCAGCCGCTTTCCTAGCAATCTCCCTCCTTGGAGAATCAGCACCTTTATCCTCCTGTTCCGTACAGGTTGCAATTTGTCCTGAGGATGCACGGGAAGAGGGGGAACCAATGAGAGACTAGCTCTAGGTGTTGGGACAGGCACAGGTCACTCTATTTTCCCATCAGGAAGAAGAATTAACCACAGGCTCAGCCTGCCACCAGGAACCAGAATACGGCCTGAAGCAATCCTGCGCTTTTGCGGCCAGCTCCCAAGAAAGCGAGTTGAAGAATGGAGCTCAGGGGCACTGCAATTCACAAACCTGCAGACTTAGAAATGATAACTCTCGTCCACAAATATATTGAGGGAAGGCAACGAAGAGGATTTGAAAGCAAGGCAGAATTGCAGGAAACAGATTTCAGGAGGTAGATTCGAATCGCCTTTAAAGCACAGGAAAAGCGGCAAAACCTCGACAATGATGCCCTTGGCCAAAAAGGGCGTATGCGTTTTTTCCTGAATATATTCAGGAAAAAACGCATACGCCCTTTTTGGCCAACCAAGCAACCTGGAAAGGCAAATCAGCGCTACAAAGAAGTCTCGCTTCCCATCGGTCAAAAGGGCCATGCTGAATAAAGTGTCAAAACCAGAAATGCACGACAGGCCATGGAGAAATGGGAGCCTTGCTACGCTGATGGGCGGGATGTAAATTGCCAACAGCCACTCTGGAGAAGTGTACGGTGTGTCCTGAAACATCTAAAAAACTCAGCTTAGAGAGCATAGGGCACTTCCACTCATGGGCGTATAAATTGGGAAAACTAAAAATCAGCAAGACACAGGCACCCCAAAGTTTTGGGCTACTCTGTTGACAAGAACCTCCACTTCGTTACACCTTAAATATCCCAGGAAAGAGAAGAATGGATAAAGAAGATGTGGTCCTTATATACAATGGAATATCACTCAGCCATGAAATCAATGTCATAAGGCTAGTAGCAGCATGATGAGTGGATTTAGGTATGACGAGTCTAAGTGAAATAAGTCACACAGAAAAAGACACTTATCATGAGATATCACTTATAGAGGGAATGTAAAAACCGCTACCCTTGAACTGAATTACAAAACAGAACAGAGTCACACGTTTAGAAAACACACTATGGCTGCTTAACGGGAAAGGTGAGGTGGGGTGATGCATAAAACAAGGGTTTCAAATTAGCTCAGATACCGTTCATAAACCCAATATGTAAGAGACAAGACCTACTCCTTGCTCAGTGAACTGGACTCAACACCCCCTATTCACCGCCCAAGGATATATCTGACTAGTAAGAATCTTAAAACCTATATATAGATATCTCTCTGTAAGTGAGTCAAGTGGGTGTAAAGTGGCATAAACGCAGCACTCAAAAGCAGCTAAACCCCATTATAAAAATCAATTACTTTTCAAAACCCGTGAAACAAAGACAGTGAAAGAGAGAGAAATTCTTACAAAATTCGTTCAGGGGCTGTGATGCCACCTGGATTGACCATATCTAGAACCACAGCTGATTGAGACATAATGGTGGACACTCTTGGGGCTGAGAGGTTTGGTGAGGTTGGGTGAGCAAACGCAGACGCTTTAAAGTAATATAGCGTGGTACCCATCCCATGGGTCCCAAATCTCCAGGTTCAAGGGCATCGTCCTACACTGAAAACATGCATGAGAAACCCCGAAGATGGTACACCGTGTGATCGGGAAAGGTTGCTAAAACGCACCTCATTTCTCATCTCCTTGTGCTCCGCTTCGCCATTCCAGCCGCTTTCCTAGCAATCTCCCTCCTTGGAGAATCAGCACCTTTATCCTCCTGTTCCGTACAGGTTGCAATTTGTCCTGAGGATGCACGGGAAGAGGGGGAACCAATGAGAGACTAGCTCTAGGTGTTGGGACAGGCACAGGTCACTCTATTTTCCCATTACGAAGAAGAATTAACCACAGGCTCAGCCTGCCGCCAGGAAGCAGAATACGGCCTGAAGCAATCCTGCGCTTTTGCGGCCAGCTCCCAAGAAAGCGAGTTGAAGAATAGAGCTCAGGGGCACTGCAATTCACAGACCTGCAGACTTAGAAATGATAACTCTCGTCCACAAATATATTGAGGGAAGGCAACGAAGAGGATTTGAAAGCAAGGCAGAATTGCAGGAAACAGATTTCAGGAGGTAGATTCGAATCGCCTTTAAAGCACAGGAAAAGCGGCAAAACCTTGACAATGATGCCCTTGGCCAAAAAGGGCGTATGCGTTTTTTCCTGAATATATTCAGGAAAAAACGCATACGCCCTTTTTGGCCAACCAAGCAACCTGGAAAGGCAAATCAGCGCTACAAAGAAGTCTCGCTTCCCATCGGTCAAAAGGGCCATGCTGAATAAAGTGTCAAAAGCAGAAATGCACGACAGGCCATGGAGAAATGGGAGCCTTGCTACGCTGATGGGCGGGATGTAAATTGCCAACAGCCACTCTGGAGAAGTGTACGGTGTGTCCTGAAACATCTAAAAAACTCAGCTTAGAGAGCATAGGGCCCTTCCACTCATGGGCGTATAAATTGGGAAAACTAAAAATCAGCAAGACACAGGCACCCCAAAGTTTTGGGCTACTCTGTTGACAAGAACCTCCACTTCGTTACACCTTAAATATCCCAGGAAAGAGAAGAATGGATAAAGAAGATGTGGTCCTTATATACAATGGAATATCACTCAGCCATGAAATCAATGTCATAAGGCTAGTAGCAGCATGATGAGTGGATTTAGGTATGACGATTCTAAGTGAAATAAGTCACACAGAAAAAGACACTTATCATGAGATATCACTTATAGAGGGAATGTAAAAACCGCTACCCTTGAACTGAATTACAAAACAGAACAGAGTCACACGTTTACAAAACACACTATGGCTGCTTAACGGGAAAGGTGAGGTGGGGTGATGCATAAAACAAGGGTTTCAAATTAGCTCAGATACCATTCCATGAACCCAATATGTAAGAGACAAGACCTACTCCTTGCTCAGTGAACTGGACTCAACACCCCGTATTCACCGCCCAAGAATATATCTGACTAGTAAGACTCTTAAAACCTATGTATTGATATCTATCTGAAAGTGAGTCAAGTGGGTGTAAAGCGGCATAAACACAGCAGTGAAAAGCAGCTAAACCCCATTATAAATATCAATTACTTTTCAAAACCCGAGAAACAAAGACAGTGAAAGAGAGAGAAATTCTTACAAAATTCGTTCAGGGGCTGTGATGCCACCTGGATTGACCATATCTAGACCCACAGCTGATTGAGACATAAGGGTGGACACTCTTGGGGCTGAGAGGTTTGGTGAGGTTGGGTGAGCAAACGCAGACGCTTTAAAGTAATATAGCGTGGTACCCATCCCATGGGTCCCAAATCTCCAGGTTCAAGGGCATCGTCCTACAGTGAAAACATGCATGAGAAACCCCGAAGATGGTACACCGTGTGATCGGGAAAGGTTTCTAAAACGCACCTCATTTCTCAACTCCTTTTGCTCCGGTTCGCCATTCCAGCCGCTTTCCTAGCAATCTCCCTCCTTGGAGAATCAGCACCTTTATCCTCCTGTTCCGTACAGGTTGCAATTTGTCCTGAGGATGCACGGGAAGAGGGGGAACCAATGAGAGACTAGCTCTAGGTGTTGGGACAGGCACAGGTCACTCTATTTTCCCATCAGGAAGAAGAATTAACCACAGGCTCAGCCTGCCGCCAGGAACCAGAATACGGCCTGAAGCAATTCTGCGCTTTTGCAGCCAGCTCCCAAGAAAGCGAGTTGAAGAATGGAGCTCAGGGGCACTGCAATTCACAAACCTGCAGACTTAGAAATGATAACTCTCGTCCACAAATATATTGAGGGAAGGCAACGAAGAGGATTTGAAAGCAAGGCAGAATTGCAGGAAACAGATTTCAGGAGGTAGATTCGAATCGCCTTTAAAGCACAGGAAAAGCGGCAAAACCTCGACAATGATGCCCTTGGCCAAAAAGGGCGTATGCGTTTTTTCCTGAATATATTCAGGAAAAAACGCATACGCCCTTTTTGGCCAACCAAGCAACCTGGAAAGGCAAATCAGCGCTACAAAGAAGTCTCGCTTCCCATCGGTCAAAAGGGCCATGCTGAATAAAGTGTCAAAACCAGAAATGCACGACAGGCCATGGAGAAATGGGAGCCTTGCTACGCTGATGGGCGGGATGTAAATTGCCAACAGCCACTCTGGAGAAGTGTACGGTGTGTCCTGAAACATCTAAAAAACTCAGCTTAGAGAGCATAGGGCACTTCCACTCATGGGCGTATAAATTGGGAAAACTAAAAATCAGCAAGACACAGGCACCCCAAAGTTTTGGGCTACTCTGTTGACAAGAACCTCCACTTCGTTACACCTTAAATATCCCAGGAAAGAGAAGAATGGATAAAGAAGATGTGGTCCTTATATACAATGGAATATCACTCAGCCATGAAATCAATGTCATAAGGCTAGTAGCAGCATGATGAGTGGATTTAGGTATGACGAGTCTAAGTGAAATAAGTCACACAGAAAAAGACACTTATCATGAGATATCACTTATAGAGGGAATGTAAAAACCGCTACCCTTGAACTGAATTACAAAACAGAACAGAGTCACACGTTTAGAAAACACACTATGGCTGCTTGTCGGGAAAGGTGAGGTGGGGTGATGCATAAAACAAGGGTTTCAAATTAGCTCAGATACCGTTCATAAACCCAATATGTAAGAGACAAGACCTACTCCTTGCTCAGTGAACTGGACTCAACACCCCCTATTCACCGCCCAAGAATATATCTGACTAGTAAGAATCTTAAAACCTATATATTGATATCTCTCTGTAAGTGAGTCAAGTGGGTGTAAAGTGGCATAAACGCAGCACTCAAAAGCAGCTAAACCCCATTATAAAAATCAATTACTTTTCAAAACTCGTGAAACAAAGACAGTGAAAGAGAGAGAAATTCTTACAAAATTCGTTCAGGGGCTGTGATGCCACCTGGATTGACCATATCTAGAACCACAGCTGATTGAGACATAATGGTGGACACTCTTGGGGCTGAGAGGTTTGGTGAGGTTGGGTGAGCAAACGAAGACCCTTTAAAGTAATATAGCGTGGTACCCATCCCATGGGTCCCAAATCTCCAGGTTCAAGGGCATCGTCCTACACTGAAAACATGCATGAGAAACCCCGAAGATGGTACACCGTGTGATCGGGAAAGGTTGCTAAAACGCACCTCATTTCTCATCTCCTTGTGCTCCGCTTCGCCATTCCAGCCGCTTTCCTAGCAATCTCCCTCCTTGGAGAATCAGCACCTTTATCCTCCTGTTCCGTACAGGTTGCAATTTGTCCTGAGGATGCACGGGAAGAGGGGGAACCAATGAGAGACTAGCTCTAGGTGTTGGGACAGGCACAGGTCACTCTATTTTCCCATTACGAAGAAGAATTAACCACAGGCTCAGCCTGCCGCCAGGAAGCAGAATACGGCCTGAAGCAATCCTGCGCTTTTGCGGCCAGCTCCCAAGAAAGCGAGTTGAAGAATAGAGCTCAGGGGCACTGCAATTCACAGACCTGCAGACTTAGAAATGATAACTCTCGTCCACAAATATATTGAGGGAAGGCAACGAAGAGGATTTGAAAGCAAGGCAGAATTGCAGGAAACAGATTTCAGGAGGTAGATTCGAATCGCCTTTAAAGCACAGGAAAAGCGGCAAAACCTTGACAATGATGCCCTTGGCCAAAAAGGGCGTATGCGTTTTTTCCTGAATATATTCAGGAAAAAACGCATACGCCCTTTTTGGCCAACCAAGCAACCTGGAAAGGCAAATCAGCGCTACAAAGAAGTCTCGCTTCCCATCGGTCAAAAGGGCCATGCTGAATAAAGTGTCAAAAGCAGAAATGCACGACAGGCCATGGAGAAATGGGAGCCTTGCTACGCTGATGGGCGGGATGTAAATTGCCAACAGCCACTCTGGAGAAGTGTACGGTGTGTCCTGAAACATCTAAAAAACTCAGCTTAGAGAGCATAGGGCCCTTCCACTCATGGGCGTATAAATTGGGAAAACTAAAAATCAGCAAGACACAGGCACCCCAAAGTTTTGGGCTACTCTGTTGACAAGAACCTCCACTTCGTTACACCTTAAATATCCCAGGAAAGAGAAGAATGGATAAAGAAGATGTGGTCCTTATATACAATGGAATATCACTCAGCCATGAAATCAATGTCATAGGGCTAGTAGCAGCATGATGAGTGGATTTAGGTATGACGATTCTAAGTGAAATAAGTCACACAGAAAAAGACACTTATCATGAGATATCACTTATAGAGGGAATGTAAAAACCGCTACCCTTGAACTGAATTACAAAACAGAACAGAGTCACACGTTTACAAAACACACTATGGCTGCTTAACGGGAAAGGTGAGGTGGGGTGATGCATAAAACAAGGGTTTCAAATTAGCTCAGATACCATTCCATGAACCCAATATGTAAGAGACAAGACCTACTCCTTGCTCAGTGAACTGGACTCAACACCCCGTATTCACCGCCCAAGAATATATCTGACTAGTAAGACTCTTAAAACCTATGTATTGATATCTATCTGAAAGTGAGTCAAGTGGGTGTAAAGCGGCATAAACACAGCAGTGAAAAGCAGCTAAACCCCATTATAAATATCAATTACTTTTCAAAACCCGAGAAACAAAGACAGTGAAAGAGAGAGAAATTCTTACAAAATTCGTTCAGGGGCTGTGATGCCACCTGGATTGACCATATCTAGACCCACAGCTGATTGAGACATAAGGGTGGACACTCTTGGGGCTGAGAGGTTTGGTGAGGTTGGGTGAGCAAACGCAGACGCTTTAAAGTAATATAGCGTGGTACCCATCCCATGGGTCCCAAATCTCCAGGTTCAAGGGCATCGTCCTACAGTGAAAACATGCATGAGAAACCCCGAAGATGGTACACCGTGTGATCGGGAAAGGTTTCTAAAACGCACCTCATTTCTCAACTCCTTTTGCTCCGGTTCGCCATTCCAGCCGCTTTCCTAGCAATCTCCCTCCTTGGAGAATCAGCACCTTTATCCTCCTGTTCCGTACAGGTTGCAATTTGTCCTGAGGATGCACGGGAAGAGGGGGAACCAATGAGAGACTAGCTCTAGGTGTTGGGACAGGCACAGGTCACTCTATTTTCCCATCAGGAAGAAGAATTAACCACAGGCTCAGCCTGCCGCCAGGAACCAGAATACGGCCTGAAGCAATCCTGCGCTTTTGCAGCCAGCTCCCAAGAAAGCGAGTTGAAGAATGGAGCTCAGGGGCACTGCAATTCACAAACCTGCAGACTTAGAAATGATAGCTCTCGTCCACAAATATATTGAGGGAAGGCAACGAAGAGGATTTGAAAGCAAGGCAGAATTGCAGGAAACAGATTTCAGGAGGTAGATTCGAATCGCCTTTAAAGCACAGGAAAAGCGGCAAAACCTCGACAATGATGCCCTTGGCCAAAAAGGGCGTATGCGTTTTTTCCTGAATATATTCAGGAAAAAACGCATACGCCCTTTTTGGCCAACCAAGCAACCTGGAAAGGCAAATCAGCGCTACAAAGAAGTCTCGCTTCCCATCGGTCAAAAGGGCCATGCTGAATAAAGTGTCAAAACCAGAAATGCACGACAGGCCATGGAGAAATGGGAGCCTTGCTACGCTGATGGGCGGGATGTAAATTGCCAACAGCCACTCTGGAGAAGTGTACGGTGTGTCCTGAAACATCTAAAAAACTCAGCTTAGAGAGCATAGGGCCCTTCCACTCATGGGCGTATAAATTGGGAAAACTAAAAATCAGCAAGACACAGGCACCCCAAAGTTTTGGGCTACTCTGTTGACAAGAACCTCCACTTCGTTACACCTTAAATATCCCAGGAAAGAGAAGAATGGATAAAGAAGATGTGGTCCTTATATACAATGGAATATCACTCAGCCATGAAATCAATGTCATAAGGCTAGTAGCAGCATGATGAGTGGATTTAGGTATGACGAGTCTAAGTGAAATAAGTCACACAGAAAAAGACACTTATCATGAGATATCACTTATAGAGGGAATGTAAAAACCGCTACCCTTGAACTGAATTACAAAACAGAACAGAGTCACACGTTTAGAAAACACACTATGGCTGCTTAACGGGAAAGGTGAGGTGGGGTGATGCATAAAACAAGGGTTTCAAATTAGCTCAGATACCGTTCATAAACCCAATATGTAAGAGACAAGACCTACTCCTTGCTCAGTGAACTGGACTCAACACCCCCTATTCACCGCCCAAGAATATATCTGACTAGTAAGAATCTTAAAACCTATATATAGATATCTCTCTGTAAGTGAGTCAAGTGGGTGTAAAGTGGCATAAACGCAGCACTCAAAAGCAGCTAAACCCCATTATAAAAATCAATTACTTTTCAAAACCCGTGAAACAAAGACAGTGAAAGAGAGAGAAATTCTTACAAAATTCGTTCAGGGGCTGTGATGCCACCTGGATTGACCATATCTAGAACCACAGCTGATTGAGACATAATGGTGGACACTCTTGGGGCTGAGAGGTTTGGTGAGGTTGGGTGAGCAAACGAAGACCCTTTAAAGTAATATAGCGTGGTACCCATCCCATGGGTCCCAAATCTCCAGGTTCAAGGGCATCGTCCTACACTGAAAACATGCATGAGAAACCCCGAGGATGGTACACCGTGTGATCGGGAAAGGTTGCTAAAACGCACCTCATTTCTCATCTCCTTGTGCTCCGCTTCGCCATTCCAGCCGCTTTCCTAGCAATCTCCCTCCTTGGAGAATCAGCACCTTTATCCTCCTGTTCCGTACAGGTTGCAATTTGTCCTGAGGATGCACGGGAAGAGGGGGAACCAATGAGAGACTAGCTCTAGGTGTTGGGACAGGCACAGGTCACTCTATTTTCCCATTACGAAGAAGAATTAACCACAGGCTCAGCCTGCCGCCAGGAAGCAGAATACGGCCTGAAGCAATCCTGCGCTTTTGCGGCCAGCTCCCAAGAAAGCGAGTTGAAGAATAGAGCTCAGGGGCACTGCAATTCACAAACCTGCAGACTTAGAAATGATAACTCTCGTCCACAAATATATTGAGGGAAGGCAACGAAGAGGATTTGAAAGCAAGGCAGAATTGCAGGAAACAGATTTCAGGAGGTAGATTCGAATCGCCTTTAAAGCACAGGAA
The DNA here is from genome assembly GCF_028023285.1 of Balaenoptera ricei. Lineage (NCBI taxonomy): Eukaryota > Metazoa > Chordata > Mammalia > Artiodactyla > Balaenopteridae > Balaenoptera > Balaenoptera ricei. The sequence continues at coordinate 74,246,854 of NC_082650.1, forward strand.
AAGCGGCAAAACCTTGACAATGATGCCCTTGGCCAAAAAGGGCGTATGCGTTTTTTCCTGAATATATTCAGGAAAAAACGCATACGCCCTTTTTGGCCAACCAAGCAACCTGGAAAGGCAAATCAGCGCTACAAAGAAGTCTCGCTTCCCATCGGTCAAAAGGGCCATGCTGAATAAAGTGTCAAAAGCAGAAATGCACGACAGGCCATGGAGAAATAGGAGCCTTGCTACGCTGATGGGCGGGATGTAAATTGCCAACAGCCACTCTGGAGAAGTGTACGGTGTGTCCTGAAACATCTAAAAAACTCAGCTTAGAGAGCATAGGGCCCTTCCACTCATGGGCGTATAAATTGGGAAAACTAAAAATCAGCAAGACACAGGCACCCCAAAGTTTTGGGCTACTCTGTTGACAAGAACCTCCACTTCGTTACACCTTAAATATCCCAGGAAAGAGAAGAATGGATAAAGAAGATGTGGTCCTTATATACAATGGAATATCACTCAGCCATGAAATCAATGTCATAAGGCTAGTAGCAGCATGATGAGTGGATTTAGGTATGACGATTCTAAGTGAAATAAGTCACACAGAAAAAGACACTTATCATGAGATATCACTTATAGAGGGAATGTAAAAACCGCTACCCTTGAACTGAATTACAAAACAGAACAGAGTCACACGTTTACAAAACACACTATGGCTGCTTAACGGGAAAGGTGAGGTGGGGTGATGCATAAAACAAGGGTTTCAAATTAGCTCAGATACCATTCCATGAACCCAATATGTAAGAGACAAGACCTACTCCTTGCTCAGTGAACTGGACTCAACACCCCGTATTCACCGCCCAAGAATATATCTGACTAGTAAGACTCTTAAAACCTATGTATTGATATCTATCTGAAAGTGAGTCAAGTGGGTGTAAAGCGGCATAAACACAGCAGTGAAAAGCAGCTAAACCCCATTATAAATATCAATTACTTTTCAAAACCCGAGAAACAAAGACAGTGAAAGAGAGAGAAATTCTTACAAAATTCGTTCAGGGGCTGTGATGCCACCTGGATTGACCATATCTAGACCCACAGCTGATTGAGACATAAGGGTGGACACTCTTGGGGCTGAGAGGTTTGGTGAGGTTGGGTGAGCAAACGCAGATGCTTTAAAGTAATATAGCGTGGTACCCATCCCATGGGTCCCAAATCTCCAGGTTCAAGGGCATCGTCCTACAGTGAAAACATGCATGAGAAACCCCGAAGATGGTACACCGTGTGATCGGGAAAGGTTTCTAAAACGCACCTCATTTCTCAATTCCTTTTGCTCCGGTTCGCCATTCCAGCCGCTTTCCTAGCAATCTCCCTCCTTGGAGAATCAGCACCTTTATCCTCCTGTTCCGTACAGGTTGCAATTTGTCCTGAGGATGCACGGGAAGAGGGGGAACCAATGAGAGACTAGCTCTAGGTGTTGGGACAGGCACAGGTCACTCTATTTTCCCATCAGGAAGAAGAATTAACCACAGGCTCAGCCTGCCGCCAGGAACCAGAATACGGCCTGAAGCAATCCTGCGCTTTTGCAGCCAGCTCCCAAGAAAGCGAGTTGAAGAATGGAGCTCAGGGGCACTGCAATTCACAAACCTGCAGACTTAGAAATGATAACTCTCGTCCACAAATATATTGAGGGAAGGCAACGAAGAGGATTTGAAAGCAAGGCAGAATTGCAGGAAACAGATTTCAGGAGGTAGATTCGAATCGCCTTTAAAGCACAGGAAAAGCGGCAAAACCTCGACAATGATGCCCTTGGCCAAAAAGGGCGTATGCGTTTTTTCCTGAATATATTCAGGAAAAAACGCATACGCCCTTTTTGGCCAACCAAGCAACCTGGAAAGGCAAATCAGCGCTACAAAGAAGTCTCGCTTCCCATCGGTCAAAAGGGCCATGCTGAATAAAGTGTCAAAAGCAGAAATGCACGACAGGCCATGGAGAAATGGGAGCCTTGCTACGCTGATGGGCGGGATGTAAATTGCCAACAGCCACTCTGGAGAAGTGTACGGTGTGTCCTGAAACATCTAAAAAACTCAGCTTAGAGAGCATAGGGCACTTCCACTCATGGGCGTATAAATTGGGAAAACTAAAAATCAGCAAGACACAGGCACCCCAAAGTTTTGGGCTACTCTGTTGACAAGAACCTCCACTTCGTTACACCTTAAATATCCCAGGAAAGAGAAGAATGGATAAAGAAGATGTGGTCCTTATATACAATGGAATATCACTCAGCCATGAAATCAATGTCATAAGGCTAGTAGCAGCATGATGAGTGGATTTAGGTATGACGAGTCTAAGTGAAATAAGTCACACAGAAAAAGACACTTATCATGAGATATCACTTATAGAGGGAATGTAAAAACCGCTACCCTTGAACTGAATTACAAAACAGAACAGAGTCACACGTTTAGAAAACACACTATGGCTGCTTAACGGGAAAGGTGAGGTGGGGTGATGCATAAAACAAGGGTTTCAAATTAGCTCAGATACCGTTCATAAACCCAATATGTAAGAGACAAGACCTACTCCTTGCTCAGTGAACTGGACTCAACACCCCCTATTCACCGCCCAAGAATATATCTGACTAGTAAGAATCTTAAAACCTATATATTGATATCTCTCTGTAAGTGAGTCAAGTGGGTGTAAAGTGGCATAAACGCAGCACTCAAAAGCAGCTAAACCCCATTATAAAAATCAATTACTTTTCAAAACCCGTGAAACAAAGACAGTGAAAGAGAGAGAAATTCTTACAAAATTCGTTCAGGGGCTGTGATGCCACCTGGATTGACCATATCTAGAACCACAGCTGATTGAGACATAATGGTGGACACTCTTGGGGCTGAGAGGTTTGGTGAGGTTGGGTGAGCAAACGAAGACCCTTTAAAGTAATATAGCGTGGTACCCATCCCATGGGTCCCAAATCTCCAGGTTCAAGGGCATCGTCCTACACTGAAAACATGCATGAGAAACCCCGAAGATGGTACACCGTGTGATCGGGAAAGGTTGCTAAAACGCACCTCATTTCTCATCTCCTTGTGCTCCGCTTCGCCATTCCAGCCGCTTTCCTAGCAATCTCCCTCCTTGGAGAATCAGCACCTTTATCCTCCTGTTCCGTACAGGTTGCAATTTGTCCTGAGGATGCACGGGAAGAGGGGGAACCAATGAGAGACTAGCTCTAGGTGTTGGGACAGGCACAGGTCACTCTATTTTCCCATTACGAAGAAGAATTAACCACAGGCTCAGCCTGCCGCCAGGAAGCAGAATACGGCCTGAAGCAATCCTGCGCTTTTGCGGCCAGCTCCCAAGAAAGCGAGTTGAAGAATAGAGCTCAGGGGCACTGCAATTCACAGACCTGCAGACTTAGAAATGATAACTCTCGTCCACAAATATATTGAGGGAAGGCAACGAAGAGGATTTGAAAGCAAGGCAGAATTGCAGGAAACAGATTTCAGGAGGTAGATTCGAATCGCCTTTAAAGCACAGGAAAAGCGGCAAAACCTTGACAATGATGCCCTTGGCCAAAAAGGGCGTATGCGTTTTTTCCTGAATATATTCAGGAAAAAACGCATACGCCCTTTTTGGCCAACCAAGCAACCTGGAAAGGCAAATCAGCGCTACAAAGAAGTCTCGCTTCCCATCGGTCAAAAGGGCCATGCTGAAGAAAGTGTCAAAAGCAGAAATGCACGACAGGCCATGGAGAAATGGGAGCCTTGCTACACTGATGGGCGGGATGTAAATTGCCAACAGCCACTCTGGAGAAGTTTACGGTGTGTCCTGAAACATCTAAAAAACTCAGCTTAGAGAGCATAGGGCCCTTCCACTCATGGGCGTATAAATTGGGAAAACTAAAAATCAGCAAGACACAGGCACCCCAAAGTTTTGGGCTACTCTGTTGACAAGAACCTCCACTTCGTTACACCTTAAATATCCCAGGAAAGAGAAGAATGGATAAAGAAGATGTGGTCCTTATATACAATGGAATATCACTCAGCCATGAAATCAATGTCATAAGGCTAGTAGCAGCATGATGAGTGGATTTAGGTATGACGATTCTAAGTGAAATAAGTCACACAGAAAAAGACACTTATCATGAGATATCACGTATAGAGGGAATGTAAAAACCGCTACCCTTGAACTGAATTACAAAACAGAACAGAGTCACACGTTTACAAAACAGACTATGGCTGCTTAACGGGAAAGGTGAGGTGGGGTGATGCATAAAACAAGGGTTTCAAATTAGCTCAGATACCATTCCATGAACCCAATATGTAAGAGACAAGACCTACTCCTTGCTCAGTGAACTGGACTCAACACCCCGTATTCACCGCCCAAGAATATATCTGACTAGTAAGACTCTTAAAACCTATGTATTGATATCTATCTGAAAGTGAGTCAAGTGGGTGTAAAGCGGCATAAACACAGCAGTGAAAAGCAGCTAAACCCCATTATAAATATCAATTACTTTTCAAAACCCGAGAAACAAAGACAGTGAAAGAGAGAGAAATTCTTACAAAATTCGTTCAGGGGCTGTGATGCCACCTGGATTGACCATATCTAGACCCACAGCTGATTGAGACATAAGGGTGGACACTCTTGGGGCTGAGAGGTTTGGTGAGGTTGGGTGAGCAAACGCAGACGCTTTAAAGTAATATAGCGTGGTACCCATCCCATGGGTCCCAAATCTCCAGGTTCAAGGGCATCGTCCTACACTGAAAACATGCATGAGAAACCCCGAAGATGGTACACCGTGTGATCGGGAAAGGTTGCTAAAACGCACCTCATTTCTCATCTCCTTGTGCTCCGCTTCGCCATTCCAGCCGCTTTCCTAGCAATCTCCCTCCTTGGAGAATCAGCACCTTTATCCTCCTGTTCCGTACAGGTTGCAATTTGTCCTGAGGATGCACGGGAAGAGGGGGAACCAATGAGAGACTAGCTCTAGGTGTTGGGACAGGCACAGGTCACTCTATTTTCCCATTACGAAGAAGAATTAACCACAGGCTCAGCCTGCCGCCAGGAAGCAGAATACGGCCTGAAGCAATCCTGCGCTTTTGCGGCCAGCTCCCAAGAAAGCGAGTTGAAGAATGGAGCTCAGGGGCACTGCAATTCACAAACCTGCAGACTTAGAAATGATAACTCTCGTCCACAGATATATTGAGGGAAGGCAACGAAGAGGATTTGAAAGCAAGGCAGAATTGCAGGAAACAGATTTCAGGAGGTAGATTCGAATCGCCTTTAAAGCACAGGAAAAGCGGCAAAACCTCGACAATGATGCCCTTGGCCAAAAAGGGCGTATGCGTTTTTTCCTGAATATATTCAGGAAAAAACGCATACGCCCTTTTTGGCCAACCAAGCAACCTGGAAAGGCAAATCAGCGCTACAAAGAAGTCTCGCTTCCCATCGGTCAAAAGGGCCATGCTGAATAAAGTGTCAAAACCAGAAATGCAGGACAGGCCATGGAGAAATGGGAGCCTTGCTACGCTGATGGGCGGGATGTAAATTGCAAACAGCCACTCTGGAGAAGTGTACGGTGTGTCCTGAAACATCTAAAAAACTCAGCTTAGAGAGCATAGGGCACTTCCACTCATGGGCGTATAAATTGGGAAAACTAAAAATCAGCAAGACACAGGCACCCCAAAGTTTTGGGCTACTCTGTTGACAAGAACCTCCACTTCGTTACACCTTAAATATCCCAGGAAAGAGAAGAATGGATAAAGAAGATGTGGTCCTTATATACAATGGAATATCACTCAGCCATGAAATCAATGTCATAAGGCTAGTAGCAGCATGATGAGTGGATTTAGGTATGACGAGTCTAAGTGAAATAAGTCACACAGAAAAAGACACTTATCATGAGATATCACTTATAGAGGGAATGTAAAAACCGCTACCCTTGAACTGAATTACAAAACAGAACAGAGTCACACGTTTAGAAAACACACTATGGCTGCTTAACGGGAAAGGTGAGGTGGGGTGATGCATAAAACAAGGGTTTCAAATTAGCTCAGATACCGTTCATAAACCCAATATGTAAGAGACAAGACCTACTCCTTGCTCAGTGAACTGGACTCAACACCCCCTATTCACCGCCCAAGAATATATCTGACTAGTAAGACTCTTAAAACCTATGTATTGATATCTCTCTGTAAGTGAGTCAAGTGGGTGTAAAGCGGCATAAACACAGCAGTGAAAAGCAGCTAAACCCCATTATAAAAATCAATTACTTTTCAAAACCCGTGAAACAAAGACAGTGAAAGAGAGAGAAATTCTTACAAAATTCGTTCAGGGGCTGTGACGCCACCTGGATTGACCATATCTAGACCCACAGCTGATTGAGACATAAGGGTGGACACTCTTGGGGCTGAGAGGTTTGGTGAGGTTGGGTGAGCAAACGCAGACGCTTTAAAGTAATATAGCGTGGTACCCATCCCATGGGTCCCAAATCTCCAGGTTCAAGGGAATCGTCCTACAGTGAAAACATGCATGAGAAACCCCGAAGATGGTACACCGTGTGATCGGGAAAGGTTTCTAAAACGCACCTCATTTCTCAACTCCTTTTGCTCCGGTTCGCCATTCCAGCCGCTTTCCTAGCAATCTCCCTCCTTGGAGAATCAGCACCTTTATCCTCCTGTTCCGTACAGGTTGCAATTGGTCCTGAGGATGCACGGGAAGAGGGGGAACCAATGAGAGACTAGCTCTAGGTGTTGGGACAGGCACAGGTCACTCTATTTTCCCATCAGGAAGAAGAATTAACCACAGGCTCAGCCTGCCGCCAGGAACCAGAATACGGCCTGAAGCAATCCTGCGCTTTTGCAGCCAGCTCCCAAGAAAGCGAGTTGAAGAATGGAGCTCAGGGGCACTGCAATTCACAAACCTGCAGATTTAGAAATGATAACTCTCGTCCACAAATATATTGAGGGAAGGCAACGAAGAGGATTTGAAAGCAAGGCAGAATTGCAGGAAACAGATTTCAGGAGGTAGATTCGAATCGCCTTTAAAGCACAGGAAAAGCGGCAAAACCTCGACAATGATGCCCTTGGCCAAAAAGGGCGTATGCGTTTTTTCCTGAATATATTCAGGAAAAAACGCATACGCCCTTTTTGGCCAACCAAGCAACCTGGAAAGGCAAATCAGCGCTACAAAGAAGTCTCGCTTCCCATCGGTCGAAAGGGCCATGCTGAATAAAGTGTCAAAACCAGAAATGCAGGACAGGCCATGGAGAAATGGGAGCCTTGCAACGCTGATGGGCGGGATGTAAATTGCAAACAGCCACTCTGGAGAAGTGTACGGTGTGTCCTGAAACATCTAAAAAACTCAGCTTAGAGAGCATAGGGCACTTCCACTCATGGGCGTATAAATTGGGAAAACTAAAAATCAGCAAGACACAGGCACCCCAACGTTTTGGGCTACTCTGTTGACAAGAACCTCCACTTCGTTACACCTTAAATATCCCAGGAAAGAGAAGAATGGATAAAGAAGATGTGGTCCTTATATACAATGGAATATCACTCAGCCATGAAATCAATGTCATAAGGCTAGTAGCAGCATGATGAGTGGATTTAGGTATGACGAGTCTAAGTGAAATAAGTCACACAGAAAAACACACTTATCATGAGATATCACTTATAGAGGGAATGTAAAAACCGCTACCCTTGAACTGAATTACAAAACAGAACAGAGTCACACGTTTAAAAAACACACTATGGCTGCTTAACGGGAAAGGTGAGGTGGGGTGATGCATAAAACAAGGGTTTCAAATTAGCTCAGATACCGTTCATAAACCCAATATGTAAGAGACAAGACCTACTCCTTGCTCAGTGAACTGGACTCAACAGCCCCTATTCACCGCCCAAGAATATATCTGACTAGTAAGAATCTTAAAACCTATATATTGATATCTCTCTGTAAGTGAGTCAAGTGGGTGTAAAGTGGCATAAACGCAGCACTCAAAAGCAGCTAAACCCCATTATAAAAATCAATTACTTTTCAAAACCCGTGAAACAAAGACAGTGAAAGAGAGAGAAATTCTTACAAAATTCGTTCAGGGGCTGTGATGCCACCTGGATTGACCATATCTAGAACCACAGCTGATTGAGACATAATGGTGGACACTCTTGGGGCTGAGAGGTTTGGTGAGGTTGGGTGAGCAAACGAAGACCCTTTAAAGTAATATAGAGTGGTACCCATCCCATGGGTCCCAAATCTCCAGGTTCAAGGGCATCGTCCTACACTGAAAACATGCATGAGAAACCCCGAAGATGGTACACCGTGTGATCGGGAAAGGTTGCTAAAACGCACCTCATTTCTCATCTCCTTGTGCTCCGCTTCGCCATTCCAGCCGCTTTCCTAGCAATCTCCCTCCTTGGAGAATCAGCACCTTTATCCTCCTGTTCCGTACAGGTTGCAATTTGTCCTGAGGATGCACGGGAAGAGGGGGAACCAATGAGAGACTAGCTCTAGGTGTTGGGACAGGCACAGGTCACTCTATTTTCCCATTACGAAGAAGAATTAACCACAGGCTCAGCCTGCCGCCAGGAAGCAGAATACGGCCTGAAGCAATCCTGCGCTTTTGCGGCCAGCTCCCAAGAAAGCGAGTTGAAGAATAGAGCTCAGGGGCACTGCAATTCACAGACCTGCAGACTTAGAAATGATAACTCTCGTCCACAAATATATTGAGGGAAGGCAACGAAGAGGATTTGAAAGCAAGGCAGAATTGCAGGAAACAGATTTCAGGAGGTAGATTCGAATCGCCTTTAAAGCACAGGAAAAGCAGCAAAACCTCGATAATGATGCCCTTGGCCAAAAAGGGCGTATGCGTTTTTTCCTGAATATATTCAGGAAAAAACGCATACGCCCTTTTTGGCCAACCAAGCAACCTGGAAAGGCAAATCAGCGCTACAAAGAAGTCTCGCTTCCCATCGGTCAAAAGGGCCATGCTGAATAAAGTGTCAAAACCAGAAATGCACGACAGGCCATGGAGAAATGGGAGCCTTGCTACGCTGATGGGCGGGATGTAAATTGCCAACAGCCACTCTGGAGAAGTGTACGGTGTGTCCTGAAACATCTAAAAAACTCAGCTTAGAGAGCATAGGGCACTTCCACTCATGGGCGTATAAATTGCGAAAACTAAAAATCAGCAAGACACAGGCACCCCAAAGTTTTGGGCTACTCTGTTGACAAGAACCTCCACTTCGTTACACCTTAAATATCCCAGGAAAGAGAAGAATGGATAAAGAAGATGTGGTCCTTATATACAATGGAATATCACTCAGCCATGAAATCAATGTCATAAGGCTAGTAGCCGCATGATGAGTGGATTTAGGTATGACGAGTCTAAGTGAAATAAGTCACACAGAAAAAGACACTTATCATGAGATATCACTTATAGAGGGAATGTAAAAACCGCTACCCTTGAACTGAATTACAAAACAGAACAGAGTCACACGTTTAGAAAACACACTATGGCTGCTTAACGGGAAAGGTGAGGTGGGGTGATGCATAAAACAAGGGTTTCAAATTAGCTCAGATACCGTTCATAAACCCAATATGTAAGAGACAAGACCTACTCCTTGCTCAGTGAACTGGACTCAACACCCCCTATTCACCGCCCAAGAATATATCTGACTAGTAAGAATCTTAAAACCTATGTATTGATATCTCTCTGTAAGTGAGTCAAGTGGGTGTAAAGTGGCATAAACGCAGCAGTGAAAAGCAGCTAAACCCCATTATAAAAATCAATTACTTTTCAAAACCCGTGAAACAAAGACAGTGAAAGAGAGAGAAATTCTTAGAAAATTCGTTCAGGGGCTGTGACGCCACCTGGATTGACCATATCTAGACCCACAGCTGATTGAGACATAAGGGTGGACACTCTTGGGGCTGAGAGGTTTGGTGAGGTTGGGTGAGCAAACGCAGACCCTTTAAAGTAATATAGCGTGGTACCCATCCCATGGGTCCCAAATCTCCAGGTTCAAGGGCATCGTCCTACACTGAAAACATGCATGAGAAACCCCGAAGATGGTACACCGTGTGATCGGGAAAGGTTTCTAAAACGCACCTCATTTCTCATCTCCTTGTGCTCCGCTTCGCCATTCCAGCCGCTTTCCTAGCAATCTCCCTCCTTGGAGAATCAGCACCTTTATCCTCCTGTTCCGTACAGGTTGCAATTGGTCCTGAGGAAGCACGGGAAGAGGGGGAACCAATGAGAGACTAGCTCTAGGTGTTGGGACAGGCACAGGTCACTCTATTTTCCCATCAGGAAGAAGAATTAACCACAGGCTCAGCCCGCCGCCAGGAAGCAGAATACGGCCTGAAGCAATCCTGCGCTTTTGCGGCCAGCTCCCAAGAAAGCGAGTTGAATAATGGAGCTCAGGGGCACTGCAATTCACAAACCTGCAGACTTAGAAATGATAACTCTCGTCCACAGATATATTGAGGGAAGGCAACGAAGAGGATTTGAAAGCAAGGCAGAATTGCAGGAAACAGATTTCAGGAGGTAGATTCGAATCGCCTTTAAAGCACAGGAAAAGCGGCAAAACCTTGACAATGATGCCCTTAGCCAAAAAGGGCGTATGCGTTTTTTCCTGAATATATTCAGGAAAAAACGCATACGCCCTTTTTGGCCAACCAAGCAACCTGGAAAGGCAAATCAGCGCTACAAAGAAGTCTCGCTTCCCATCGGTCAAAAGGGCTATGCTGAATAAAGTGTTAAAACCAGAAAGGCAGGACAGGCCATGGAGAAATAGGAGCCTTGCTACGCTGATGGGCGGGATGTAAATTGCCAAAAGCCACTCGAGAGAAGTGTACGGTGTGTCCTGAAACATCTAAAAAACTCAGCTTAGAGAGCATAGGGCACTTCCACTCATGGGCCTATAAATTGGGAAAACTAAAAATCAGCAAGACACAGGCACCCCAAAGTTTTGGGCTACTCTGTTGACAAGAACCTCCACTTCGTTACACCTTAAATATCCCAGGAAAGAGAAGAATGGATAAAGAAGTTGTGGTCCTTATGTACAATGGAATATCACTCAGCCATGAAATCAATGTCATAAGGCTATTAGCAGCTTGATGAGTGGATTTAGGTATGACGATTCTAACTGAAATAAGTCCCACAGAAAAAGACACTTATCATGAGATATCACTTATAGAGGGAATGTAAAAACCGCTACCCTTGAACTGAATTACAAAACAGAACAGAGTCACACGTTTAGAAAACACACTATGGCTGCTTAACGGGAAAGGTGAGGTGGGGTGATGCATAAAACAAGGGTTTCAAATTAGCTCAGATACCATTCCATGAACCCAATATGTAAGAGACAAGACGTACTCCTTGCTCAGTGAACTGGACTCAACACCCCGTATTCACCGCCCAAGAATATATCTGACTAGTAAGACTCTTAAAACCTATGTATTGATATCTATCTGTAAGTGAGTCAAGTGGGTGTAAAGCGGCATAAACACAGCAGTGAAAAGCAGCTAAACCCCATTATAAAAATCAATTACTTTTCAAAACCCGAGAAACAAAGACAGTGAAAGAGAGAGAAATTCTTAGGAAATTCGTTCAGGGGCTGTGATGCCACCTGGATTGACCATATCTAGACCCACAGCTGATTGAGACATAAGGGTGGACACTCTTGGGGCTGAGAGGTTTGGTGAGGTTGGGTGAGCAAACGCAGACGCTTTAAAGTAATATAGCGTGGTACCCATCCCATGGGTCCCAAATCTCCAGGTTCAAGGGCATCGTCCTACAGTGAAAACATGCATGAGAAACCCCGAAGATGGTACACCGTGTGATCGGGAAAGGTTTCTAAAACGCACCTCATTTCTCAACTCCTTTTGCTCCGGTTCGCCATTCCAGCCGCTTTCCTAGCAATCTCCCTCCTTGGAGAATCAGCACCTTTATCCTCCTGTTCCGTACAGGTTGCAATTTGTCCTGAGGATGCACGGGAAGAGGGGGAACCAATGAGAGACTAGCTCTAGGTGTTGGGACAGGCACAGGTCACTCTATTTTCCCATCAGGAAGAAGAATTAACCACAGGCTCAGCCTGCCGCCAGGAACCAGAATACGGCCTGAAGCAATCCTGCGCTTTTGCAGCCAGCTCCCAAGAAAGCGAGTTGAAGAATGGAGCTCAGGGGCACTGCAATTCACAAACCTGCAGACTTAGAAATGATAACTCTCGTCCACAAATATATTGAGGGAAGGCAACGAAGAGGATTTGAAAGCAAGGCAGAATTGCAGGAAACAGATTTCAGGAGGTAGATTCGAATCGCCTTTAAAGCACAGGAAAAGCGGCAAAACCTCGATAATGATGCCCTTGGCCAAAAAGGGCGTATGCATTTTTTCCTGAATATATTCAGGAAAAAACGCATACGCCCTTTTTGGCCAACCAAGCAACCTGGAAAGGCAAATCAGCGCTACAAAGAAGTCTCGCTTCCCATCGGTCAAAAGGGCCATGCTGAATAAAGTGTCAAAACCAGAAATGCACGACAGGCCATGGAGAAATGGGAGCCTTGCTACGCTGATGGGCGGGATGTAAATTGCCAACAGCCACTCTGGAGAAGTGTACGGTGTGTCCTGAAACATCTAAAAAACTCAGCTTAGAGAGCATAGGGCACTTCCACTCATGGGCGTATAAATTGGGAAAACTAAAAATCAGCAAGACACAGGCACCCCAAAGTTTTGGGCTACTCTGTTGACAAGAACCTCCACTTCGTTACACCTTAAATATCCCAGGAAAGAGAAGAATGGATAAAGAAGATGTGGTCCTTATATACAATGGAATATCACTCAGCCATGAAATCAATGTCATAAGGCTAGTAGCAGCATGATGAGTGGATTTAGGTATGACGAGTCTAAGTGAAATAAGTCACACAGAAAAAGACACTTATCATGAGATATCACTTATAGAGGGAATGTAAAAACCGCTACCCTTGAACTGAATTACAAAACAGAACAGAGTCACACGTTTAGAAAACACACTATGGCTGCTTAACGGGAAAGGTGAGGTGGGGTGATGCATAAAACAAGGGTTTCAAATTAGCTCAGATACCGTTCATAAACCCAATATGTAAGAGACAAGACCTACTCCTTGCTCAGTGAACTGGACTCAACACCCCCTATTCACCGCCCAAGAATATATCTGACTAGTAAGAATCTTAAAACCTATGTATTGATATCTCTCTGTAAGTGAGTCAAGTGGGTGTAAAGTGGCATAAACGCAGCAGTGAAAAGCAGCTAAACCCCATTATAAAAATCAATTACTTTTCAAAACCCGTGAAACAAAGACAGTGAAAGAGAGAGAAATTCTTAGAAAATTCGTTCAGGGGCTGTGACGCCACCTGGATTGACCATATCTAGACCCACAGCTGATTGAGACATAAGGGTGGACACTCTTGGGGCTGAGAGGTTTGGTGAGGTTGGGTGAGCAAACGCAGACCCTTTAAAGTAATATAGCGTGGTACCCATCCCATGGGTCCCAAATCTCCAGGTTCAAGGGCATCGTCCTACACTGAAAACATGCATGAGAAACCCCGAAGATGGTACACCGTGTGATCGGGAAAGGTTTCTAAAACGCACCTCATTTCTCATCTCCTTGTGCTCCGCTTCGCCATTCCAGCCGCTTTCCTAGCAATCTCCCTCCTTGGAGAATCAGCACCTTTATCCTCCTGTTCCGTACAGGTTGCAATTGGTCCTGAGGAAGCACGGGAAGAGGGGGAACCAATGAGAGACTAGCTCTAGGTGTTGGGACAGGTACAGGTCACTCTATTTTCCCATCAGGAAGAAGAATTAACCACAGGCTCAGCCCGCCGCCAGGAACCAGAATACGGCCTGAAGCAATCCTGCGCTTTTGCGGCCAGCTCCCAAGAAAGCGAGTTGAATAATGGAGCTCAGGGGCACTGCAATTCACAAACCTGCAGACTTAGAAATGATAACTCTCGTCCACAGATATATTGAGGGAAGGCAACGAAGAGGATTTGAAAGCAAGGCAGAATTGCAGGAAACAGATTTCAGGAGGTAGATTCGAATCGCCTTTAAAGCACAGGAAAAGCGGCAAAACCTTGACAATGATGCCCTTGGCCAAAAAGGGCGTATGCGTTTTTTCCTGAATATATTCAGGAAAAAACGCATACGCCCTTTTTGGCCAACCAAGCAACCTGGAAAGGCAAATCAGCGCTACAAAGAAGTCTCGCTTCCCATCGGTCAAAAGGGCTATGCTGAATAAAGTGTTAAAACCAGAAAGGCAGGACAGGCCATGGAGAAATAGGAGCCTTGCTACGCTGATGGGCGGGATGTAAATTGCCAAAAGCCACTCGAGAGAAGTGTACGGTGTGTCCTGAAACATCTAAAAAACTCAGCTTAGAGAGCATAGGGCACTTCCACTCATGGGCCTATAAATTGGGAAAACTAAAAATCAGCAAGACACAGGCACCCCAAAGTTTTGGGCTACTCTGTTGACAAGAACCTCCACTTCGTTACACCTTAAATATCCCAGGAAAGAGAAGAATGGATAAAGAAGTTGTGGTCCTTATGTACAATGGAATATCACTCAGCCATGAAATCAATGTCATAAGGCTATTAGCAGCTTGATGAGTGGATTTAGGTATGACGATTCTAAGTGAAATAAGTCCCACAGAAAAAGACACTTATCATGAGATATCACTTATAGAGGGAATGTAAAAACCGCTACCCTTGAACTGAATTACAAAACAGAACAGAGTCACACGTTTACAAAACACACTATGGCTGCTTAACGGGAAAGGTGAGGTGGGGTGATGCATAAAACAAGGGTTTCAAATTAGCTCAGATACCATTCCATGAACCCAATATGTAAGAGACAAGACCTACTCCTTGCTCAGTGAACTGGACTCAACACCCCGTATTCACCGCCCAAGAATATATCTGACTAGTAAAACTCTTAAAACCTATATATTGATATCTATCTGAAAGTGAGTCAAGTGGGTGTAAAGCGGCATAAACACAGCAGTGAAAAGCAGCTAAACCCCATTATAAAAATCAATTACTTTTCAAAACCCGAGAAACAAAGACAGTGAAAGAGAGAGAAATTCTTACAAAATTCGTTCAGGGGCTGTGATGCCACCTGGATTGACCATATCTAGACCCACAGCTGATTGAGACATAAGGGTGGACACTCTTGGGGCTGAGAGGTTTGGTGAGGTTGGGTGAGCAAACGCAGACGCTTTAAAGTAATATAGCGTGGTACCCATCCCATGGGTCCCAAATCTCCAGGTTCAAGGGAATCGTCCTACAGTGAAAACATGCATGAGAAACCCCGAAGATGGTACACCGTGTGATCGGGAAAGGTTTCTAAAACGCACCTCATTTCTCAACTCCTTTTGCTCCGGTTCGCCATTCCAGCCGCTTTCCTAGCAATCTCCCTCCTTGGAGAATCAGCACCTTTATCCTCCTGTTCCGTACAGGTTGCAATTGGTCCCGAGGATGCACGGGAAGAGGGGGAACCAATGAGAGACTAGCTCTAGGTGTTGGGACAGGCACAGGTCACTCTATTTTCCCATCAGGAAGAAGAATTAACCACAGGCTCAGCCCGCCGCCAGGAACCAGAATACGGCCTGAAGCAATCCTGCGCTTTTGCGGCCAGCTCCCAAGAAAGCGAGTTGAAGAATGGAGCTCAGGGGCACTGCAATTCACAAACCTGCAGACTTAGAAATGATAACTCTCGTCTTCAGATATATTGAGGGAAGGCAACGAAGAGGATTTGAAAGCAAGGCAGAATTGCAGGAAACAGATTTCAGGAGGTAGATTCGAATCGCCTTTAAAGCACAGGAAAAGCGGCAAAACCTCGACAATGATGCCCTTGGCCAAAAAGGGCGTATGCGTTTTTTCCTGAATATATTCAGGAAAAAACGCATACGCCCTTTTTGGCCAACCAAGCAACCTGGAAAGGCAAATCAGCGCTACAAAGAAGTCTCGCTTCCCATCGGTCAAAAGGGCCATGCTGAATAAAGTGTCAAAACCAGAAATGCAGGACAGGCCATGGAGAAATGGGAGCCTTGCTACGCTGATGGGCGGGATGTAAATTGCAAACAGCCACTCTGGAGAAGTGTACGGTGTGTCCTGAAACATCTAAAAAACTCAGCTTAGAGAGCATAGGGCACTTCCACTCATGGGCGTATAAATTGGGAAAACTAAAAATCAGCAAGACACAGGCACCCCAAAGTTTTGGGCTACTCTGTTGACAAGAACCTCCACTTCGTTACACCTTAAATATCCCAGGAAAGAGAAGAATGGATAAAGAAGATGTGGTCCTTATATACAATGGAATATCACTCAGCCATGAAATCAATGTCATAAGGCTAGTAGCAGCATGATGAGTGGATTTAGGTATGACGAGTCTAAGTGAAATAAGTCACACAGAAAAAGACACTTATCATGAGATATCACTTATAGAGGGAATGTAAAAACCGCTATCCTTGAACTGAATTACAAAACAGAACAGAGTCACACGTTTAGAAAACACACTATGGCTGCTTAACGGGAAAGGTGAGGTGGGGTGATGCATAAAACAAGGGTTTCAAATTAGCTCAGATACCGTTCATAAACCCAATATGTAAGAGACAAGACCTACTCCTTGCTCAGTGAACTGGACTCAACACCCCCTATTCACCGCCCAAGAATATATCTGACTAGTAAGACTCTTAAAACCTATGTATTGATATCTCTCTGTAAGTGAGTCAAGTGGGTGTAAAGCGGCATAAACACAGCAGTGAAAAGCAGCTAAACCCCATTATAAAAATCAATTACTTTTCAAAACCCGTGAAACAAAGACAGTGAAAGAGAGAGAAATTCTTACAAAATTCGTTCAGGGGCTGTGACGCCACCTGGATTGACCATATCTAGACCCACAGCTGATTGAGACATAAGGGTGGACACTCTTGGGGCTGAGAGGTTTGGTGAGGTTGGGTGAGCAAACGCAGACGCTTTAAAGTAATATAGCGTGGTACCCATCCCATGGGTCCCAAATCTCCAGGTTCAAGGGAATCGTCCTACAGTGAAAACATGCATGAGAAACCCCGAAGATGGTACACCGTGTGATCGGGAAAGGTTTCTAAAACGCACCTCATTTCTCAACTCCTTTTGCTCCGGTTCGCCATTCCAGCCGCTTTCCTAGCAATCTCCCTCCTTGGAGAATCAGCACCTTTATCCTCCTGTTCCGTACAGGTTGCAATTGGTCCTGAGGATGCACGGGAAGAGGGGGAACCAATGAGAGACTAGCTCTAGGTGTTGGGACAGGCACAGGTCACTCTATTTTCCCATCAGGAAGAAGAATTAACCACAGGCTCAGCCTGCCGCCAGGAACCAGAATACGGCCTGAAGCAATCCTGCGCTTTTGCAGCCAGCTCCCAAGAAAGCGAGTTGAAGAATGGAGCTCAGGGGCACTGCAATTCACAAACCTGCAGATTTAGAAATGATAACTCTCGTCCACAAATATATTGAGGGAAGGCAACGAAGAGGATTTGAAAGCAAGGCAGAATTGCAGGAAACAGATTTCAGGAGGTAGATTCGAATCGCCTTTAAAGCACAGGAAAAGCGGCAAAACCTCGACAATGATGCCCTTGGCCAAAAAGGGCGTATGCGTTTTTTCCTGAATATATTCAGGAAAAAACGCATACGCCCTTTTTGGCCAACCAAGCAACCTGGAAAGGCAAATCAGCGCTACAAAGAAGTCTCGCTTCCCATCGGTCGAAAGGGCCATGCTGAATAAAGTGTCAAAACCAGAAATGCAGGACAGGCCATGGAGAAATGGGAGCCTTGCAACGCTGATGGGCGGGATGTAAATTGCAAACAGCCACTCTGGAGAAGTGTACGGTGTGTCCTGAAACATCTAAAAAACTCAGCTTAGAGAGCATAGGGCACTTCCACTCATGGGCGTATAAATTGGGAAAACTAAAAATCAGCAAGACACAGGCACCCCAACGTTTTGGGCTACTCTGTTGACAAGAACCTCCACTTCGTTACACCTTAAATATCCCAGGAAAGAGAAGAATGGATAAAGAAGATGTGGTCCTTATATACAATGGAATATCACTCAGCCATGAAATCAATGTCATAAGGCTAGTAGCAGCATGATGAGTGGATTTAGGTATGACGAGTCTAAGTGAAATAAGTCACACAGAAAAACACACTTATCATGAGATATCACTTATAGAGGGAATGTAAAAACCGCTACCCTTGAACTGAATTACAAAACAGAACAGAGTCACACGTTTAAAAAACACACTATGGCTGCTTAACGGGAAAGGTGAGGTGGGGTGATGCATAAAACAAGGGTTTCAAATTAGCTCAGATACCGTTCATAAACCCAATATGTAAGAGACAAGACCTACTCCTTGCTCAGTGAACTGGACTCAACAGCCCCTATTCACCGCCCAAGAATATATCTGACTAGTAAGAATCTTAAAACCTATATATTGATATCTCTCTGTAAGTGAGTCAAGTGGGTGTAAAGTGGCATAAACGCAGCACTCAAAAGCAGCTAAACCCCATTATAAAAATCAATTACTTTTCAAAACCCGTGAAACAAAGACAGTGAAAGAGAGAGAAATTCTTAGAAAATTCGTTCAGGGGCTGTGACGCCACCTGGATTGACCATATCTAGACCCACAGCTGATTGAGACATAAGGGTGGACACTCTTGGGGCTGAGAGGTTTGGTGAGGTTGGGTGAGCAAACGCAGACCCTTTAAAGTAATATAGCGTGGTACCCATCCCATGGGTCCCAAATCTCCAGGTTCAAGGGCATCGTCCTACACTGAAAACATGCATGAGAAACCCCGAAGATGGTACACCGTGTGATCGGGAAAGGTTCCTAAAACGCACCTCATTTCTCATCTCCTTGTGCTCCGCTTCGCCATTCCAGCCGCTTTCCTAGCAATCTCCCTCCTTGGAGAATCAGCACCTTTATCCTCCTGTTCCGTACAGGTTGCAATTGGTCCTGAGGAAGCACGGGAAGAGGGGGAACCAATGAGAGACTAGCTCTAGGTGTTGGGACAGGCACAGGTCACTCTATTTTCCCATCAGGAAGAAGAATTAACCACAGGCTCAGCCCGCCGCCAGGAACCAGAATACGGCCTGAAGCAATCCTGCGCTTTTGCGGCCAGCTCCCAAGAAAGCGAGTTGAATAATGGAGCTCAGGGGCACTGCAATTCACAAACCTGCAGACTTAGAAATGATAACTCTCGTCCACAGATATATTGAGGGAAGGCAACGAAGAGGATTTGAAAGCAAGGCAGAATTGCAGGAAACAGATTTCAGGAGGTAGATTCGAATCGCCTTTAAAGCACAGGAAAAGCGGCAAAACCTTGACAATGATGCCCTTAGCCAAAAAGGGCGTATGCGTTTTTTCCTGAATATATTCAGGAAAAAACGCATACGCCCTTTTTGGCCAACCAAGCAACCTGGAAAGGCAAATCAGCGCTACAAAGAAGTCTCGCTTCCCATCGGTCAAAAGGGCTATGCTGAATAAAGTGTTAAAACCAGAAAGGCAGGACAGGCCATGGAGAAATAGGAGCCTTGCTACGCTGATGGGCGGGATGTAAATTGCCAAAAGCCACTCGAGAGAAGTGTACGGTGTGTCCTGAAACATCTAAAAAACTCAGCTTAGAGAGCATAGGGCACTTCCACTCATGGGCCTATAAATTGGGAAAACTAAAAATCAGCAAGACACAGGCACCCCAAAGTTTTGGGCTACTCTGTTGACAAGAACCTCCACTTCGTTACACCTTAAATATCCCAGGAAAGAGAAGAATGGATAAAGAAGTTGTGGTCCTTATGTACAATGGAATATCACTCAGCCATGAAATCAATGTCATAAGGCTATTAGCAGCTTGATGAGTGGATTTAGGTATGACGATTCTAACTGAAATAAGTCCCACAGAAAAAGACACTTATCATGAGATATCACTTATAGAGGGAATGTAAAAACCGCTACCCTTGAACTGAATTACAAAACAGAACAGAGTCACACGTTTAGAAAACACACTATGGCTGCTTAACGGGAAAGGTGAGGTGGGGTGATGCATAAAACAAGGGTTTCAAATTAGCTCAGATACCATTCCATGAACCCAATATGTAAGAGACAAGACGTACTCCTTGCTCAGTGAACTGGACTCAACACCCCGTATTCACCGCCCAAGAATATATCTGACTAGTAAGACTCTTAAAACCTATGTATTGATATCTATCTGTAAGTGAGTCAAGTGGGTGTAAAGCGGCATAAACACAGCAGTGAAAAGCAGCTAAACCCCATTATAAAAATCAATTACTTTTCAAAACCCGAGAAACAAAGACAGTGAAAGAGAGAGAAATTCTTAGGAAATTCGTTCAGGGGCTGTGATGCCACCTGGATTGACCATATCTAGACCCACAGCTGATTGAGACATAAGGGTGGACACTCTTGGGGCTGAGAGGTTTGGTGAGGTTGGGTGAGCAAACGCAGACGCTTTAAAGTAATATAGCGTGGTACCCATCCCATGGGTCCCAAATCTCCAGGTTCAAGGGCATCGTCCTACAGTGAAAACATGCATGAGAAACCCCGAAGATGGTACACCGTGTGATCGGGAAAGGTTTCTAAAACGCACCTCATTTCTCAACTCCTTTTGCTCCGGTTCGCCATTCCAGCCGCTTTCCTAGCAATCTCCCTCCTTGGAGAATCAGCACCTTTATCCTCCTGTTCCGTACAGGTTGCAATTTGTCCTGAGGATGCACGGGAAGAGGGGGAACCAATGAGAGACTAGCTCTAGGTGTTGGGACAGGCACAGGTCACTCTATTTTCCCATCAGGAAGAAGAATTAACCACAGGCTCAGCCTGCCGCCAGGAACCAGAATACGGCCTGAAGCAATCCTGCGCTTTTGCAGCCAGCTCCCAAGAAAGCGAGTTGAAGAATGGAGTTCAGGGGCACTGCAATTCACAAACCTGCAGACTTAGAAATGATAACTCTCGTCCACAAATATATTGAGGGAAGGCAACGAAGAGGATTTGAAAGCAAGGCAGAATTGCAGGAAACAGATTTCAGGAGGTAGATTCGAATCGCCTTTAAAGCACAGGAAAAGCGGCAAAACCTCGATAATGATGCCCTTGGCCAAAAAGGGCGTATGCATTTTTTCCTGAATATATTCAGGAAAAAACGCATACGCCCTTTTTGGCCAACCAAGCAACCTGGAAAGGCAAATCAGCGCTACAAAGAAGTCTCGCTTCCCATCGGTCAAAAGGGCCATGCTGAATAAAGTGTCAAAACCAGAAATGCACGACAGGCCATGGAGAAATGGGAGCCTTGCTACGCTGATGGGCGGGATGTAAATTGCCAACAGCCACTCTGGAGAAGTGTACGGTGTGTCCTGAAACATCTAAAAAACTCAGCTTAGAGAGCATAGGGCACTTCCACTCATGGGCGTATAAATTGGGAAAACTAAAAATCAGCAAGACACAGGCACCCCAAAGTTTTGGGCTACTCTGTTGACAAGAACCTCCACTTCGTTACACCTTAAATATCCCAGGAAAGAGAAGAATGGATAAAGTAGATGTGGTCCTTATATACAATGGGATATCACTCAGCCATGAAATCAATGTCATAAGGCTAGTAGCAGCATGATGAGTGGATTTAGGTATGACGATTCTAAGTGAAATAAGTCACACAGAAAAAGACACTTATCATGAGATATCACTTATAGAGGGAATGTAAAAACCGCTACCCTTGAACTGAATTACAAAACAGAACAGAGTCACACGTTTAGAAAACACACTATGGCTGCTTAACGGGAAAGGTGAGGTGGGGTGATGCATAAAACAAGGGTTTCAAATTAGCTCAGATACCGTTCCATGAACCCAATATGTAATAGACAAGACCTACTCCTTGCTCAGTGAACTGGACTCAACACCCCCTATTCACCACCCAAGAATATATCTGACTAGTAAGAATCTTAAAACCTATGTATTGATATCTCTCTGTAAGTGAGTCAAGTGGGTGTAAAGCAGCATAAACGCAGCAGTCAAAAGCAGCTAAACCCCATTATAAAAATCAATTACTTTTAAAAAACCCGTGAAACAAAGACAGTGAAAGAGAGAGAAATTCTTACAAAATTCGTTCAGGGGCTGTGATGCCACCTGGATTGACCATATCTAGACCCACAGCTGATTGAGACATAAGGGTGGATACTCTTGGGGCTGAGAGGTTTGGTGAGGTTGGGTGAGCAAACGCAGACCCTTTAAAGTAATATAGCGTGGTACCCATCCCATGGGTCCCAAATCTCCAGGTTCAAGGGCATCGTCCTACCTTGAAAACATGCATGAGAAACCCCGAAGATGGTACACCGTGTGATCGGGAAAGGTTTCTAAAACGCACCTCATTTCTCATCTCCTTGTGCTCCGGTTCGCCATTCCAGCCGCTTTACTAGCAATCTCCCTCCTTGGAGAATCAGCACCTTTATCCTCCTGTTCCGTACAGGTTGCAATTTGTCCTGAGGATGAACGGGAAGAGGGGGAACCAATGAGAGACTAGCTCTAGGTGTTGGGACAGGCACAGGTCACTCTATTTTCCCATCAGGAAGAAGAATTAACCACAGGCTCAGCCCGCCGCCAGGAACCAGAATACGGCCTGAAGCAATCCTGCGCTTTTGAGGCCAGCTCCCAAGAAAGCGAGTTGAATAATGGAGCTCAGGGGCACTGCAATTCACAAACCTGCAGACTTAGAAATGATAACTCTCGTCCACAGATATATTGAGGGAAGGCAACGAAGAGGATTTGAAAGCAAGGCAGAATTGCAGGAAACAGATTTCAGGAGGTAGATTCGAATCGCCTTTAAAGCACAGGAAAAGCGGCAAAACCTTGACAATGATGCCCTTAGCCAAAAAGGGCGTATGCGTTTTTTCCTGAATATATTCAGGAAAAAACGCATACGCCCTTTTTGGCCAACCAAGCAACCTGGAAAGGCAAATCAGCGCTACAAAGAAGTCTCGCTTCCCATCGGTCAAAAGGGCTATGCTGAATAAAGTGTTAAAACCAGAAAGGCAGGACAGGCCATGGAGAAATAGGAGCCTTGCTACGCTGATGGGCGGGATGTAAATTGCCAAAAGCCACTCGAGAGAAGTGTACGGTGTGTCCTGAAACATCTAAAAAACTCAGCTTAGAGAGCATAGGGCACTTCCACTCATGGGCCTATAAATTGGGAAAACTAAAAATCAGCAAGACACAGGCACCCCAAAGTTTTGGGCTACTCTGTTGACAAGAACCTCCACTTCGTTACACCTTAAATATCCCAGGAAAGAGAAGAATGGATAAAGAAGTTGTGGTCCTTATGTACAATGGAATATCACTCAGCCATGAAATCAATGTCATAAGGCTATTAGCAGCTTGATGAGTGGATTTAGGTATGACGATTCTAAGTGAAATAAGTCCCACAGAAAAAGACACTTATCATGAGATATCACTTATAGAGGGAATGTAAAAACCGCTACCCTTGAACTGAATTACAAAACAGAACAGAGTCACACGTTTAGAAAACACACTATGGCTGCTTAACGGGAAAGGTGAGGTGGGGTGATGCATAAAACAAGGGTTTCAAATTAGCTCAGATACCGTTCCATGAACCCAATATGTAATAGACAAGACCTACTCCTTGCTCAGTGAACTGGACTCAACACCCCCTATTCACCGCCCAAGAATATATCTGACTAGTAAGACTCTTAAAACCTATGTATTGATATCTCTCTGTAAGTGAGTCAAGTGGGTGTAAAGCGGCATAAACACAGCAGTGAAAAGCAGCTAAACCCCATTATAAAAATCAATTACTTTTCAAAACCCGTGAAACAAAGACAGTGATAGAGAGAGAAATTCTTAGAAAATTCGTTCAGGGGCTGTGACGCCACCTGGATTGACCATATCTAGACCCACAGCTGATTGAGACATAAGGGTGGACACTCTTGGGGCTGAGAGGTTTGGTGAGGTTGGGTGAGCAAACGCAGACCCTTTAAAGTAATATAGCGTGGTAC
Source organism: Balaenoptera ricei (assembly GCF_028023285.1). NCBI lineage: Eukaryota > Metazoa > Chordata > Mammalia > Artiodactyla > Balaenopteridae > Balaenoptera > Balaenoptera ricei. The sequence continues at coordinate 74,270,904 of NC_082650.1, forward strand.
CCATCCCATGGGTCCCAAATCTCCAGGTTCAAGGGCATCGTCCTACACTGAAAACATGCATGAGAAACCCCGAAGATGGTACACCGTGTGATCGGGAAAGGTTTCTAAAACGCACCTCATTTCTCATCTCCTTGTGCTCCGCTTCGCCATTCCAGCCGCTTTCCTAGCAATCTCCCTCCTTGGAGAATCAGCACCTTTATCCTCCTGTTCCGTACAGGTTGCAATTGGTCCTGAGGAAGCACGGGAAGAGGGGGAACCAATGAGAGACTAGCTCTAGGTGTTGGGACAGGCACAGGTCACTCTATTTTCCCATCAGGAAGAAGAATTAACCACAGGCTCAGTCTGCCGCCTGGAACCAGAATACGGCCTGAAGCAATCCTGCGCTTTTGCGGCCAGCTCCCAAGAAAGCGAGTTGAATAATGGAGCTCAGGGGCACTGCAATTCACAAACCTGCAGACTTAGAAATGATAACTCTCGTCCACAAATATATTGAGGGAAGGCAACGAAGAGGATTTGAAAGCAAGGCAGAATTGCAGGAAACAGATTTCAGGAGGTAGATTCGAATCGCCTTTAAAGCACAGGAAAAGCGGCAAAACCTTGACAATGATGCCCTTGGCCAAAAAGGGCGTATGCGTTTTTTCCTGAATATATTCAGGAAAAAATGCATACGCCCTTTTTGGCCAATCAAGCAACCTGGAAAGGCAAATCAACGCTACAAAGAAGTCTCGCTTCCCATCGGTCAAAAGGGCCATGCTGAATAAAGTGTCAAAAGCAGAAATGCAGGACAGGCCATGGAGAAATGGGAGCCTTGCTACGCTGATGGGCGGGATGTAAATTGCCAACAGCCACTCTGGAGAAGTGTACGGTGTGTCCTGAAACATCTAAAAAACTCAGCTTAGAGAGCATAGGGCCCTTCCACTCATGGGCGTATAAATTGGGAAAACTAAAAATCAGCAAGACACAGGCACCCCAAAGTTTTGGGCTACTCTGTTGACAAGAACCTCCACTTCGTTACACCTTAAATATCCCAGGAAAGAGAAGAATGGATAAAGAAGATGTGGTCCTTATATACAATGGAATATCACTCAGCCATGAAATCAATGTCATAAGGCTAGTAGCAGCATGATGAGTGGATTTAGGTATGACGATTCTAAGTGAAATAAGTCACACGGAAAAAGACACTTATCATGAAATATCACTTATAGAGGGAATGTAAAAACCGCTACCCTTGAACTGAATTACAAAACAGAACAGAGTCACACGTTTACAAAACACACTATGGCTGCTTAACGGGAAAGGTGAGGTGGGGTGATGCATAAAACAAGGGTTTCAAATTAGCTCAGATACCATTCCATGAACCCAATATGTAAGAGACAAGACCTACTCCTTGCTCAGTGAACTGGACTCAACACCCCGTATTCACCGCCCAAGAATATATCTGACTAGTAAGAATCTTAAAACCTATATATTGATATCTCTCTGTAAGTGAGTCAAGTGGGTGTAAAGTGGCATAAACGCAGCACTCAAAAGCAGCTAAACCCCATTATAAAAATCAATTACTTTTCAAAACCCGTGAAACAAAGACAGTGAAAGAGAGAGAAATTCTTACAAAATTCGTTCAGGGGCTGTGATGCCACCTGGATTGACCATATCTAGAACCACAGCTGATTGAGACATAATGGTGGACACTCTTGGGGCTGAGAGGTTTGGTGAGGTTGGGTGAGCAAACGAAGACCCTTTAAAGTAATATAGAGTGGTACCCATCCCATGGGTCCCAAATCTCCAGGTTCAAGGGCATCGTCCTACACTGAAAACATGCATGAGAAACCCCGAAGATGGTACACCGTGTGATCGGGAAAGGTTGCTAAAACGCACCTCATTTCTCATCTCCTTGTGCTCCGCTTCGCCATTCCAGCCGCTTTCCTAGCAATCTCCCTCCTTGGAGAATCAGCACCTTTATCCTCCTGTTCCGTACAGGTTGCAATTTGTCCTGAGGATGCACGGGAAGAGGGGGAACCAATGAGAGACTAGCTCTAGGTGTTGGGACAGGCACAGGTCACTCTATTTTCCCATTACGAAGAAGAATTAACCACAGGCTCAGCCTGCCGCCAGGAAGCAGAATACGGCCTGAAGCAATCCTGCGCTTTTGCGGCCAGCTCCCAAGAAAGCGAGTTGAAGAATAGAGCTCAGGGGCACTGCAATTCACAGACCTGCAGACTTAGAAATGATAACTCTCGTCCACAAATATATTGAGGGAAGGCAACGAAGAGGATTTGAAAGCAAGGCAGAATTGCAGGAAACAGATTTCAGGAGGTAGATTCGAATCGCCTTTAAAGCACAGGAAAAGCAGCAAAACCTCGATAATGATGCCCTTGGCCAAAAAGGGCGTATGCGTTTTTTCCTGAATATATTCAGGAAAAAACGCATACGCCCTTTTTGGCCAACCAAGCAACCTGGAAAGGCAAATCAGCGCTACAAAGAAGTCTCGCTTCCCATCGGTCAAAAGGGCCATGCTGAATAAAGTGTCAAAACCAGAAATGCACGACAGGCCATGGAGAAATGGGAGCCTTGCTACGCTGATGGGCGGGATGTAAATTGCCAACAGCCACTCTGGAGAAGTGTACGGTGTGTCCTGAAACATCTAAAAAACTCAGCTTAGAGAGCATAGGGCACTTCCACTCATGGGCGTATAAATTGCGAAAACTAAAAATCAGCAAGACACAGGCACCCCAAAGTTTTGGGCTACTCTGTTGACAAGAACCTCCACTTCGTTACACCTTAAATATCCCAGGAAAGAGAAGAATGGATAAAGAAGATGTGGTCCTTATATACAATGGAATATCACTCAGCCATGAAATCAATGTCATAAGGCTAGTAGCCGCATGATGAGTGGATTTAGGTATGACGAGTCTAAGTGAAATAAGTCACACAGAAAAAGACACTTATCATGAGATATCACTTATAGAGGGAATGTAAAAACCGCTACCCTTGAACTGAATTACAAAACAGAACAGAGTCACACGTTTAGAAAACACACTATGGCTGCTTAACGGGAAAGGTGAGGTGGGGTGATGCATAAAACAAGGGTTTCAAATTAGCTCAGATACCGTTCATAAACCCAATATGTAAGAGACAAGACCTACTCCTTGCTCAGTGAACTGGACTCAACACCCCCTATTCACCGCCCAAGAATATATCTGACTAGTAAGAATCTTAAAACCTATGTATTGATATCTCTCTGTAAGTGAGTCAAGTGGGTGTAAAGTGGCATAAACGCAGCAGTGAAAAGCAGCTAAACCCCATTATAAAAATCAATTACTTTTCAAAACCCGTGAAACAAAGACAGTGAAAGAGAGAGAAATTCTTAGAAAATTCGTTCAGGGGCTGTGACGCCACCTGGATTGACCATATCTAGACCCACAGCTGATTGAGACATAAGGGTGGACACTCTTGGGGCTGAGAGGTTTGGTGAGGTTGGGTGAGCAAACGCAGACCCTTTAAAGTAATATAGCGTGGTACCCATCCCATGGGTCCCAAATCTCCAGGTTCAAGGGCATCGTCCTACACTGAAAACATGCATGAGAAACCCCGAAGATGGTACACCGTGTGATCGGGAAAGGTTTCTAAAACGCACCTCATTTCTCATCTCCTTGTGCTCCGCTTCGCCATTCCAGCCGCTTTCCTAGCAATCTCCCTCCTTGGAGAATCAGCACCTTTATCCTCCTGTTCCGTACAGGTTGCAATTGGTCCTGAGGAAGCACGGGAAGAGGGGGAACCAATGAGAGACTAGCTCTAGGTGTTGGGACAGGCACAGGTCACTCTATTTTCCCATCAGGAAGAAGAATTAACCACAGGCTCAGCCCGCCGCCAGGAAGCAGAATACGGCCTGAAGCAATCCTGCGCTTTTGCGGCCAGCTCCCAAGAAAGCGAGTTGAATAATGGAGCTCAGGGGCACTGCAATTCACAAACCTGCAGACTTAGAAATGATAACTCTCGTCCACAGATATATTGAGGGAAGGCAACGAAGAGGATTTGAAAGCAAGGCAGAATTGCAGGAAACAGATTTCAGGAGGTAGATTCGAATCGCCTTTAAAGCACAGGAAAAGCGGCAAAACCTTGACAATGATGCCCTTAGCCAAAAAGGGCGTATGCGTTTTTTCCTGAATATATTCAGGAAAAAACGCATACGCCCTTTTTGGCCAACCAAGCAACCTGGAAAGGCAAATCAGCGCTACAAAGAAGTCTCGCTTCCCATCGGTCAAAAGGGCTATGCTGAATAAAGTGTTAAAACCAGAAAGGCAGGACAGGCCATGGAGAAATAGGAGCCTTGCTACGCTGATGGGCGGGATGTAAATTGCCAAAAGCCACTCGAGAGAAGTGTACGGTGTGTCCTGAAACATCTAAAAAACTCAGCTTAGAGAGCATAGGGCACTTCCACTCATGGGCCTATAAATTGGGAAAACTAAAAATCAGCAAGACACAGGCACCCCAAAGTTTTGGGCTACTCTGTTGACAAGAACCTCCACTTCGTTACACCTTAAATATCCCAGGAAAGAGAAGAATGGATAAAGAAGTTGTGGTCCTTATGTACAATGGAATATCACTCAGCCATGAAATCAATGTCATAAGGCTATTAGCAGCTTGATGAGTGGATTTAGGTATGACGATTCTAACTGAAATAAGTCCCACAGAAAAAGACACTTATCATGAGATATCACTTATAGAGGGAATGTAAAAACCGCTACCCTTGAACTGAATTACAAAACAGAACAGAGTCACACGTTTAGAAAACACACTATGGCTGCTTAACGGGAAAGGTGAGGTGGGGTGATGCATAAAACAAGGGTTTCAAATTAGCTCAGATACCATTCCATGAACCCAATATGTAAGAGACAAGACGTACTCCTTGCTCAGTGAACTGGACTCAACACCCCGTATTCACCGCCCAAGAATATATCTGACTAGTAAGACTCTTAAAACCTATGTATTGATATCTATCTGTAAGTGAGTCAAGTGGGTGTAAAGCGGCATAAACACAGCAGTGAAAAGCAGCTAAACCCCATTATAAAAATCAATTACTTTTCAAAACCCGAGAAACAAAGACAGTGAAAGAGAGAGAAATTCTTAGGAAATTCGTTCAGGGGCTGTGATGCCACCTGGATTGACCATATCTAGACCCACAGCTGATTGAGACATAAGGGTGGACACTCTTGGGGCTGAGAGGTTTGGTGAGGTTGGGTGAGCAAACGCAGACGCTTTAAAGTAATATAGCGTGGTACCCATCCCATGGGTCCCAAATCTCCAGGTTCAAGGGCATCGTCCTACAGTGAAAACATGCATGAGAAACCCCGAAGATGGTACACCGTGTGATCGGGAAAGGTTTCTAAAACGCACCTCATTTCTCAACTCCTTTTGCTCCGGTTCGCCATTCCAGCCGCTTTCCTAGCAATCTCCCTCCTTGGAGAATCAGCACCTTTATCCTCCTGTTCCGTACAGGTTGCAATTTGTCCTGAGGATGCACGGGAAGAGGGGGAACCAATGAGAGACTAGCTCTAGGTGTTGGGACAGGCACAGGTCACTCTATTTTCCCATCAGGAAGAAGAATTAACCACAGGCTCAGCCTGCCGCCAGGAACCAGAATACGGCCTGAAGCAATCCTGCGCTTTTGCAGCCAGCTCCCAAGAAAGCGAGTTGAAGAATGGAGCTCAGGGGCACTGCAATTCACAAACCTGCAGACTTAGAAATGATAACTCTCGTCCACAAATATATTGAGGGAAGGCAACGAAGAGGATTTGAAAGCAAGGCAGAATTGCAGGAAACAGATTTCAGGAGGTAGATTCGAATCGCCTTTAAAGCACAGGAAAAGCGGCAAAACCTCGATAATGATGCCCTTGGCCAAAAAGGGCGTATGCATTTTTTCCTGAATATATTCAGGAAAAAACGCATACGCCCTTTTTGGCCAACCAAGCAACCTGGAAAGGCAAATCAGCGCTACAAAGAAGTCTCGCTTCCCATCGGTCAAAAGGGCCATGCTGAATAAAGTGTCAAAACCAGAAATGCACGACAGGCCATGGAGAAATGGGAGCCTTGCTACGCTGATGGGCGGGATGTAAATTGCCAACAGCCACTCTGGAGAAGTGTACGGTGTGTCCTGAAACATCTAAAAAACTCAGCTTAGAGAGCATAGGGCACTTCCACTCATGGGCGTATAAATTGGGAAAACTAAAAATCAGCAAGACACAGGCACCCCAAAGTTTTGGGCTACTCTGTTGACAAGAACCTCCACTTCGTTACACCTTAAATATCCCAGGAAAGAGAAGAATGGATAAAGAAGATGTGGTCCTTATATACAATGGAATATCACTCAGCCATGAAATCAATGTCATAAGGCTAGTAGCAGCATGATGAGTGGATTTAGGTATGACGAGTCTAAGTGAAATAAGTCACACAGAAAAAGACACTTATCATGAGATATCACTTATAGAGGGAATGTAAAAACCGCTACCCTTGAACTGAATTACAAAACAGAACAGAGTCACACGTTTAGAAAACACACTATGGCTGCTTAACGGGAAAGGTGAGGTGGGGTGATGCATAAAACAAGGGTTTCAAATTAGCTCAGATACCGTTCATAAACCCAATATGTAAGAGACAAGACCTACTCCTTGCTCAGTGAACTGGACTCAACACCCCCTATTCACCGCCCAAGAATATATCTGACTAGTAAGAATCTTAAAACCTATGTATTGATATCTCTCTGTAAGTGAGTCAAGTGGGTGTAAAGTGGCATAAACGCAGCAGTGAAAAGCAGCTAAACCCCATTATAAAAATCAATTACTTTTCAAAACCCGTGAAACAAAGACAGTGAAAGAGAGAGAAATTCTTAGAAAATTCGTTCAGGGGCTGTGACGCCACCTGGATTGACCATATCTAGACCCACAGCTGATTGAGACATAAGGGTGGACACTCTTGGGGCTGAGAGGTTTGGTGAGGTTGGGTGAGCAAACGCAGACCCTTTAAAGTAATATAGCGTGGTACCCATCCCATGGGTCCCAAATCTCCAGGTTCAAGGGCATCGTCCTACACTGAAAACATGCATGAGAAACCCCGAAGATGGTACACCGTGTGATCGGGAAAGGTTTCTAAAACGCACCTCATTTCTCATCTCCTTGTGCTCCGCTTCGCCATTCCAGCCGCTTTCCTAGCAATCTCCCTCCTTGGAGAATCAGCACCTTTATCCTCCTGTTCCGTACAGGTTGCAATTGGTCCTGAGGAAGCACGGGAAGAGGGGGAACCAATGAGAGACTAGCTCTAGGTGTTGGGACAGGTACAGGTCACTCTATTTTCCCATCAGGAAGAAGAATTAACCACAGGCTCAGCCCGCCGCCAGGAACCAGAATACGGCCTGAAGCAATCCTGCGCTTTTGCGGCCAGCTCCCAAGAAAGCGAGTTGAATAATGGAGCTCAGGGGCACTGCAATTCACAAACCTGCAGACTTAGAAATGATAACTCTCGTCCACAGATATATTGAGGGAAGGCAACGAAGAGGATTTGAAAGCAAGGCAGAATTGCAGGAAACAGATTTCAGGAGGTAGATTCGAATCGCCTTTAAAGCACAGGAAAAGCGGCAAAACCTTGACAATGATGCCCTTGGCCAAAAAGGGCGTATGCGTTTTTTCCTGAATATATTCAGGAAAAAACGCATACGCCCTTTTTGGCCAACCAAGCAACCTGGAAAGGCAAATCAGCGCTACAAAGAAGTCTCGCTTCCCATCGGTCAAAAGGGCTATGCTGAATAAAGTGTTAAAACCAGAAAGGCAGGACAGGCCATGGAGAAATAGGAGCCTTGCTACGCTGATGGGCGGGATGTAAATTGCCAAAAGCCACTCGAGAGAAGTGTACGGTGTGTCCTGAAACATCTAAAAAACTCAGCTTAGAGAGCATAGGGCACTTCCACTCATGGGCCTATAAATTGGGAAAACTAAAAATCAGCAAGACACAGGCACCCCAAAGTTTTGGGCTACTCTGTTGACAAGAACCTCCACTTCGTTACACCTTAAATATCCCAGGAAAGAGAAGAATGGATAAAGAAGTTGTGGTCCTTATGTACAATGGAATATCACTCAGCCATGAAATCAATGTCATAAGGCTATTAGCAGCTTGATGAGTGGATTTAGGTATGACGATTCTAAGTGAAATAAGTCCCACAGAAAAAGACACTTATCATGAGATATCACTTATAGAGGGAATGTAAAAACCGCTACCCTTGAACTGAATTACAAAACAGAACAGAGTCACACGTTTACAAAACACACTATGGCTGCTTAACGGGAAAGGTGAGGTGGGGTGATGCATAAAACAAGGGTTTCAAATTAGCTCAGATACCATTCCATGAACCCAATATGTAAGAGACAAGACCTACTCCTTGCTCAGTGAACTGGACTCAACACCCCGTATTCACCGCCCAAGAATATATCTGACTAGTAAAACTCTTAAAACCTATATATTGATATCTATCTGAAAGTGAGTCAAGTGGGTGTAAAGCGGCATAAACACAGCAGTGAAAAGCAGCTAAACCCCATTATAAAAATCAATTACTTTTCAAAACCCGAGAAACAAAGACAGTGAAAGAGAGAGAAATTCTTACAAAATTCGTTCAGGGGCTGTGATGCCACCTGGATTGACCATATCTAGACCCACAGCTGATTGAGACATAAGGGTGGACACTCTTGGGGCTGAGAGGTTTGGTGAGGTTGGGTGAGCAAACGCAGACGCTTTAAAGTAATATAGCGTGGTACCCATCCCATGGGTCCCAAATCTCCAGGTTCAAGGGAATCGTCCTACAGTGAAAACATGCATGAGAAACCCCGAAGATGGTACACCGTGTGATCGGGAAAGGTTTCTAAAACGCACCTCATTTCTCAACTCCTTTTGCTCCGGTTCGCCATTCCAGCCGCTTTCCTAGCAATCTCCCTCCTTGGAGAATCAGCACCTTTATCCTCCTGTTCCGTACAGGTTGCAATTGGTCCCGAGGATGCACGGGAAGAGGGGGAACCAATGAGAGACTAGCTCTAGGTGTTGGGACAGGCACAGGTCACTCTATTTTCCCATCAGGAAGAAGAATTAACCACAGGCTCAGCCCGCCGCCAGGAACCAGAATACGGCCTGAAGCAATCCTGCGCTTTTGCGGCCAGCTCCCAAGAAAGCGAGTTGAAGAATGGAGCTCAGGGGCACTGCAATTCACAAACCTGCAGACTTAGAAATGATAACTCTCGTCTTCAGATATATTGAGGGAAGGCAACGAAGAGGATTTGAAAGCAAGGCAGAATTGCAGGAAACAGATTTCAGGAGGTAGATTCGAATCGCCTTTAAAGCACAGGAAAAGCGGCAAAACCTCGACAATGATGCCCTTGGCCAAAAAGGGCGTATGCGTTTTTTCCTGAATATATTCAGGAAAAAACGCATACGCCCTTTTTGGCCAACCAAGCAACCTGGAAAGGCAAATCAGCGCTACAAAGAAGTCTCGCTTCCCATCGGTCAAAAGGGCCATGCTGAATAAAGTGTCAAAACCAGAAATGCAGGACAGGCCATGGAGAAATGGGAGCCTTGCTACGCTGATGGGCGGGATGTAAATTGCAAACAGCCACTCTGGAGAAGTGTACGGTGTGTCCTGAAACATCTAAAAAACTCAGCTTAGAGAGCATAGGGCACTTCCACTCATGGGCGTATAAATTGGGAAAACTAAAAATCAGCAAGACACAGGCACCCCAAAGTTTTGGGCTACTCTGTTGACAAGAACCTCCACTTCGTTACACCTTAAATATCCCAGGAAAGAGAAGAATGGATAAAGAAGATGTGGTCCTTATATACAATGGAATATCACTCAGCCATGAAATCAATGTCATAAGGCTAGTAGCAGCATGATGAGTGGATTTAGGTATGACGAGTCTAAGTGAAATAAGTCACACAGAAAAAGACACTTATCATGAGATATCACTTATAGAGGGAATGTAAAAACCGCTATCCTTGAACTGAATTACAAAACAGAACAGAGTCACACGTTTAGAAAACACACTATGGCTGCTTAACGGGAAAGGTGAGGTGGGGTGATGCATAAAACAAGGGTTTCAAATTAGCTCAGATACCGTTCATAAACCCAATATGTAAGAGACAAGACCTACTCCTTGCTCAGTGAACTGGACTCAACACCCCCTATTCACCGCCCAAGAATATATCTGACTAGTAAGACTCTTAAAACCTATGTATTGATATCTCTCTGTAAGTGAGTCAAGTGGGTGTAAAGCGGCATAAACACAGCAGTGAAAAGCAGCTAAACCCCATTATAAAAATCAATTACTTTTCAAAACCCGTGAAACAAAGACAGTGAAAGAGAGAGAAATTCTTACAAAATTCGTTCAGGGGCTGTGACGCCACCTGGATTGACCATATCTAGACCCACAGCTGATTGAGACATAAGGGTGGACACTCTTGGGGCTGAGAGGTTTGGTGAGGTTGGGTGAGCAAACGCAGACGCTTTAAAGTAATATAGCGTGGTACCCATCCCATGGGTCCCAAATCTCCAGGTTCAAGGGAATCGTCCTACAGTGAAAACATGCATGAGAAACCCCGAAGATGGTACACCGTGTGATCGGGAAAGGTTTCTAAAACGCACCTCATTTCTCAACTCCTTTTGCTCCGGTTCGCCATTCCAGCCGCTTTCCTAGCAATCTCCCTCCTTGGAGAATCAGCACCTTTATCCTCCTGTTCCGTACAGGTTGCAATTGGTCCTGAGGATGCACGGGAAGAGGGGGAACCAATGAGAGACTAGCTCTAGGTGTTGGGACAGGCACAGGTCACTCTATTTTCCCATCAGGAAGAAGAATTAACCACAGGCTCAGCCTGCCGCCAGGAACCAGAATACGGCCTGAAGCAATCCTGCGCTTTTGCAGCCAGCTCCCAAGAAAGCGAGTTGAAGAATGGAGCTCAGGGGCACTGCAATTCACAAACCTGCAGATTTAGAAATGATAACTCTCGTCCACAAATATATTGAGGGAAGGCAACGAAGAGGATTTGAAAGCAAGGCAGAATTGCAGGAAACAGATTTCAGGAGGTAGATTCGAATCGCCTTTAAAGCACAGGAAAAGCGGCAAAACCTCGACAATGATGCCCTTGGCCAAAAAGGGCGTATGCGTTTTTTCCTGAATATATTCAGGAAAAAACGCATACGCCCTTTTTGGCCAACCAAGCAACCTGGAAAGGCAAATCAGCGCTACAAAGAAGTCTCGCTTCCCATCGGTCGAAAGGGCCATGCTGAATAAAGTGTCAAAACCAGAAATGCAGGACAGGCCATGGAGAAATGGGAGCCTTGCAACGCTGATGGGCGGGATGTAAATTGCAAACAGCCACTCTGGAGAAGTGTACGGTGTGTCCTGAAACATCTAAAAAACTCAGCTTAGAGAGCATAGGGCACTTCCACTCATGGGCGTATAAATTGGGAAAACTAAAAATCAGCAAGACACAGGCACCCCAACGTTTTGGGCTACTCTGTTGACAAGAACCTCCACTTCGTTACACCTTAAATATCCCAGGAAAGAGAAGAATGGATAAAGAAGATGTGGTCCTTATATACAATGGAATATCACTCAGCCATGAAATCAATGTCATAAGGCTAGTAGCAGCATGATGAGTGGATTTAGGTATGACGAGTCTAAGTGAAATAAGTCACACAGAAAAACACACTTATCATGAGATATCACTTATAGAGGGAATGTAAAAACCGCTACCCTTGAACTGAATTACAAAACAGAACAGAGTCACACGTTTAAAAAACACACTATGGCTGCTTAACGGGAAAGGTGAGGTGGGGTGATGCATAAAACAAGGGTTTCAAATTAGCTCAGATACCGTTCATAAACCCAATATGTAAGAGACAAGACCTACTCCTTGCTCAGTGAACTGGACTCAACAGCCCCTATTCACCGCCCAAGAATATATCTGACTAGTAAGAATCTTAAAACCTATATATTGATATCTCTCTGTAAGTGAGTCAAGTGGGTGTAAAGTGGCATAAACGCAGCACTCAAAAGCAGCTAAACCCCATTATAAAAATCAATTACTTTTCAAAACCCGTGAAACAAAGACAGTGAAAGAGAGAGAAATTCTTAGAAAATTCGTTCAGGGGCTGTGACGCCACCTGGATTGACCATATCTAGACCCACAGCTGATTGAGACATAAGGGTGGACACTCTTGGGGCTGAGAGGTTTGGTGAGGTTGGGTGAGCAAACGCAGACCCTTTAAAGTAATATAGCGTGGTACCCATCCCATGGGTCCCAAATCTCCAGGTTCAAGGGCATCGTCCTACACTGAAAACATGCATGAGAAACCCCGAAGATGGTACACCGTGTGATCGGGAAAGGTTCCTAAAACGCACCTCATTTCTCATCTCCTTGTGCTCCGCTTCGCCATTCCAGCCGCTTTCCTAGCAATCTCCCTCCTTGGAGAATCAGCACCTTTATCCTCCTGTTCCGTACAGGTTGCAATTGGTCCTGAGGAAGCACGGGAAGAGGGGGAACCAATGAGAGACTAGCTCTAGGTGTTGGGACAGGCACAGGTCACTCTATTTTCCCATCAGGAAGAAGAATTAACCACAGGCTCAGCCCGCCGCCAGGAACCAGAATACGGCCTGAAGCAATCCTGCGCTTTTGCGGCCAGCTCCCAAGAAAGCGAGTTGAATAATGGAGCTCAGGGGCACTGCAATTCACAAACCTGCAGACTTAGAAATGATAACTCTCGTCCACAGATATATTGAGGGAAGGCAACGAAGAGGATTTGAAAGCAAGGCAGAATTGCAGGAAACAGATTTCAGGAGGTAGATTCGAATCGCCTTTAAAGCACAGGAAAAGCGGCAAAACCTTGACAATGATGCCCTTAGCCAAAAAGGGCGTATGCGTTTTTTCCTGAATATATTCAGGAAAAAACGCATACGCCCTTTTTGGCCAACCAAGCAACCTGGAAAGGCAAATCAGCGCTACAAAGAAGTCTCGCTTCCCATCGGTCAAAAGGGCTATGCTGAATAAAGTGTTAAAACCAGAAAGGCAGGACAGGCCATGGAGAAATAGGAGCCTTGCTACGCTGATGGGCGGGATGTAAATTGCCAAAAGCCACTCGAGAGAAGTGTACGGTGTGTCCTGAAACATCTAAAAAACTCAGCTTAGAGAGCATAGGGCACTTCCACTCATGGGCCTATAAATTGGGAAAACTAAAAATCAGCAAGACACAGGCACCCCAAAGTTTTGGGCTACTCTGTTGACAAGAACCTCCACTTCGTTACACCTTAAATATCCCAGGAAAGAGAAGAATGGATAAAGAAGTTGTGGTCCTTATGTACAATGGAATATCACTCAGCCATGAAATCAATGTCATAAGGCTATTAGCAGCTTGATGAGTGGATTTAGGTATGACGATTCTAACTGAAATAAGTCCCACAGAAAAAGACACTTATCATGAGATATCACTTATAGAGGGAATGTAAAAACCGCTACCCTTGAACTGAATTACAAAACAGAACAGAGTCACACGTTTAGAAAACACACTATGGCTGCTTAACGGGAAAGGTGAGGTGGGGTGATGCATAAAACAAGGGTTTCAAATTAGCTCAGATACCATTCCATGAACCCAATATGTAAGAGACAAGACGTACTCCTTGCTCAGTGAACTGGACTCAACACCCCGTATTCACCGCCCAAGAATATATCTGACTAGTAAGACTCTTAAAACCTATGTATTGATATCTATCTGTAAGTGAGTCAAGTGGGTGTAAAGCGGCATAAACACAGCAGTGAAAAGCAGCTAAACCCCATTATAAAAATCAATTACTTTTCAAAACCCGAGAAACAAAGACAGTGAAAGAGAGAGAAATTCTTAGGAAATTCGTTCAGGGGCTGTGATGCCACCTGGATTGACCATATCTAGACCCACAGCTGATTGAGACATAAGGGTGGACACTCTTGGGGCTGAGAGGTTTGGTGAGGTTGGGTGAGCAAACGCAGACGCTTTAAAGTAATATAGCGTGGTACCCATCCCATGGGTCCCAAATCTCCAGGTTCAAGGGCATCGTCCTACAGTGAAAACATGCATGAGAAACCCCGAAGATGGTACACCGTGTGATCGGGAAAGGTTTCTAAAACGCACCTCATTTCTCAACTCCTTTTGCTCCGGTTCGCCATTCCAGCCGCTTTCCTAGCAATCTCCCTCCTTGGAGAATCAGCACCTTTATCCTCCTGTTCCGTACAGGTTGCAATTTGTCCTGAGGATGCACGGGAAGAGGGGGAACCAATGAGAGACTAGCTCTAGGTGTTGGGACAGGCACAGGTCACTCTATTTTCCCATCAGGAAGAAGAATTAACCACAGGCTCAGCCTGCCGCCAGGAACCAGAATACGGCCTGAAGCAATCCTGCGCTTTTGCAGCCAGCTCCCAAGAAAGCGAGTTGAAGAATGGAGTTCAGGGGCACTGCAATTCACAAACCTGCAGACTTAGAAATGATAACTCTCGTCCACAAATATATTGAGGGAAGGCAACGAAGAGGATTTGAAAGCAAGGCAGAATTGCAGGAAACAGATTTCAGGAGGTAGATTCGAATCGCCTTTAAAGCACAGGAAAAGCGGCAAAACCTCGATAATGATGCCCTTGGCCAAAAAGGGCGTATGCATTTTTTCCTGAATATATTCAGGAAAAAACGCATACGCCCTTTTTGGCCAACCAAGCAACCTGGAAAGGCAAATCAGCGCTACAAAGAAGTCTCGCTTCCCATCGGTCAAAAGGGCCATGCTGAATAAAGTGTCAAAACCAGAAATGCACGACAGGCCATGGAGAAATGGGAGCCTTGCTACGCTGATGGGCGGGATGTAAATTGCCAACAGCCACTCTGGAGAAGTGTACGGTGTGTCCTGAAACATCTAAAAAACTCAGCTTAGAGAGCATAGGGCACTTCCACTCATGGGCGTATAAATTGGGAAAACTAAAAATCAGCAAGACACAGGCACCCCAAAGTTTTGGGCTACTCTGTTGACAAGAACCTCCACTTCGTTACACCTTAAATATCCCAGGAAAGAGAAGAATGGATAAAGTAGATGTGGTCCTTATATACAATGGGATATCACTCAGCCATGAAATCAATGTCATAAGGCTAGTAGCAGCATGATGAGTGGATTTAGGTATGACGATTCTAAGTGAAATAAGTCACACAGAAAAAGACACTTATCATGAGATATCACTTATAGAGGGAATGTAAAAAC
The DNA here is from genome assembly GCF_028023285.1 of Balaenoptera ricei. Classification (NCBI taxonomy): domain Eukaryota; kingdom Metazoa; phylum Chordata; class Mammalia; order Artiodactyla; family Balaenopteridae; genus Balaenoptera; species Balaenoptera ricei. The sequence goes on from NC_082650.1 coordinate 74,286,200, forward strand.
CGCTACCCTTGAACTGAATTACAAAACAGAACAGAGTCACACGTTTAGAAAACACACTATGGCTGCTTAACGGGAAAGGTGAGGTGGGGTGATGCATAAAACAAGGGTTTCAAATTAGCTCAGATACCGTTCCATGAACCCAATATGTAATAGACAAGACCTACTCCTTGCTCAGTGAACTGGACTCAACACCCCCTATTCACCACCCAAGAATATATCTGACTAGTAAGAATCTTAAAACCTATGTATTGATATCTCTCTGTAAGTGAGTCAAGTGGGTGTAAAGCAGCATAAACGCAGCAGTCAAAAGCAGCTAAACCCCATTATAAAAATCAATTACTTTTAAAAAACCCGTGAAACAAAGACAGTGAAAGAGAGAGAAATTCTTACAAAATTCGTTCAGGGGCTGTGATGCCACCTGGATTGACCATATCTAGACCCACAGCTGATTGAGACATAAGGGTGGATACTCTTGGGGCTGAGAGGTTTGGTGAGGTTGGGTGAGCAAACGCAGACCCTTTAAAGTAATATAGCGTGGTACCCATCCCATGGGTCCCAAATCTCCAGGTTCAAGGGCATCGTCCTACCTTGAAAACATGCATGAGAAACCCCGAAGATGGTACACCGTGTGATCGGGAAAGGTTTCTAAAACGCACCTCATTTCTCATCTCCTTGTGCTCCGGTTCGCCATTCCAGCCGCTTTACTAGCAATCTCCCTCCTTGGAGAATCAGCACCTTTATCCTCCTGTTCCGTACAGGTTGCAATTTGTCCTGAGGATGAACGGGAAGAGGGGGAACCAATGAGAGACTAGCTCTAGGTGTTGGGACAGGCACAGGTCACTCTATTTTCCCATCAGGAAGAAGAATTAACCACAGGCTCAGCCCGCCGCCAGGAACCAGAATACGGCCTGAAGCAATCCTGCGCTTTTGAGGCCAGCTCCCAAGAAAGCGAGTTGAATAATGGAGCTCAGGGGCACTGCAATTCACAAACCTGCAGACTTAGAAATGATAACTCTCGTCCACAGATATATTGAGGGAAGGCAACGAAGAGGATTTGAAAGCAAGGCAGAATTGCAGGAAACAGATTTCAGGAGGTAGATTCGAATCGCCTTTAAAGCACAGGAAAAGCGGCAAAACCTTGACAATGATGCCCTTAGCCAAAAAGGGCGTATGCGTTTTTTCCTGAATATATTCAGGAAAAAACGCATACGCCCTTTTTGGCCAACCAAGCAACCTGGAAAGGCAAATCAGCGCTACAAAGAAGTCTCGCTTCCCATCGGTCAAAAGGGCTATGCTGAATAAAGTGTTAAAACCAGAAAGGCAGGACAGGCCATGGAGAAATAGGAGCCTTGCTACGCTGATGGGCGGGATGTAAATTGCCAAAAGCCACTCGAGAGAAGTGTACGGTGTGTCCTGAAACATCTAAAAAACTCAGCTTAGAGAGCATAGGGCACTTCCACTCATGGGCCTATAAATTGGGAAAACTAAAAATCAGCAAGACACAGGCACCCCAAAGTTTTGGGCTACTCTGTTGACAAGAACCTCCACTTCGTTACACCTTAAATATCCCAGGAAAGAGAAGAATGGATAAAGAAGTTGTGGTCCTTATGTACAATGGAATATCACTCAGCCATGAAATCAATGTCATAAGGCTATTAGCAGCTTGATGAGTGGATTTAGGTATGACGATTCTAAGTGAAATAAGTCCCACAGAAAAAGACACTTATCATGAGATATCACTTATAGAGGGAATGTAAAAACCGCTACCCTTGAACTGAATTACAAAACAGAACAGAGTCACACGTTTAGAAAACACACTATGGCTGCTTAACGGGAAAGGTGAGGTGGGGTGATGCATAAAACAAGGGTTTCAAATTAGCTCAGATACCGTTCCATGAACCCAATATGTAATAGACAAGACCTACTCCTTGCTCAGTGAACTGGACTCAACACCCCCTATTCACCGCCCAAGAATATATCTGACTAGTAAGACTCTTAAAACCTATGTATTGATATCTCTCTGTAAGTGAGTCAAGTGGGTGTAAAGCGGCATAAACACAGCAGTGAAAAGCAGCTAAACCCCATTATAAAAATCAATTACTTTTCAAAACCCGTGAAACAAAGACAGTGATAGAGAGAGAAATTCTTAGAAAATTCGTTCAGGGGCTGTGACGCCACCTGGATTGACCATATCTAGACCCACAGCTGATTGAGACATAAGGGTGGACACTCTTGGGGCTGAGAGGTTTGGTGAGGTTGGGTGAGCAAACGCAGACCCTTTAAAGTAATATAGCGTGGTACCCATCCCATGGGTCCCAAATCTCCAGGTTCAAGGGCATCGTCCTACACTGAAAACATGCATGAGAAACCCCGAAGATGGTACACCGTGTGATCGGGAAAGGTTTCTAAAACGCACCTCATTTCTCATCTCCTTGTGCTCCGCTTCGCCATTCCAGCCGCTTTCCTAGCAATCTCCCTCCTTGGAGAATCAGCACCTTTATCCTCCTGTTCCGTACAGGTTGCAATTGGTCCTGAGGAAGCACGGGAAGAGGGGGAACCAATGAGAGACTAGCTCTAGGTGTTGGGACAGGCACAGGTCACTCTATTTTCCCATCAGGAAGAAGAATTAACCACAGGCTCAGTCTGCCGCCTGGAACCAGAATACGGCCTGAAGCAATCCTGCGCTTTTGCGGCCAGCTCCCAAGAAAGCGAGTTGAATAATGGAGCTCAGGGGCACTGCAATTCACAAACCTGCAGACTTAGAAATGATAACTCTCGTCCACAAATATATTGAGGGAAGGCAACGAAGAGGATTTGAAAGCAAGGCAGAATTGCAGGAAACAGATTTCAGGAGGTAGATTCGAATCGCCTTTAAAGCACAGGAAAAGCGGCAAAACCTTGACAATGATGCCCTTGGCCAAAAAGGGCGTATGCGTTTTTTCCTGAATATATTCAGGAAAAAATGCATACGCCCTTTTTGGCCAATCAAGCAACCTGGAAAGGCAAATCAACGCTACAAAGAAGTCTCGCTTCCCATCGGTCAAAAGGGCCATGCTGAATAAAGTGTCAAAAGCAGAAATGCAGGACAGGCCATGGAGAAATGGGAGCCTTGCTACGCTGATGGGCGGGATGTAAATTGCCAACAGCCACTCTGGAGAAGTGTACGGTGTGTCCTGAAACATCTAAAAAACTCAGCTTAGAGAGCATAGGGCCCTTCCACTCATGGGCGTATAAATTGGGAAAACTAAAAATCAGCAAGACACAGGCACCCCAAAGTTTTGGGCTACTCTGTTGACAAGAACCTCCACTTCGTTACACCTTAAATATCCCAGGAAAGAGAAGAATGGATAAAGAAGATGTGGTCCTTATATACAATGGAATATCACTCAGCCATGAAATCAATGTCATAAGGCTAGTAGCAGCATGATGAGTGGATTTAGGTATGACGATTCTAAGTGAAATAAGTCACACGGAAAAAGACACTTATCATGAAATATCACTTATAGAGGGAATGTAAAAACCGCTACCCTTGAACTGAATTACAAAACAGAACAGAGTCACACGTTTACAAAACACACTATGGCTGCTTAACGGGAAAGGTGAGGTGGGGTGATGCATAAAACAAGGGTTTCAAATTAGCTCAGATACCATTCCATGAACCCAATATGTAAGAGACAAGACCTACTCCTTGCTCAGTGAACTGGACTCAACACCCCGTATTCACCGCCCAAGAATATATCTGACTAGTAAGACTCTTAAAACCTATGTATTGATATCTATCTGTAAGTGAGTCAAGTGGGTGTAAAGCGGCATAAACACAGCAGTGAAAAGCAGCTAAACCCCATTATAAAAATCAATTACTTTTCAAAACCCGAGAAACAAAGACAGTGAAAGAGAGAGAAATTCTTACAAAATTCGTTCAGGGGCTGTGATGCCACCTGGATTGACCATATCTAGACCCACAGCTGATTGAGACATAAGGGTGGACACTCTTGGGGCTGAGAGGTTTGGTGAGGTTGGGTGAGCAAACGCAGACCCTTTAAAGTAATATAGCGTGGTACCCATCCCATGGGTCCCAAATCTCCAGGTTCAAGGGCATCGTCCTACCTTGAAAACATGCATGAGAAACCCCGAAGATGGTACACCGTGTGATCGGGAAAGGTTTCTAAAACGCACCTCATTTCTCATCTCCTTGTGCTCCGGTTCGCCATTCCAGCCGCTTTACTAGCAATCTCCCTCCTTGGAGAATCAGCACCTTTATCCTCCTGTTCCGTACAGGTTGCAATTTGTCCTGAGGATGCACGGGAAGAGGGGGAACCAATGAGAGACTAGCTCTAGGTGTTGGGACTGGCACAGGTCACTCTATTTTCCCATCAGGAAGAAGAATTAACCACAGGCTCAGCCTCCCGCCAGGAACCAGAATACGGCCTGAAGCAATCCTGCGCTTTTGCGGCCAGCTCCCAAGAAAGCGAGTTGAAGAATGGAGCTCAGGGGCACTGCAATTCACAAACCTGCAGACTTAGAAATGATAACTCTCGTCCACAAATATATTGAGGGAAGGCAACGAAGAGGATTTGAAAGCAAGGCAGAATTGCAGGAAACAGATTTCAGGAGGTAGATTCGAATCGCCTTTAAAGCACAGGAAAAGCGGCAAAACCTCGACAATGATGCCCTTGGCCAAAAAGGGCGTATGCGTTTTTTCCTGAATATATTCAGGAAAAAACGCATACGCCCTTTTTGGCCAACCAAGCAACCTGGAAAGGCAAATCAGCGCTACAAAGAAGTCTCGCCTCCCATCGGTCAAAAGGGCCATGCTGAATAAAGTGTTAAAACCAGAAATGCAGGACAGGCCATGGAGAAATAGGAGCCTTGCTACGCTGATGGGCGGGATGTAAATTGCCAAAAGCCACTCTAGAGAAGTGTACGGTGTGTCCTGAAACATCTAAAAAACTCAGCTTAGAGAGCATAGGGCACTTCCACTCATGGGCGTATAAATTGGGAAAACTAAAAATCAGCAAGACACAGGCACCCCAAAGTTTTGGGCTACTCTGTTGACAAGAACCTCCACTTCGTTACACCTTAAATATCCCAGGAAAGAGAAGAATGGATAAAGAAGTTGTGGTCCTTATGTACAATGGAATATCACTCAGCCATGAAATCAATGTCATAAGGCTAGTAGCAGCATGATGAGTGGATTTAGGTATGACGATTCTAAGTGAAATAAGTCCCACAGAAAAAGACACTTATCATGAGATATCACTTATAGAGGGAATGTAAAAACCGCTACCCTTGAACTGAATTACAAAACAGAACAGAGTCACACGTTTAGAAAACACACTATGGCTGCTTAACGGGAAAGGTGAGGTGGGGTGATGCATAAAACAAGGGTTTCAAATTAGCTCAGATACCGTTCCATGAACCCAATATGTAATAGACAAGACCTACTCCTTGCTCAGTGAACTGGACTCAACACCCCCTATTCACCGCCCAAGAATATATCTGACTAGTAAGAATCTTAAAACCTATGTATTGATATCTCTCTGTAAGTGAGTCAAGTGGGTGTAAAGCGGCATAAACACAGCAGTGAAAAGCAGCTAAACCCCATTATAAAAATCAATTACTTTTCAAAACCCGTGAAACAAAGACAGTGAAAGAGAGAGAAATTCTTACAAAATTCGTTCAGGGGCTGTGATGCCACCTGGATTGACCATATCTAGACCCCCAGCTGATTGAGACATAAGGGTGGACACTCTTGGGGCTGAGAGGTTTGGTGAGGTTGGGTGAGCAAACGCAGACCCTTTAAAGTAATATAGCGTGGTACCCATCCCATGGGTCCCAAATCTCCAGGTTCAAGGGCATCGTCCTACCTTGAAAACATGCATGAGAAACCCCGAAGATGGTACACCGTGTGATCGGGAAAGGTTTCTAAAACGCACCTCATTTCTCATCTCCTTGTGATCCGGTTCGCCATTCCAGCCGCTTTACTAGCAATCTCCCTCCTTGGAGAATCAGCACCTTTATCCTCCTGTTCCGTACAGGTTGCAATTTGTCCTGAGGATGCACGGGAAGAGGGGGAACCAATGAGAGACTAGCTCTAAGTGTAGGGACAGGCACAGGTCACTCTATTTTCCCATCAGGAAGAAGAATTAACCACAGGCTCAGCCTGCCGCCAGGAACCAGAATACGGCCTGAAGCAATCCTGCGCTTTTGCGGCCAGCTCCCAAGAAAGCGAGTTGAATAATGGAGCTCAGGGGCACTGCAATTCACAAACCTGCAGACTTAGAAATGATAACTCTCGTCCACAGATATATTGAGGGAAGGCAACGAAGAGGATTTGAAAGCAAGGCAGAATTGCAGGAAACAGATTTCAGGAGGTAGATTCGAATCGCCTTTAAAGCACAGGAAAAGCGGCAAAACCTCGACAATGATGCCCTTAGCCAAAAAGGGCGTATGCGTTTTTTCCTGAATATATTCAGGAAAAAACGCATACGCCCTTTTTGGCCAACCAAGCAACCTGGAAAGGCAAATCAGCGCTACAAAGAAGTCTCGCTTCCCATCGGTCAAAAGGGCCATGCTGAATAAAGTGTTAAAACCAGAAATGCAGGACAGGCCATGGAGAAATAGGAGCCTTGCTACGCTGATGGGCGGGATGTAAATTGCCAAAAGCCACTCTAGAGAAGTGTACGGTGTGTCCTGAAACATCTAAAAAACTCAGCTTAGAGAGCATAAGGCACTTCCACTCATGGGCGTATAAATTGGGAAAACTAAAAATCAGCAAGACACAGGCACCCCAAAGTTTTGGGCTACTCTGTTGACAAGAACCTCCACTTCGTTACACCTTAAATATCCCAGGAAAGAGAAGAATGGATAAAGAAGTTGTGGTCCTTATGTACAATGGAATATCACTCAGCCATGAAATCAATGTCATAAGGCTAGTAGCAGCATGATGAGTGGATTTAGGTATGACGATTCTAAGTGAAATAAGTCCCACAGAAAAAGACACTTATCATGAGATATCACTTAGAGAGGGAATGTAAAAACCGCTACCCTTGAACTGAATTACAAAACAGAACAGAGTCACACGTTTAGAAAACACACTATGGCTGCTTAACGGGAAAGGTGAGGTGGGGTGATGCATAAAACAAGGGTTTCAAATTAGCTCAGATACCGTTCCATGAACCCAATATGTAATAGACAAGACCTACTCCTTGCTCAGTGAACTGGACTCAACACCCCCTATTCACCGCCCAAGAATATATCTGACTAGTAAGAATCTTAAAACCTATGTATTGATATCTCTCTGTAAGTGAGTCAAGTGGGTGTAAAGCGGCATAAACACAGCAGTGAAAAGCAGCTAAACCCCATTATAAAAATCAATTACTTTTCAAAACCCGTGAAACAAAGACAGTGAAAGAGAGAGAAATTCTTACAAAATTCGTTCAGGGGCTGTGATGCCACCTGGATTGACCATATCTAGACCCCCAGCTGATTGAGACATAAGGGTGGACACTCTTGGGGCTGAGAGGTTTGGTGAGGTTGGGTGAGCAAACGCAGACCCTTTAAAGTAATATAGCGTGGTACCCATCCCATGGGTCCCAAATCTCCAGGTTCAAGGGCATCGTCCTACCTTGAAAACATGCATGAGAAACCCCGAAGATGGTACACCGTGTGATCGGGAAAGGTTTCTAAAACGCACCTCATTTCTCATCTCCTTGTGCTCCGGTTCGCCATTCCAGCCGCTTTACTAGCAATCTCCCTCCTTGGAGAATCAGCACCTTTATCCTCCTGTTCCGTACAGGTTGCAATTTGTCCTGAGGATGAACGGGAAGAGGGGGAACCAATGAGAGACTAGCTCTAAGTGTAGGGACAGGCACAGGTCACTCTATTTTCCCATCAGGAAGAAGAATTAACCACAGGCTCAGCCTCCCGCCAGGAACCAGAATACGGCCTGAAGCAATCCTGCGCTTTTGAGGCCAGCTCCCAAGAAAGCGAGTTGAATAATGGAGCTCAGGGGCACTGCAATTCACAAACCTGCAGACTTAGAAATGATAACTCTCGTCCACAGATATATTGAGGGAAGGCAACGAAGAGGATTTGAAAGCAAGGCAGAATTGCAGGAAACAGATTTCAGGAGGTAGATTCGAATCGCCTTTAAAGCACAGGAAAAGCGGCAAAACCTTGACAATGATGCCCTTAGCCAAAAAGGGCGTATGCGTTTTTTCCTGAATATATTCAGGAAAAAACGCATACGCCCTTTTTGGCCAACCAAGCAACCTGGAAAGGCAAATCAGCGCTACAAAGAAGTCTCGCTTCCCATCGGTCAAAAGGGCCATGCTGAATAAAGTGTTAAAACCAGAAATGCAGGACAGGCCATGGAGAAATAGGAGCCTTGCTACGCTGATGGGCGGGATGTAAATTGCCAACAGCCACTCTGGAGAAGTGTACGGTGTGTCCTGAAACATCTAAAAAACTCAGCTTAGAGAGCATAGGGCACTTCCACTCATGGGCCTATAAATTGGGAAAACTAAAAATCAGCAAGACACAGGCACCCCAAAGTTTTGGGCTACTCTGTTGACAAGAACCTCCACTTCGTTACACCTTAAATATCCCAGGAAAGAGAAGAATGGATAAAGAAGTTGTGGTCCTTATGTACAATGGAATATCACTCAGCCATGAAATCAATGTCATAAGGCTATTAGCAGCTTGATGAGTGGATTTAGGTATGACGATTCTAAGTGAAATAAGTCCCACAGAAAAAGACACTTATCATGAGATATCACTTATAGAGGGAATGTAAAAACCGCTACCCTTGAACTGAATTACAAAACAGAACAGAGTCACACGTTTAGAAAACACACTATGGCTGCTTAACGGGAAAGGTGAGGTGGGGTGATGCATAAAACAAGGGTTTCAAATTAGCTCAGATACCGTTCCATGAACCCAATATGTAATAGACAAGACCTACTCCTTGCTCAGTGAACTGGACTCAACACCCCCTATTCACCGCCCAAGAATATATCTGACTAGTAAGAATCTTAAAACCTATGTATTGATATCTCTCTGTAAGTGAGTCAAGTGGGTGTAAAGCGGCATAAACACAGCAGTGAAAAGCAGCTAAACCCCATTATAAAAATCAATTACTTTTCAAAACCCGAGAAACAAAGACAGTGAAAGAGAGAGAAATTCTTACAAAATTCGTTCAGGGGCTGTGATGCCACCTGGATTGACCATATCTAGACCCACAGCTGATTGAGACATAAGGGTGGACACTCTTGGGGCTGAGAGGTTTGGTGAGGTTGGGTGAGCAAACGCAGACCCTTTAAAGTAATATAGCGTGGTACCCATCCCATGGGTCCCAAATCTCCAGGTTCAAGGGCATCGTCCTACACTGAAAACATGCATGAGAAACCCCGAAGATGGTACACCGTGTGATCGGGAAAGGTTTCTAAAACGCACCTCATTTCTCATCTCCTTGTGCTCCGGTTCGCCATTCCAGCCGCTTTACTAGCAATCTCCCTCCTTGGAGAATCAGCACCTTTATCCTCCTGTTCCGTACAGGTTGCAATTTGTCCTGAGGATGCACGGGAAGAGGGGGGAACCAATGAGAGACTAGCTCTAAGTGTAGGGACAGGCACAGGTCACTCTATTTTCCCATCAGGAAGAAGAATTAACCACAGGCTCAGCCTGCCGCCAGGAACCAGAATACGGCCTGAAGCAATCCTGCGCTTTTGCGGCCAGCTCCCAAGAAAGCGAGTTGAAGAATGGAGCTCAGGGGCACTGCAATTCACAAACCTGCAGACTTAGAAATGATAACTCTCGTCCACAGATATATTGAGGGAAGGCAACGAAGAGGATTTGAAAGCAAGGCAGAATTGCAGGAAACAGATTTCAGGAGGTAGATTCGAATCGCCTTTAAAGCACAGGAAAAGCGGCAAAACCTCGACAATGATGCCCTTGGCCAAAAAGGGCGTATGCGTTTTTTCCTGAATATATTCAGGAAAAAACGCATACGCCCTTTTTGGCCAACCAAGCAACCTGGAAAGGCAAATCAGCGCTACAAAGAAGTCTCGCTTCCCATCGGTCAAAAGGGCCATGCTGAATAAAGTGTCAAAACCAGAAATGCAGGACAGGCCATGGAGAAATAGGAGCCTTGCTACGCTGATGGGCGGGATGTAAATTGCCAACAGCCACTCTGGAGAAGTGTACGGTGTGTCCTGAAACATCTAAAAAACTCAGCTTAGAGAGCATAGGGCACTTCCACTCATGGGCGTATAAATTGGGAAAACTAAAAATCAGCAAGACACAGGCACCCCAAAGTTTTGGGCTACTCTGTTGACAAGAACCTCCACTTCGTTACACCTTAAATATCCCAGGAAAGAGAAGAATGGATAAAGAAGTTGTGGTCCTTATGTACAATGGAATATCACTCAGCCATGAAATCAATGTCATAAGGCTAGTAGCAGCATGATGAGTGGATTTAGGTATGACGATTCTAAGTGAAATAAGTCCCACAGAAAAAGACACTTATCATGAGATATCACTTATAGAGGGAATGTAAAAACCGCTACCCTTGAACTGAATTACAAAACAGAACAGAGTCACACGTTTAGAAAACACACTATGGCTGCTTAACGGGAAAGGTGAGGTGGGGTGATGCATAAAACAAGGGTTTCAAATTAGCTCAGATACCGTTCCATGAACCCAATATGTAATAGACAAGACCTACTCCTTGCTCAGTGAACTGGACTCAACACCCCCTATTCACCGCCCAAGAATATATCTGACTAGTAAGACTCTTAAAACCTATGTATTGATATCTCTCTGTAAGTGAGTCAAGTGGGTGTAAAGCGGCATAAACACAGCAGTGAAAAGCAGCTAAACCCCATTATAAAAATCAATTACTTTTCAAAACCCGTGAAACAAAGACAGTGAAAGAGAGAGAAATTCTTAGGAAATTCGTTCAGGGGCTGTGATGCCACCTGGATTGACCATATCTAGACCCACAGCTGATTGAGACATAAGGGTGGACACTCTTGGGGCTGAGAGGTTTGGTGAGGTTGGGTGAGCAAACGCAGACCCTTTAAAGTAATATAGCGTGGTACGCATCCCATGGGTGCCAAATCTCCAGGTTCAAGGGCATCGTCCTACACTGAAAACATGCATGAGAAACCCCGAAGATGGTACACCGTGTGATCGGGAAAGGTTTCTAAAACGCACCTCATTTCTCATCTCCTTGTGATCCGGTTCGCCATTCCAGCCGCTTTACTAGCAATCTCCCTCCTTGGAGAATCAGCACCTTTATCCTCCTGTTCCGTACAGGTTGCAATTTGTCCTGAGGATGAACGGGAAGAGGGGGAACCAATGAGAGACTAGCTCTAAGTGTAGGGACAGGCACAGGTCACTCTATTTTCCCATCAGGAAGAAGAATTAACCACAGGCTCAGCCCGCCGCCAGGAACCAGAATACGGCCTGAAGCAATCCTGCGCTTTTGAGGCCAGCTCCCAAGAAAGCGAGTTGAATAATGGAGCTCAGGGGCACTGCAATTCACAAACCTGCAGACTTAGAAATGATAACTCTCGTCCACAGATATATTGAGGGAAGGCAACGAAGAGGATTTGAAAGCAAGGCAGAATTGCAGGAAACAGATTTCAGGAGGTAGATTCGAATCGCCTTTAAAGCACAGGAAAAGCGTCAAAACCTTGACAATGATGCCCTTAGCCAAAAAGGGCGTATGCGTTTTTTCCTGAATAATTTCAGGAAAAAACGCATACGCCCTTTTTGGCCAACCAAGCAACCTGGAAAGGCAAATCAGCGCTACAAAGAAGTCTCGCTTCCCATCGGTCAAAAGGGCTATGCTGAATAAAGTGTTAAAACCAGAAAGGCAGGACAGGCCATGGAGAAATAGGAGCCTTGCTACGCTGATGGGCGGGATGTAAATTGCCAAAAGCCACTCGAGAGAAGTGTACGGTGTGTCCTGAAACATCTAAAAAACTCAGCTTAGAGAGCATAGGGCACTTCCACTCATGGGCCTATAAATTGGGAAAACTAAAAATCAGCAAGACACAGGCACCCCAAAGTTTTGGGCTACTCTGTTGACAAGAACCTCCACTTCGTTACACCTTAAATATCCCAGGAAAGAGAAGAATGGATAAAGAAGTTGTGGTCCTTATGTACAATGGAATATCACTCAGCCATGAAATCAATGTCATAAGGCTATTAGCAGCTTGATGAGTGGATTTAGGTATGACGATTCTAAGTGAAATAAGTCCCACAGAAGAAGACACTTATCATGAGATATCACTTATAGAGGGAATGTAAAAACCGCTACCCTTGAACTGAATTACAAAACAGAACAGAGTCACACGTTTAGAAAACACACTATGGCTGCTTAACGGGAAAGGTGAGGTGGGGTGATGCATAAAACAAGGGTTTCAAATTAGCTCAGATACCGTTCCATGAACCCAATATGTAATAGACAAGACCTACTCCTTGCTCAGTGAACTGGACTCAACACCCCCTATTCACCGCCCAAGAATATATCTGACTAGTAAGAATCTTAAAACCTATGTATTGATATCTCTCTGTAAGTGAGTCAAGTGGGTGTAAAGCGGCATAAACACAGCAGTGAAAAGCAGCTAAACCCCATTATAAAAATCAATTACTTTTCAAAACCCGAGAAACAAAGACAGTGAAAGAGAGAGAAATTCTTACAAAATTCGTTCAGGGGCTGTGATGCCACCTGGATTGACCATATCTAGACCCACAGCTGATTGAGACATAAGGGTGGACACTCTTGGGGCTGAGAGGTTTGGTGAGGTTGGGTGAGCAAACGCAGACCCTTTAAAGTAATATAGCGTGGTACCCATCCCATGGGTCCCAAATCTCCAGGTTCAAGGGCATCGTCCTACCTTGAAAACATGCATGAGAAACCCCGAAGACGGTACACCGTGTGATCGGGAAAGGTTTCTAAAACGCACCTCATTTCTCATCTCCTTGTGCTCCGGTTCGCCATTCCAGCCGCTTTACTAGCAATCTCCCTCCTTGGAGAATCAGCACCTTTATCCTCCTGTTCCGTACAGGTTGCAATTTGTCCTGAGGATGCACGGGAAGAGGGGGAACCAATGAGAGACTAGCTCTAGGTGTTGGGACTGGCACAGGTCACTCTATTTTCCCATCAGGAAGAAGAATTAACCACAGGCTCAGCCTCCCGCCAGGAACCAGAATACGGCCTGAAGCAATCCTGCGCTTTTGCGGCCAGCTCCCAAGAAAGCGAGTTGAAGAATGGAGCTCAGGGGCACTGCAATTCACAAACCTGCAGACTTAGAAATGATAACTCTCGTCCACAAATATATTGAGGGAAGGCAACGAAGAGGATTTGAAAGCAAGGCAGAATTGCAGGAAACAGATTTCAGGAGGTAGATTCGAATCGCCTTTAAAGCACAGGAAAAGCGGCAAAACCTCGACAATGATGCCCTTGGCCAAAAAGGGCGTATGCGTTTTTTCCTGAATATATTCAGGAAAAAACGCATACGCCCTTTTTGGCCAACCAAGCAACCTGGAAAGGCAAATCAGCGCTACAAAGAAGTCTCGCCTCCCATCGGTCAAAAGGGCCATGCTGAATAAAGTGTTAAAACCAGAAATGCAGGACAGGCCATGGAGAAATAGGAGCCTTGCTACGCTGATGGGCGGGAGGTAAATTGCCAAAAGCCACTCTAGAGAAGTGTACGGTGTGTCCTGAAACATCTAAAAAACTCAGCTTAGAGAGCATAGGGCACTTCCACTCATGGGCGTATAAATTGGGAAAACTAAAAATCAGCAAGACACAGGCACCCCAAAGTTTTGGGCTACTCTGTTGACAAGAACCTCCACTTCGTTACACCTTAAATATCCCAGGAAAGAGAAGAATGGATAAAGAAGTTGTGGTCCTTATGTACAATGGAATATCACTCAGCCATGAAATCAATGTCATAAGGCTAGTAGCAGCATGATGAGTGGATTTAGGTATGACGATTCTAAGTGAAATAAGTCCCACAGAAAAAGACACTTATCATGAGATATCACTTATAGAGGGAATGTAAAAACCGCTACCCTTGAACTGAATTACAAAACAGAACAGAGTCACACGTTTAGAAAACACACTATGGCTGCTTAACGGGAAAGGTGAGGTGGGGTGATGCATAAAACAAGGGTTTCAAATTAGCTCAGATACCGTTCCATGAACCCAATATGTAATAGACAAGACCTACTCCTTGCTCAGTGAACTGGACTCAACACCCCCTATTCACCGCCCAAGAATATATCTGACTAGTAAGAATCTTAAAACCTATGTATTGATATCTCTCTGTAAGTGAGTCAAGTGGGTGTAAAGCGGCATAAACACAGCAGTGAAAAGCAGCTAAACCCCATTATAAAAATCAATTACTTTTCAAAACCCGTGAAACAAAGACAGTGAAAGAGAGAGAAATTCTTACAAAATTCGTTCAGGGGCTGTGATGCCACCTGGATTGACCATATCTAGACCCCCAGCTGATTGAGACATAAGGGTGGACACTCTTGGGGCTGAGAGGTTTGGTGAGGTTGGGTGAGCAAACGCAGACCCTTTAAAGTAATATAGCGTGGTACCCATCCCATGGGTCCCAAATCTCCAGGTTCAAGGGCATCGTCCTACCTTGAAAACATGCATGAGAAACCCCGAAGATGGTACACCGTGTGATCGGGAAAGGTTTCTAAAACGCACCTCATTTCTCATCTCCTTGTGATCCGGTTCGCCATTCCAGCCGCTTTACTAGCAATCTCCCTCCTTGGAGAATCAGCACCTTTATCCTCCTGTTCCGTACAGGTTGCAATTTGTCCTGAGGATGCACGGGAAGAGGGGGAACCAATGAGAGACTAGCTCTAAGTGTAGGGACAGGCACAGGTCACTCTATTTTCCCATCAGGAAGAAGAATTAACCACAGGCTCAGCCTGCCGCCAGGAACCAGAATACGGCCTGAAGCAATCCTGCGCTTTTGCGGCCAGCTCCCAAGAAAGCGAGTTGAATAATGGAGCTCAGGGGCACTGCAATTCACAAACCTGCAGACTTAGAAATGATAACTCTCGTCCACAGATATATTGAGGGAAGGCAACGAAGAGGATTTGAAAGCAAGGCAGAATTGCAGGAAACAGATTTCAGGAGGTAGATTCGAATCGCCTTTAAAGCACAGGAAAAGCGGCAAAACCTCGACAATGATGCCCTTAGCCAAAAAGGGCGTATGCGTTTTTTCCTGAATATATTCAGGAAAAAACGCATACGCCCTTTTTGGCCAACCAAGCAACCTGGAAAGGCAAATCAGCGCTACAAAGAAGTCTCGCTTCCCATCGGTCAAAAGGGCCATGCTGAATAAAGTGTTAAAACCAGAAATGCAGGACAGGCCATGGAGAAATAGGAGCCTTGCTACGCTGATGGGCGGGATGTAAATTGCCAAAAGCCACTCTAGAGAAGTGTACGGTGTGTCCTGAAACATCTAAAAAACTCAGCTTAGAGAGCATAAGGCACTTCCACTCATGGGCGTATAAATTGGGAAAACTAAAAATCAGCAAGACACAGGCACCCCAAAGTTTTGGGCTACTCTGTTGACAAGAACCTCCACTTCGTTACACCTTAAATATCCCAGGAAAGAGAAGAATGGATAAAGAAGTTGTGGTCCTTATGTACAATGGAATATCACTCAGCCATGAAATCAATGTCATAAGGCTAGTAGCAGCATGATGAGTGGATTTAGGTATGACGATTCTAAGTGAAATAAGTCCCACAGAAAAAGACACTTATCATGAGATATCACTTAGAGAGGGAATGTAAAAACCGCTACCCTTGAACTGAATTACAAAACAGAACAGAGTCACACGTTTAGAAAACACACTATGGCTGCTTAACGGGAAAGGTGAGGTGGGGTGATGCATAAAACAAGGGTTTCAAATTAGCTCAGATACCGTTCCATGAACCCAATATGTAATAGACAAGACCTACTCCTTGCTCAGTGAACTGGACTCAACACCCCCTATTCACCGCCCAAGAATATATCTGACTAGTAAGAATCTTAAAACCTATGTATTGATATCTCTCTGTAAGTGAGTCAAGTGGGTGTAAAGCGGCATAAACACAGCAGTGAAAAGCAGCTAAACCCCATTATAAAAATCAATTACTTTTCAAAACCCGTGAAACAAAGACAGTGAAAGAGAGAGAAATTCTTACAAAATTCGTTCAGGGGCTGTGATGCCACCTGGATTGACCATATCTAGACCCCCAGCTGATTGAGACATAAGGGTGGACACTCTTGGGGCTGAGAGGTTTGGTGAGGTTGGGTGAGCAAACGCAGACCCTTTAAAGTAATATAGCGTGGTACCCATCCCATGGGTCCCAAATCTCCAGGTTCAAGGGCATCGTCCTACCTTGAAAACATGCATGAGAAACCCCGAAGATGGTACACCGTGTGATCGGGAAAGGTTTCTAAAACGCACCTCATTTCTCATCTCCTTGTGCTCCGGTTCGCCATTCCAGCCGCTTTACTAGCAATCTCCCTCCTTGGAGAATCAGCACCTTTATCCTCCTGTTCCGTACAGGTTGCAATTTGTCCTGAGGATGAACGGGAAGAGGGGGAACCAATGAGAGACTAGCTCTAAGTGTAGGGACAGGCACAGGTCACTCTATTTTCCCATCAGGAAGAAGAATTAACCACAGGCTCAGCCTCCCGCCAGGAACCAGAATACGGCCTGAAGCAATCCTGCGCTTTTGAGGCCAGCTCCCAAGAAAGCGAGTTGAATAATGGAGCTCAGGGGCACTGCAATTCACAAACCTGCAGACTTAGAAATGATAACTCTCGTCCACAGATATATTGAGGGAAGGCAACGAAGAGGATTTGAAAGCAAGGCAGAATTGCAGGAAACAGATTTCAGGAGGTAGATTCGAATCGCCTTTAAAGCACAGGAAAAGCGGCAAAACCTTGACAATGATGCCCTTAGCCAAAAAGGGCGTATGCGTTTTTTCCTGAATATATTCAGGAAAAAACGCATACGCCCTTTTTGGCCAACCAAGCAACCTGGAAAGGCAAATCAGCGCTACAAAGAAGTCTCGCTTCCCATCGGTCAAAAGGGCCATGCTGAATAAAGTGTTAAAACCAGAAATGCAGGACAGGCCATGGAGAAATAGGAGCCTTGCTACGCTGATGGGCGGGATGTAAATTGCCAACAGCCACTCTGGAGAAGTGTACGGTGTGTCCTGAAACATCTAAAAAACTCAGCTTAGAGAGCATAGGGCACTTCCACTCATGGGCCTATAAATTGGGAAAACTAAAAATCAGCAAGACACAGGCACCCCAAAGTTTTGGGCTACTCTGTTGACAAGAACCTCCACTTCGTTACACCTTAAATATCCCAGGAAAGAGAAGAATGGATAAAGAAGTTGTGGTCCTTATGTACAATGGAATATCACTCAGCCATGAAATCAATGTCATAAGGCTATTAGCAGCTTGATGAGTGGATTTAGGTATGACGATTCTAAGTGAAATAAGTCCCACAGAAAAAGACACTTATCATGAGATATCACTTATAGAGGGAATGTAAAAACCGCTACCCTTGAACTGAATTACAAAACAGAACAGAGTCACACGTTTAGAAAACACACTATGGCTGCTTAACGGGAAAGGTGAGGTGGGGTGATGCATAAAACAAGGGTTTCAAATTAGCTCAGATACCGTTCCATGAACCCAATATGTAATAGACAAGACCTACTCCTTGCTCAGTGAACTGGACTCAACACCCCCTATTCACCGCCCAAGAATATATCTGACTAGTAAGAATCTTAAAACCTATGTATTGATATCTCTCTGTAAGTGAGTCAAGTGGGTGTAAAGCGGCATAAACACAGCAGTGAAAAGCAGCTAAACCCCATTATAAAAATCAATTACTTTTCAAAACCCGAGAAACAAAGACAGTGAAAGAGAGAGAAATTCTTACAAAATTCGTTCAGGGGCTGTGATGCCACCTGGATTGACCATATCTAGACCCACAGCTGATTGAGACATAAGGGTGGACACTCTTGGGGCTGAGAGGTTTGGTGAGGTTGGGTGAGCAAACGCAGACCCTTTAAAGTAATATAGCGTGGTACCCATCCCATGGGTCCCAAATCTCCAGGTTCAAGGGCATCGTCCTACACTGAAAACATGCATGAGAAACCCCGAAGATGGTACACCGTGTGATCGGGAAAGGTTTCTAAAACGCACCTCATTTCTCATCTCCTTGTGCTCCGGTTCGCCATTCCAGCCGCTTTACTAGCAATCTCCCTCCTTGGAGAATCAGCACCTTTATCCTCCTGTTCCGTACAGGTTGCAATTTGTCCTGAGGATGCACGGGAAGAGGGGGAACCAATGAGAGACTAGCTCTAAGTGTAGGGACAGGCACAGGTCACTCTATTTTCCCATCAGGAAGAAGAATTAACCACAGGCTCAGCCTGCCGCCAGGAACCAGAATACGGCCTGAAGCAATCCTGCGCTTTTGCGGCCAGCTCCCAAGAAAGCGAGTTGAAGAATGGAGCTCAGGGGCACTGCAATTCACAAACCTGCAGACTTAGAAATGATAACTCTCGTCCACAGATATATTGAGGGAAGGCAACGAAGAGGATTTGAAAGCAAGGCAGAATTGCAGGAAACAGATTTCAGGAGGTAGATTCGAATCGCCTTTAAAGCACAGGAAAAGCGGCAAAACCTCGACAATGATGCCCTTGGCCAAAAAGGGCGTATGCGTTTTTTCCTGAATATATTCAGGAAAAAACGCATACGCCCTTTTTGGCCAACCAAGCAACCTGGAAAGGCAAATCAGCGCTACAAAGAAGTCTCGCTTCCCATCGGTCAAAAGGGCCATGCTGAATAAAGTGTCAAAACCAGAAATGCAGGACAGGCCATGGAGAAATAGGAGCCTTGCTACGCTGATGGGCGGGATGTAAATTGCCAACAGCCACTCTGGAGAAGTGTACGGTGTGTCCTGAAACATCTAAAAAACTCAGCTTAGAGAGCATAGGGCACTTCCACTCATGGGCGTATAAATTGGGAAAACTAAAAATCAGCAAGACACAGGCACCCCAAAGTTTTGGGCTACTCTGTTGACAAGAACCTCCACTTCGTTACACCTTAAATATCCCAGGAAAGAGAAGAATGGATAAAGAAGTTGTGGTCCTTATGTACAATGGAATATCACTCAGCCATGAAATCAATGTCATAAGGCTAGTAGCAGCATGATGAGTGGATTTAGGTATGACGATTCTAAGTGAAATAAGTCCCACAGAAAAAGACACTTATCATGAGATATCACTTATAGAGGGAATGTAAAAACCGCTACCCTTGAACTGAATTACAAAACAGAACAGAGTCACACGTTTAGAAAACAGACTATGGCTGCTTAACGGGAAAGGTGAGGTGGGGTGATGCATAAAACAAGGGTTTCAAATTAGCTCAGATACCGTTCCATGAACCCAATATGTAATAGACAAGACCTACTCCTTGCTCAGTGAACTGGACTCAACACCCCCTATTCACTGCCCAAGAATATATCTGACTAGTAAGACTCTTAAAACCTATGTATTGATATCTCTCTGTAAGTGAGTCAAGTGGGTGTAAAGCGGCATAAACACAGCAGTGAAAAGCAGCTAAACCCCATTATAAAAATCAATTACTTTTCAAAACCCGTGAAACAAAGACAGTGAAAGAGAGAGAAATTCTTAGGAAATTCGTTCAGGGGCTGTGATGCCACCTGGATTGACCATATCTAGACCCACAGCTGATTGAGACATAAGGGTGGACACTCTTGGGGCTGAGAGGTTTGGTGAGGTTGGGTGAGCAAACGCAGACCCTTTAAAGTAATATAGCGTGGTACCCATCCCATGGGTCCCAAATCTCCAGGTTCAAGGGCATCGTCCTACACTGAAAACATGCATGAGAAACCCCGAAGATGGTACACCGTGTGATCGGGAAAGGTTTCTAAAACGCACCTCATTTCTCATCTCCTTGTGCTCCGGTTCGCCATTCCAGCCGCTTTACTAGCAATCTCCCTCCTTGGAGAATCAGCACCTTTATCCTCCTGTTCCGTACAGGTTGCAATTTGTCCTGAGGATGCACGGGAAGAGGGGGAACCAATGAGAGACTAGCTCTAGGTGTTGGGACAGGCACAGGTCACTCTATTTTCCCATCAGGAAGAAGAATTAACCACAGGCTCAGCCTGCCGCCAGGAACCAGAATACGGCCTGAAGCAATCCTGCGCTTTTGCGGCCAGCTCCCAAGAAAGCGAGTTGAAGAATGGAGCTCAGGGGCACTGCAATTCACAAACCTGCAGACTTAGAAATGATAACTCTCGTCCACAGATATATTGAGGGAAGGCAACGAAGAGGATTTGAAAGCAAGGCAGAATTGCAGGAAACAGATTTCAGGAGGTAGATTCGAATCGCCTTTAAAGCACAGGAAAAGCGGCAAAACCTCGACAATGATGCCCTTGGCCAAAAAGGGCGTATGCGTTTTTTCCTGAATATATTCAGGAAAAACGCATACGCCCTTTTTGGCCAACCAAGCAACCTGGAAAGGCAAATCAGCGCTACAAAGAAGTCTCGCTTCCCATCGGTCAAAAGGGCCATGCTGAATAAAGTGTCAAAACCAGAAATGCAGGACAGGCCATGGAGAAATAGGAGCCTTGCTACGCTGATGGGCGGGATGTAAATTGCCAACAGCCACTCTGGAGAAGTGTACGGTGTGTCCTGAAACATCTAAAAAACTCAGCTTAGAGAGCATAGGGCACTTCCACTCATGGGCGTATAAATTGGGAAAACTAAAAATCAGCAAGACACAGGCACCCCAAAGTTTTGGGCTACTCTGTTGACAAGAACCTCCACTTCGTTACACCTTAAATATCCCAGGAAAGAGAAGAATGGATAAAGAAGTTGTGGTCCTTATGTACAATGGAATATCACTCAGCCATGAAATCAATGTCATAAGGCTAGTAGCAGCATGATGAGTGGATTTAGGTATGACGATTCTAAGTGAAATAAGTCCCACAGAAAAAGACACTTATCATGAGATATCACTTATAGAGGGAATGTAAAAACCGCTACCCTTGAACTGAATTACAAAACAGAACAGAGTCACACGTTTAGAAAACACACTATGGCTGCTTAACGGGAAAGGTGAGGTGGGGTGATGCATAAAACAAGGGTTTCAAATTAGCTCAGATACCGTTCCATGAACCCAATATGTAATAGACAAGACCTACTCCTTGCTCAGTGAACTGGACTCAACACCCCCTATTCACCGCCCAAGAATATATCTGACTAGTAAGAATCTTAAAACCTATGTATTGATATCTCTCTGTAAGTGAGTCAAGTGGGTGTAAAGCGGCATAAACACAGCAGTGAAAAGCAGCTAAACCCCATTATAAAAATCAATTACTTTTCAAAACCCGTGAAACAAAGACAGTGAAAGAGAGAGAAATTCTTACAAAATTCGTTCAGGGGCTGTGATGCCACCTGGATTGACCATATCTAGACCCCCAGCTGATTGAGACATAAGGGTGGACACTCTTGGGGCTGAGAGGTTTGGTGAGGTTGGGTGAGCAAACGCAGACCCTTTAAAGTAATATAGCGTGGTACCCATCCCATGGGTCCCAAATCTCCAGGTTCAAGGGCATCGTCCTACCTTGAAAACATGCATGAGAAACCCCGAAGATGGTACACCGTGTGATCGGGAAAGGTTTCTAAAACGCACCTCATTTCTCATCTCCTTGTGATCCGGTTCGCCATTCCAGCCGCTTTACTAGCAATCTCCCTCCTTGGAGAATCAGCACCTTTATCCTCCTGTTCCGTACAGGTTGCAATTTGTCCTGAGGATGCACGGGAAGAGGGGGAACCAATGAGAGACTAGCTCTAAGTGTAGGGACAGGCACAGGTCACTCTATTTTCCCATCAGGAAGAAGAATTAACCACAGGCTCAGCCTGCCGCCAGGAACCAGAATACGGCCTGAAGCAATCCTGCGCTTTTGCGGCCAGCTCCCAAGAAAGCGAGTTGAATAATGGAGCTCAGGGGCACTGCAATTCACAAACCTGCAGACTTAGAAATGATAACTCTCGTCCACAGATATATTGAGGGAAGGCAACGAAGAGGATTTGAAAGCAAGGCAGAATTGCAGGAAACAGATTTCAGGAGGTAGATTCGAATCGCCTTTAAAGCACAGGAAAAGCGGCAAAACCTCGACAATGATGCCCTTAGCCAAAAAGGGCGTATGCGTTTTTTCCTGAATATATTCAGGAAAAAACGCATACGCCCTTTTTGGCCAACCAAGCAACCTGGAAAGGCAAATCAGCGCTACAAAGAAGTCTCGCTTCCCATCGGTCAAAAGGGCCATGCTGAATAAAGTGTTAAAACCAGAAATGCAGGACAGGCCATGGAGAAATAGGAGCCTTGCTACGCTGATGGGCGGGATGTAAATTGCCAAAAGCCACTCTAGAGAAGTGTACGGTGTGTCCTGAAACATCTAAAAAACTAAGCTTAGAGAGCATAAGGCACTTCCACTCATGGGCGTATAAATTGGGAAAACTAAAAATCAGCAAGACACAGGCACCCCAAAGTTTTGGGCTACTCTGTTGACAAGAACCTCCACTTCGTTACACCTTAAATATCCCAGGAAAGAGAAGAATGGATAAAGAAGTTGTGGTCCTTATGTACAATGGAATATCACTCAGCCATGAAATCAATGTCATAAGGCTAGTAGCAGCATGATGAGTGGATTTAGGTATGACGATTCTAAGTGAAATAAGTCCCACAGAAAAAGACACTTATCATGAGATATCACTTAGAGAGGGAATGTAAAAACCGCTACCCTTGAACTGAATTACAAAACAGAACAGAGTCACACGTTTAGAAAACACACTATGGCTGCTTAACGGGAAAGGTGAGGTGGGGTGATGCATAAAACAAGGGTTTCAAATTAGCTCAGATACCGTTCCATGAACCCAATATGTAATAGACAAGACCTACTCCTTGCTCAGTGAACTGGACTCAACACCCCCTATTCACCGCCCAAGAATATATCTGACTAGTAAGAATCTTAAAACCTATGTATTGATATCTCTCTGTAAGTGAGTCAAGTGGGTGTAAAGCGGCATAAACACAGCAGTGAAAAGCAGCTAAACCCCATTATAAAAATCAATTACTTTTCAAAACCCGTGAAACAAAGACAGTGAAAGAGAGAGAAATTCTTACAAAATTCGTTCAGGGGCTGTGATGCCACCTGGATTGACCATATCTAGACCCCCAGCTGATTGAGACATAAGGGTGGACACTCTTGGGGCTGAGAGGTTTGGTGAGGTTGGGTGAGCAAACGCAGACCCTTTAAAGTAATATAGCGTGGTACCCATCCCATGGGTCCCAAATCTCCAGGTTCAAGGGCATCGTCCTACCTTGAAAACATGCATGAGAAACCCCGAAGATGGTACACCGTGTGATCGGGAAAGGTTTCTAAAACGCACCTCATTTCTCATCTCCTTGTGCTCCGGTTCGCCATTCCAGCCGCTTTACTAGCAATCTCCCTCCTTGGAGAATCAGCACCTTTATCCTCCTGTTCCGTACAGGTTGCAATTTGTCCTGAGGATGAACGGGAAGAGGGGGAACCAATGAGAGACTAGCTCTAAGTGTAGGGACAGGCACAGGTCACTCTATTTTCCCATCAGGAAGAAGAATTAACCACAGGCTCAGCCTGCCGCCAGGAACCAGAATACGGCCTGAAGCAATCCTGCGCTTTTGCGGCCAGCTCCCAAGAAAGCGAGTTGAATAATGGAGCTCAGGGGCACTGCAATTCACAAACCTGCAGACTTAGAAATGATAACTCTCGTCCACAGATATATTGAGGGAAGGCAACGAAGAGGATTTGAAAGCAAGGCAGAATTGCAGGAAACAGATTTCAGGAGGTAGATTCGAATCGCCTTTAAAGCACAGGAAAAGCGGCAAAACCTCGACAATGATGCCCTTAGCCAAAAAGGGCGTATGCGTTTTTTCCTGAATATATTCAGGAAAAAACGCATACGCCCTTTTTGGCCAACCAAGCAACCTGGAAAGGCAAATCAGCGGTACAAAGAAGTCTCGCTTCCCATCGGTCAAAAGGGCCATGCTGAATAAAGTGTTAAAACCAGAAATGCAGGACAGGCCATGGAGAAATAGGAGCCTTGCTACGCTGATGGGCGGGATGTAAATTGCCAAAAGCCACTCTAGAGAAGTGTACGGTGTGTCCTGAAACATCTAAAAAACTAAGCTTAGAGAGCATAAGGCACTTCCACTCATGGGCGTATAAATTGGGAAAACTAAAAATCAGCAAGACACAGGCACCCCAAAGTTTTGGGCTACTCTGTTGACAAGAACCTCCACTTCGTTACACCTTAAATATCCCAGGAAAGAGAAGAATGGATAAAGAAGTTGTGGTCCTTATGTACAATGGAATATCACTCAGCCATGAAATCAATGTCATAAGGCTAGTAGCAGCATGATGAGTGGATTTAGGTATGACGATTCTAAGTGAAATAAGTCCCACAGAAAAAGACACTTATCATGAGATATCACTTAGAGAGGGAATGTAAAAACCGCTACCCTTGAACTGAATTACAAAACAGAACAGAGTCACACGTTTAGAAAACACACTATGGCTGCTTAACGGGAAAGGTGAGGTGGGGTGATGCATAAAACAAGGGTTTCAAATTAGCTCAGATACCGTTCCATGAACCCAATATGTAATAGACAAGACCTACTCCTTGCTCAGTGAACTGGACTCAACACCCCCTATTCACCGCCCAAGAATATATCTGACTAGTAAGAATCTTAAAACCTATGTATTGATATCTCTCTGTAAGTGAGTCAAGTGGGTGTAAAGCGGCATAAACACAGCAGTGAAAAGCAGCTAAACCCCATTATAAAAATCAATTACTTTTCAAAACCCGTGAAACAAAGACAGTGAAAGAGAGAGAAATTCTTACAAAATTCGTTCAGGGGCTGTGATGCCACCTGGATTGACCATATCTAGACCCCCAGCTGATTGAGACATAAGGGTGGACACTCTTGGGGCTGAGAGGTTTGGTGAGGTTGGGTGAGCAAACGCAGACCCTTTAAAGTAATATAGCGTGGTACCCATCCCATGGGTCCCAAATCTCCAGGTTCAAGGGCATCGTCCTACCTTGAAAACATGCATGAGAAACCCCGAAGATGGTACACCGTGTGATCGGGAAAGGTTTCTAAAACGCACCTCATTTCTCATCTCCTTGTGCTCCGGTTCGCCATTCCAGCCGCTTTACTAGCAATCTCCCTCCTTGGAGAATCAGCACCTTTATCCTCCTGTTCCGTACAGGTTGCAATTTGTCCTGAGGATGAACGGGAAGAGGGGGAACCAATGAGAGACTAGCTCTAAGTGTAGGGACAGGCACAGGTCACTCTATTTTCCCATCAGGAAGAAGAATTAACCACAGGCTCAGCCTGCCGCCAGGAACCAGAATACGGCCTGAAGCAATCCTGCGCTTTTGAGGCCAGCTCCCAAGAAAGCGAGTTGAATAATGGAGCTCAGGGGCACTGCAATTCACAAACCTGCAGACTTAGAAATGATAACTCTCGTCCACAGATATATTGAGGGAAGGCAACGAAGAGGATTTGAAAGCAAGGCAGAATTGCAGGAAACAGATTTCAGGAGGTAGATTCGAATCGCCTTTAAAGCACAGGAAAAGCGGCAAAACCTTGACAATGATGCCCTTAGCCAAAAAGGGCGTATGCGTTTTTTCCTGAATATATTCAGGAAAAAACGCATACGCCCTTTTTGGCCAACCAAGCAACCTGGAAAGGCAAATCAGCGCTACAAAGAAGTCTCGCTTCCCATCGGTCAAAAGGGCCATGCTGAATAAAGTGTTAAAACCAGAAATGCAGGACAGGCCATGGAGAAATAGGAGCCTTGCTACGCTGATGGGCGGGATGTAAATTGCCAACAGCCACTCTGGAGAAGTGTACGGTGTGTCCTGAAACATCTAAAAAACTCAGCTTAGAGAGCATAGGGCACTTCCACTCATGGGCCTATAAATTGGGAAAACTAAAAATCAGCAAGACACAGGCACCCCAAAGTTTTGGGCTACTCTGTTGACAAGAACCTCCACTTCGTTACACCTTAAATATCCCAGGAAAGAGAAGAATGGATAAAGAAGTTGTGGTCCTTATGTACAATGGAATATCACTCAGCCATGAAATCAATGTCATAAGGCTATTAGCAGCTTGATGAGTGGATTTAGGTATGACGATTCTAAGTGAAATAAGTCCCACAGAAAAAGACACTTATCATGAGATATCACTTATAGAGGGAATGTAAAAACCGCTACCCTTGAACTGAATTACAAAACAGAACAGAGTCACACGTTTAGAAAACACACTATGGCTGCTTAACGGGAAAGGTGAGGTGGGGTGATGCATAAAACAAGGGTTTCAAATTAGCTCAGATACCGTTCCATGAACCCAATATGTAATAGACAAGACCTACTCCTTGCTCAGTGAACTGGACTCAACACCCCCTATTCACCGCCCAAGAATATATCTGACTAGTAAGAATCTTAAAACCTATGTATTGATATCTCTCTGTAAGTGAGTCAAGTGGGTGTAAAGCGGCATAAACACAGCAGTGAAAAGCAGCTAAACCCCATTATAAAAATCAATTACTTTTCAAAACCCGAGAAACAAAGACAGTGAAAGAGAGAGAAATTCTTACAAAATTCGTTCAGGGGCTGTGATGCCACCTGGATTGACCATATCTAGACCCACAGCTGATTGAGACATAAGGGTGGACACTCTTGGGGCTGAGAGGTTTGGTGAGGTTGGGTGAGCAAACGCAGACCCTTTAAAGTAATATAGCGTGGTACCCATCCCATGGGTCCCAAATCTCCAGGTTCAAGGGCATCGTCCTACACTGAAAACATGCATGAGAAACCCCGAAGATGGTACACCGTGTGATCGGGAAAGGTTTCTAAAACGCACCTCATTTCTCATCTCCTTGTGCTCCGGTTCGCCATTCCAGCCGCTTTACTAGCAATCTCCCTCCTTGGAGAATCAGCACCTTTATCCTCCTGTTCCGTACAGGTTGCAATTTGTCCTGAGGATGCACGGGAAGAGGGGGAACCAATGAGAGACTAGCTCTAAGTGTAGGGACAGGCACAGGTCACTCTATTTTCCCATCAGGAAGAAGAATTAACCACAGGCTCAGCCTGCCGCCAGGAACCAGAATACGGCCTGAAGCAATCCTGCGCTTTTGCGGCCAGCTCCCAAGAAAGCGAGTTGAAGAATGGAGCTCAGGGGCACTGCAATTCACAAACCTGCAGACTTAGAAATGATAACTCTCGTCCACAGATATATTGAGGGAAGGCAACGAAGAGGATTTGAAAGCAAGGCAGAATTGCAGGAAACAGATTTCAGGAGGTAGATTCGAATCGCCTTTAAAGCACAGGAAAAGCGGCAAAACCTCGACAATGATGCCCTTGGCCAAAAAGGGCGTATGCGTTTTTTCCTGAATATATTCAGGAAAAAACGCATACGCCCTTTTTGGCCAACCAAGCAACCTGGAAAGGCAAATCAGCGCTACAAAGAAGTCTCGCTTCCCATCGGTCAAAAGGGCCATGCTGAATAAAGTGTCAAAACCAGAAATGCAGGACAGGCCATGGAGAAATAGGAGCCTTGCTACGCTGATGGGCGGGATGTAAATTGCCAACAGCCACTCTGGAGAAGTGTACGGTGTGTCCTGAAACATCTAAAAAACTCAGCTTAGAGAGCATAGGGCACTTCCACTCATGGGCGTATAAATTGGGAAAACTAAAAATCAGCAAGACACAGGCACCCCAAAGTTTTGGGCTACTCTGTTGACAAGAACCTCCACTTCGTTACACCTTAAATATCCCAGGAAAGAGAAGAATGGATAAAGAAGTTGTGGTCCTTATGTACAATGGAATATCACTCAGCCATGAAATCAATGTCATAAGGCTAGTAGCAGCATGATGAGTGGATTTAGGTATGACGATTCTAAGTGAAATAAGTCCCACAGAAAAAGACACTTATCATGAGATATCACTTATAGAGGGAATGTAAAAACCGCTACCCTTGAACTGAATTACAAAACAGAACAGAGTCACACGTTTAGAAAACACACTATGGCTGCTTAACGGGAAAGGTGAGGTGGGGTGATGCATAAAACAAGGGTTTCAAATTAGCTCAGATACCGTTCCATGAACCCAATATGTAATAGACAAGACCTACTCCTTGCTCAGTGAACTGGACTCAACACCCCCTATTCACCGCCCAAGAATATATCTGACTAGTAAGACTCTTAAAACCTATGTATTGATATCTCTCTGTAAGTGAGTCAAGTGGGTGTAAAGCGGCATAAACACAGCAGTGAAAAGCAGCTAAACCCCATTATAAAAATCAACTACTTTTCAAAACCCGTGAAACAAAGACAGTGAAAGAGAGAGAAATTCTTAGGAAATTCGTTCAGGGGCTGTGATGCCACCTGGATTGACCATATCTAGACCCACAGCTGATTGAGACATAAGGGTGGACACTCTTGGGGCTGAGAGGTTTGGTGAGGTTGGGTGAGCAAACGCAGACCCTTTAAAGTAATATAGCGTGGTACGCATCCCATGGGTGCCAAATCTCCAGGTTCAAGGGCATCGTCCTACACTGAAAACATGCATGAGAAACCCCGAAGATGGTACACCGTGTGATCGGGAAAGGTTTCTAAAACGCACCTCATTTCTCATCTCCTTGTGATCCGGTTCGCCATTCCAGCCGCTTTACTAGCAATCTCCCTCCTTGGAGAATCAGCACCTTTATCCTCCTGTTCCGTACAGGTTGCAATTTGTCCTGAGGATGAACGGGAAGAGGGGGAACCAATGAGAGACTAGCTCTAAGTGTAGGGACAGGCACAGGTCACTCTATTTTCCCATCAGGAAGAAGAATTAACCACAGGCTCAGCCCGCCGCCAGGAACCAGAATACGGCCTGAAGCAATCCTGCGCTTTTGAGGCCAGCTCCCAAGAAAGCGAGTTGAATAATGGAGCTCAGGGGCACTGCAATTCACAAACCTGCAGACTTAGAAATGATAACTCTCGTCCACAGATATATTGAGGGAAGGCAACGAAGAGGATTTGAAAGCAAGGCAGAATTGCAGGAAACAGATTTCAGGAGGTAGATTCGAATCGCCTTTAAAGCACAGGAAAAGCGTCAAAACCTTGACAATGATGCCCTTAGCCAAAAAGGGCGTATGCGTTTTTTCCTGAATAATTTCAGGAAAAAACGCATACGCCCTTTTTGGCCAACCAAGCAACCTGGAAAGGCAAATCAGCGCTACAAAGAAGTCTCGCTTCCCATCGGTCAAAAGGGCTATGCTGAATAAAGTGTTAAAACCAGAAATGCAGGACAGGCCATGGAGAAATAGGAGCCTTGCTACGCTGATGGGCGGGATGTAAATTGCCAAAAGCCACTCGAGAGAAGTGTACGGTGTGTCCTGAAACATCTAAAAAACTCAGCTTAGAGAGCATAGGGCACTTCCACTCATGGGCCTATAAATTGGGAAAACTAAAAATCAGCAAGACACAGGCACCCCAAAGTTTTGGGCTACTCTGTTGACAAGAACCTCCACTTCGTTACACCTTAAATATCCCAGGAAAGAGAAGAATGGATAAAGAAGTTGTGGTCCTTATGTACAATGGAATATCACTCAGCCATGAAATCAATGTCATAAGGCTATTAGCAGCTTGATGAGTGGATTTAGGTATGACGATTCTAAGTGAAATAAGTCCCACAGAAGAAGACACTTATCATGAGATATCACTTATAGAGGGAATGTAAAAACCGCTACCCTTGAACTGAATTACAAAACAGAACAGAGTCACACGTTTAGAAAACACACTATGGCTGCTTAACGGGAAAGGTGAGGTGGGGTGATGCATAAAACAAGGGTTTCAAATTAGCTCAGATACCGTTCCATGAACCCAATATGTAATAGACAAGACCTACTCCTTGCTCAGTGAACTGGACTCAACACCCCCTATTCACCGCCCAAGAATATATCTGACTAGTAAGAATCTTAAAACCTATGTATTGATATCTCTCTGTAAGTGAGTCAAGTGGGTGTAAAGCGGCATAAACACAGCAGTGAAAAGCAGCTAAACCCCATTATAAAAATCAATTACTTTTCAAAACCCGAGAAACAAAGACAGTGAAAGAGAGAGAAATTCTTACAAAATTCGTTCAGGGGCTGTGATGCCACCTGGATTGACCATATCTAGACCCACAGCTGATTGAGACATAAGGGTGGACACTCTTGGGGCTGAGAGGTTTGGTGAGGTTGGGTGAGCAAACGCAGACCCTTTAAAGTAATATAGCGTGGTACCCATCCCATGGGTCCCAAATCTCCAGGTTCAAGGGCATCGTCCTACCTTGAAAACATGCATGAGAAACCCCGAAGACGGTACACCGTGTGATCGGGAAAGGTTTCTAAAACGCACCTCATTTCTCATCTCCTTGTGCTCCGGTTCGCCATTCCAGCCGCTTTACTAGCAATCTCCCTCCTTGGAGAATCAGCACCTTTATCCTCCTGTTCCGTACAGGTTGCAATTTGTCCTGAGGATGCACGGGAAGAGGGGGAACCAATGAGAGACTAGCTCTAGGTGTTTGGACTGGCACAGGTCACTCTATTTTCCCATCAGGAAGAAGAATTAACCACAGGCTCAGCCTCCCGCCAGGAACCAGAAGACGGCCTGAAGCAATCCTGCGCTTTTGCGGCCAGCTCCCAAGAAAGCGAGTTGAAGAATGGAGCTCAGGGGCACTGCAATTCACAAACCTGCAGACTTAGAAATGATAACTCTCGTCCACAAATATATTGAGGGAAGGCAACGAAGAGGATTTGAAAGCAAGGCAGAATTGCAGGAAACAGATTTCAGGAGGTAGATTCGAATCGCCTTTAAAGCACAGGAAAAGCGGCAAAACCTCGACAATGATGCCCTTGGCCAAAAAGGGCGTATGCGTTTTTTCCTGAATATATTCAGGAAAAAACGCATACGCCCTTTTTGGCCAACCAAGCAACCTGGAAAGGCAAATCAGCGCTACAAAGAAGTCTCGCCTCCCATCGGTCAAAAGGGCCATGCTGAATAAAGTGTTAAAACCAGAAATGCAGGACAGGCCATGGAGAAATAGGAGCCTTGCTACGCTGATGGGCGGGATGTAAATTGCCAAAAGCCACTCTAGAGAAGTGTACGGTGTGTCCTGAAACATCTAAAAAACTCAGCTTAGAGAGCATAGGGCACTTCCACTCATGGGCGTATAAATTGGGAAAACTAAAAATCAGCAAGACACAGGCACCCCAAAGTTTTGGGCTACTCTGTTGACAAGAACCTCCACTTCGTTACACCTTAAATATCCCAGGAAAGAGAAGAATGGATAAAGAAGTTGTGGTCCTTATGTACAATGGAATATCACTCAGCCATGAAATCAATGTCATAAGGCTAGTAGCAGCATGATGAGTGGATTTAGGTATGACGATTCTAAGTGAAATAAGTCCCACAGAAAAAGACACTTATCATGAGATATCACTTATAGAGGGAATGTAAAAACCGCTACCCTTGAACTGAATTACAAAACAGAACAGAGTCACACGTTTAGAAAACACACTATGGCTGCTTAACGGGAAAGGTGAGGTGGGGTGATGCATAAAACAAGGGTTTCAAATTAGCTCAGATACCGTTCCATGAACCCAATATGTAATAGACAAGACCTACTCCTTGCTCAGTGAACTGGACTCAACACCCCCTATTCACCGCCCAAGAATATATCTGACTAGTAAGAATCTTAAAACCTATGTATTGATATCTCTCTGTAAGTGAGTCAAGTGGGTGTAAAGCGGCATAAACACAGCAGTGAAAAGCAGCTAAACCCCATTATAAAAATCAATTACTTTTCAAAACCCGTGAAACAAAGACAGTGAAAGAGAGAGAAATTCTTACAAAATTCGTTCAGGGGCTGTGATGCCACCTGGATTGACCATATCTAGACCCCCAGCTGATTGAGACATAAGGGTGGACACTCTTGGGGCTGAGAGGTTTGGTGAGGTTGGGTGAGCAAACGCAGACCCTTTAAAGTAATATAGCGTGGTACCCATCCCATGGGTCCCAAATCTCCAGGTTCAAGGGCATCGTCCTACCTTGAAAACATGCATGAGAAACCCCGAAGATGGTACACCGTGTGATCGGGAAAGGTTTCTAAAACGCACCTCATTTCTCATCTCCTTGTGCTCCGGTTCGCCATTCCAGCCGCTTTACTAGCAATCTCCCTCCTTGGAGAATCAGCACCTTTATCCTCCTGTTCCGTACAGGTTGCAATTTGTCCTGAGGATGCACGGGAAGAGGGGGAACCAATGAGAGACTAGCTCTAAGTGTAGGGACAGGCACAGGTCACTCTATTTTCCCATCAGGAAGAAGAATTAACCACAGGCTCAGCCTGCCGCCAGGAACCAGAATACGGCCTGAAGCAATCCTGCGCTTTTGCGGCCAGCTCCCAAGAAAGCGAGTTGAATAATGGAGCTCAGGGGCACTGCAATTCACAAACCTGCAGACTTAGAAATGATAACTCTCGTCCACAGATATATTGAGGGAAGGCAACGAAGAGGATTTGAAAGCAAGGCAGAATTGCAGGAAACAGATTTCAGGAGGTAGATTCGAATCGCCTTTAAAGCACAGGAAAAGCGGCAAAACCTCGACAATGATGCCCTTAGCCAAAAAGGGCGTATGCGTTTTTTCCTGAATATATTCAGGAAAAAACGCATACGCCCTTTTTGGCCAACCAAGCAACCTGGAAAGGCAAATCAGCGCTACAAAGAAGTCTCGCTTCCCATCGGTCAAAAGGGCCATGCTGAATAAAGTGTTAAAACCAGAAATGCAGGACAGGCCATGGAGAAATAGGAGCCTTGCTACGCTGATGGGCGGGATGTAAATTGCCAAAAGCCACTCTAGAGAAGTGTACGGTGTGTCCTGAAACATCTAAAAAACTCAGCTTAGAGAGCATAAGGCACTTCCACTCATGGGCGTATAAATTGGGAAAACTAAAAATCAGCAAGACACAGGCACCCCAAAGTTTTGGGCTACTCTGTTGACAAGAACCTCCACTTCGTTACACCTTAAATATCCCAGGAAAGAGAAGAATGGATAAAGAAGTTGTGGTCCTTATGTACAATGGAATATCACTCAGCCATGAAATCAATGTCATAAGGCTAGTAGCAGCATGATGAGTGGATTTAGGTATGACGATTCTAAGTGAAATAAGTCCCACAGAAAAAGACACTTATCATGAGATATCACTTAGAGAGGGAATGTAAAAACCGCTACCCTTGAACTGAATTACAAAACAGAACAGAGTCACACGTTTAGAAAACACACTATGGCTGCTTAACGGGAAAGGTGAGGTGGGGTGATGCATAAAACAAGGGTTTCAAATTAGCTCAGATACCGTTCCATGAACCCAATATGTAATAGACAAGACCTACTCCTTGCTCAGTGAACTGGACTCAACACCCCCTATTCACCGCCCAAGAATATATCTGACTAGTAAGAATCTTAAAACCTATGTATTGATATCTCTCTGTAAGTGAGTCAAGTGGGTGTAAAGCGGCATAAACACAGCAGTGAAAAGCAGCTAAACCCCATTATAAAAATCAATTACTTTTCAAAACCCGTGAAACAAAGACAGTGAAAGAGAGAGAAATTCTTACAAAATTCGTTCAGGGGCTGTGATGCCACCTGGATTGACCATATCTAGACCCCCAGCTGATTGAGACATAAGGGTGGACACTCTTGGGGCTGAGAGGTTTGGTGAGGTTGGGTGAGCAAACGCAGACCCTTTAAAGTAATATAGCGTGGTACCCATCCCATGGGTCCCAAATCTCCAGGTTCAAGGGCATCGTCCTACCTTGAAAACATGCATGAGAAACCCCGAAGATGGTACACCGTGTGATCGGGAAAGGTTTCTAAAACGCACCTCATTTCTCATCTCCTTGTGCTCCGGTTCGCCATTCCAGCCGCTTTACTAGCAATCTCCCTCCTTGGAGAATCAGCACCTTTATCCTCCTGTTCCGTACAGGTTGAATTTGTCCTGAGGATGAACGGGAAGAGGGGGAACCAATGAGAGACTAGCTCTAAGTGTAGGGACAGGCACAGGTCACTCTATTTTCCCATCAGGAAGAAGAATTAACCACAGGCTCAGTCTGCCGCCAGGAACCAGAATACGGCCTGAAGCAATCCTGCGCTTTTGAGGCCAGCTCCCAAGAAAGCGAGTTGAATAATGGAGCTCAGGGGCACTGCAATTCACAAACCTGCAGACTTAGAAATGATAACTCTCGTCCACAGATATATTGAGGGAAGGCAACGAAGAGGATTTGAAAGCAAGGCAGAATTGCAGGAAACAGATTTCAGGAGGTAGATTCGAATCGCCTTTAAAGCACAGGAAAAGCGGCAAAACCTTGACAATGATGCCCTTAGCCAAAAAGGGCGTATGCGTTTTTTCCTGAATATATTCAGGAAAAAACGCATACGCCCTTTTTGGCCAACCAAGCAACCTGGAAAGGCAAATCAGCGCTACAAAGAAGTCTCGCTTCCCATCGGTCAAAAGGGCCATGCTGAATAAAGTGTTAAAACCAGAAATGCAGGACAGGCCATGGAGAAATAGGAGCCTTGCTACGCTGATGGGCGGGATGTAAATTGCCAACAGCCACTCTGGAGAAGTGTACGGTGTGTCCTGAAACATCTAAAAAACTCAGCTTAGAGAGCATAGGGCACTTCCACTCATGGGCCTATAAATTGGGAAAACTAAAAATCAGCAAGACACAGGCACCCCAAAGTTTTGGGCTACTCTGTTGACAAGAACCTCCACTTCGTTACACCTTAAATATCCCAGGAAAGAGAAGAATGGATAAAGAAGTTGTGGTCCTTATGTACAATGGAATATCACTCAGCCATGAAATCAATGTCATAAGGCTATTAGCAGCTTGATGAGTGGATTTAGGTATGACGATTCTAAGTGAAATAAGTCCCACAGAAAAAGACACTTATCATGAGATATCACTTATAGAGGGAATGTAAAAACCGCTACCCTTGAACTGAATTACAAAACAGAACAGAGTCACACGTTTAGAAAACACACTATGGCTGCTTAACGGGAAAGGTGAGGTGGGGTGATGCATAAAACAAGGGTTTCAAATTAGCTCAGATACCGTTCCATGAACCCAATATGTAATAGACAAGACCTACTCCTTGCTCAGTGAACTGGACTCAACACCCCCTATTCACCGCCCAAGAATATATCTGACTAGTAAGAATCTTAAAACCTATGTATTGATATCTCTCTGTAAGTGAGTCAAGTGGGTGTAAAGCGGCATAAACACAGCAGTGAAAAGCAGCTAAACCCCATTATAAAAATCAATTACTTTTCAAAACCCGAGAAACAAAGACAGTGAAAGAGAGAGAAATTCTTACAAAATTCGTTCAGGGGCTGTGATGCCACCTGGATTGACCATATCTAGACCCACAGCTGATTGAGACATAAGGGTGGACACTCTTGGGGCTGAGAGGTTTGGTGAGGTTGGGTGAGCAAACGCAGACCCTTTAAAGTAATATAGCGTGGTACCCATCCCATGGGTCCCAAATCTCCAGGTTCAAGGGCATCGTCCTACACTGAAAACATGCATGAGAAACCCCGAAGATGGTACACCGTGTGATCGGGAAAGGTTTCTAAAACGCACCTCATTTCTCATCTCCTTGTGCTCCGGTTCGCCATTCCAGCCGCTTTACTAGCAATCTCCCTCCTTGGAGAATCAGCACCTTTATCCTCCTGTTCCGTACAGGTTGCAATTTGTCCTGAGGATGCACGGGAAGAGGGGGAACCAATGAGAGACTAGCTCTAAGTGTAGGGACAGGCACAGGTCACTCTATTTTCCCATCAGGAAGAAGAATTAACCACAGGCTCAGCCTGCCGCCAGGAACCAGAATACGGCCTGAAGCAATCCTGCGCTTTTGCGGCCAGCTCCCAAGAAAGCGAGTTGAAGAATGGAGCTCAGGGGCACTGCAATTCACAAACCTGCAGACTTAGAAATGATAACTCTCGTCCACAGATATATTGAGGGAAGGCAACGAAGAGGATTTGAAAGCAAGGCAGAATTGCAGGAAACAGATTTCAGGAGGTAGATTCGAATCGCCTTTAAAGCACAGGAAAAGCGGCAAAACCTCGACAATGATGCCCTTGGCCAAAAAGGGCGTATGCGTTTTTTCCTGAATATATTCAGGAAAAAACGCATACGCCCTTTTTGGCCAACCAAGCAACCTGGAAAGGCAAATCAGCGCTACAAAGAAGTCTCGCTTCCCATCGGTCAAAAGGGCCATGCTGAATAAAGTGTCAAAACCAGAAATGCAGGACAGGCCATGGAGAAATAGGAGCCTTGCTACGCTGATGGGCGGGATGTAAATTGCCAACAGCCACTCTGGAGAAGTGTACGGTGTGTCCTGAAACATCTAAAAAACTCAGCTTAGAGAGCATAGGGCACTTCCACTCATGGGCGTATAAATTGGGAAAACTAAAAATCAGCAAGACACAGGCACCCCAAAGTTTTGGGCTACTCTGTTGACAAGAACCTCCACTTCGTTACACCTTAAATATCCCAGGAAAGAGAAGAATGGATAAAGAAGTTGTGGTCCTTATGTACAATGGAATATCACTCAGCCATGAAATCAATGTCATAAGGCTAGTAGCAGCATGATGAGTGGATTTAGGTATGACGATTCTAAGTGAAATAAGTCCCACAGAAAAAGACACTTATCATGAGATATCACTTATAGAGGGAATGTAAAAACCGCTACCCTTGAACTGAATTACAAAACAGAACAGAGTCACACGTTTAGAAAACACACTATGGCTGCTTAACGGGAAAGGTGAGGTGGGGTGATGCATAAAACAAGGGTTTCAAATTAGCTCAGATACCGTTCCATGAACCCAATATGTAATAGACAAGACCTACTCCTTGCTCAGTGAACTGGACTCAACACCCCCTATTCACTGCCCAAGAATATATCTGACTAGTAAGAATCTTAAAACCTATGTATTGATATCTCTCTGTAAGTGAGTCAAGTGGGTGTAAAGCGGCATAAACACAGCAGTGAAAAGCAGCTAAACCCCATTATAAAAATCAATTACTTTTCAAAACCCGTGAAACAAAGACAGTGAAAGAGAGAGAAATTCTTAGGAAATTCGTTCAGGGGCTGTGATGCCACCTGGATTGACCATATCTAGACCCACAGCTGATTGAGACATAAGGGTGGACACTCTTGGGGCTGAGAGGTTTGGTGAGGTTGGGTGAGCAAACGCAGACCCTTTAAAGTAATATAGCGTGGTACCCATCCCATGGGTCCCAAATCTCCAGGTTCAAGGGCATCGTCCTACACTGAAAACATGCATGAGAAACCCCGAAGATGGTACACCGTGTGATCGGGAAAGGTTTCTAAAACGCACCTCATTTCTCATCTCCTTGTGCTCCGGTTCGCCATTCCAGCCGCTTTACTAGCAATCTCCCTCCTTGGAGAATCAGCACCTTTATCCTCCTGTTCCGTACAGGTTGCAATTTGTCCTGAGGATGCACGGGAAGAGGGGGAACCAATGAGAGACTAGCTCTAGGTGTTGGGACAGGCACAGGTCACTCTATTTTCCCATCAGGAAGAAGAATTAACCACAGGCTCAGCCTGCCGCCAGGAACCAGAATACGGCCTGAAGCAATCCTGCGCTTTTGCGGCCAGCTCCCAAGAAAGCGAGTTGAAGAATGGAGCTCAGGGGCACTGCAATTCACAAACCTGCAGACTTAGAAATGATAACTCTCGTCCACAGATATATTGAGGGAAGGCAACGAAGAGGATTTGAAAGCAAGGCAGAATTGCAGGAAACAGATTTCAGGAGGTAGATTCGAATCGCCTTTAAAGCACAGGAAAAGCGGCAAAACCTCGACAATGATGCCCTTGGCCAAAAAGGGCGTATGCGTTTTTTCCTGAATATATTCAGGAAAAACGCATACGCCCTTTTTGGCCAACCAAGCAACCTGGAAAGGCAAATCAGCGCTACAAAGAAGTCTCGCTTCCCATCGGTCAAAAGGGCCATGCTGAATAAAGTGTCAAAACCAGAAATGCAGGACAGGCCATGGAGAAATAGGAGCCTTGCTACGCTGATGGGCGGGATGTAAATTGCCAACAGCCACTCTGGAGAAGTGTACGGTGTGTCCTGAAACATCTAAAAAACTCAGCTTAGAGAGCATAGGGCACTTCCACTCATGGGCGTATAAATTGGGAAAACTAAAAATCAGCAAGACACAGGCACCCCAAAGTTTTGGGCTACTCTGTTGACAAGAACCTCCACTTCGTTACACCTTAAATATCCCAGGAAAGAGAAGAATGGATAAAGAAGTTGTGGTCCTTATGTACAATGGAATATCACTCAGCCATGAAATCAATGTCATAAGGCTAGTAGCAGCATGATGAGTGGATTTAGGTATGACGATTCTAAGTGAAATAAGTCCCACAGAAAAAGACACTTATCATGAGATATCACTTATAGAGGGAATGTAAAAACCGCTACCCTTGAACTGAATTACAAAACAGAACAGAGTCACACGTTTAGAAAACACACTATGGCTGCTTAACGGGAAAGGTGAGGTGGGGTGATGCATAAAACAAGGGTTTCAAATTAGCTCAGATACCGTTCCATGAACCCAATATGTAATAGACAAGACCTACTCCTTGCTCAGTGAACTGGACTCAACACCCCCTATTCACCGCCCAAGAATATATCTGACTAGTAAGAATCTTAAAACCTATGTATTGATATCTCTCTGTAAGTGAGTCAAGTGGGTGTAAAGCGGCATAAACACAGCAGTGAAAAGCAGCTAAACCCCATTATAAAAATCAATTACTTTTCAAAACCCGTGAAACAAAGACAGTGAAAGAGAGAGAAATTCTTACAAAATTCGTTCAGGGGCTGTGATGCCACCTGGATTGACCATATCTAGACCCCCAGCTGATTGAGACATAAGGGTGGACACTCTTGGGGCTGAGAGGTTTGGTGAGGTTGGGTGAGCAAACGCAGACCCT
This sequence comes from Balaenoptera ricei, assembly GCF_028023285.1. NCBI lineage: Eukaryota > Metazoa > Chordata > Mammalia > Artiodactyla > Balaenopteridae > Balaenoptera > Balaenoptera ricei. The sequence goes on from NC_082650.1 coordinate 74,325,437, forward strand.
TTAAAGTAATATAGCGTGGTACCCATCCCATGGGTCCCAAATCTCCAGGTTCAAGGGCATCGTCCTACCTTGAAAACATGCATGAGAAACCCCGAAGATGGTACACCGTGTGATCGGGAAAGGTTTCTAAAACGCACCTCATTTCTCATCTCCTTGTGATCCGGTTCGCCATTCCAGCCGCTTTACTAGCAATCTCCCTCCTTGGAGAATCAGCACCTTTATCCTCCTGTTCCGTACAGGTTGCAATTTGTCCTGAGGATGCACGGGAAGAGGGGGAACCAATGAGAGACTAGCTCTAAGTGTAGGGACAGGCACAGGTCACTCTATTTTCCCATCAGGAAGAAGAATTAACCACAGGCTCAGCCTGCCGCCAGGAACCAGAATACGGCCTGAAGCAATCCTGCGCTTTTGCGGCCAGCTCCCAAGAAAGCGAGTTGAAGAATGGAGCTCAGGGGCACTGCAATTCACAAACCTGCAGACTTAGAAATGATAACTCTCGTCCACAGATATATTGAGGGAAGGCAACGAAGAGGATTTGAAAGCAAGGCAGAATTGCAGGAAACAGATTTCAGGAGGTAGATTCGAATCGCCTTTAAAGCACAGGAAAAGCGGCAAAACCTCGACAATGATGCCCTTAGCCAAAAAGGGCGTATGCGTTTTTTCCTGAATATATTCAGGAAAAAACGCATACGCCCTTTTTGGCCAACCAAGCAACCTGGAAAGGCAAATCAGCGCTACAAAGAAGTCTCGCTTCCCATCGGTCAAAAGGGCCATGCTGAATAAAGTGTTAAAACCAGAAATGCAGGACAGGCCATGGAGAAATAGGAGCCTTGCTACGCTGATGGGCGGGATGTAAATTGCCAAAAGCCACTCTAGAGAAGTGTACGGTGTGTCCTGAAACATCTAAAAAACTCAGCTTAGAGAGCATAAGGCACTTCCACTCATGGGCGTATAAATTGGGAAAACTAAAAATCAGCAAGACACAGGCACCCCAAAGTTTTGGGCTACTCTGTTGACAAGAACCTCCACTTCGTTACACCTTAAATATCCCAGGAAAGAGAAGAATGGATAAAGAAGTTGTGGTCCTTATGTACAATGGAATATCACTCAGCCATGAAATCAATGTCATAAGGCTAGTAGCAGCATGATGAGTGGATTTAGGTATGACGATTCTAAGTGAAATAAGTCCCACAGAAAAAGACACTTATCATGAGATATCACTTAGAGAGGGAATGTAAAAACCGCTACCCTTGAACTGAATTACAAAACAGAACAGAGTCACACGTTTAGAAAACACACTATGGCTGCTTAACGGGAAAGGTGAGGTGGGGTGATGCATAAAACAAGGGTTTCAAATTAGCTCAGATACCGTTCCATGAACCCAATATGTAATAGACAAGACCTACTCCTTGCTCAGTGAACTGGACTCAACACCCCCTATTCACCGCCCAAGAATATATCTGACTAGTAAGAATCTTAAAACCTATGTATTGATATCTCTCTGTAAGTGAGTCAAGTGGGTGTAAAGCGGCATAAACACAGCAGTGAAAAGCAGCTAAACCCCATTATAAAAATCAATTACTTTTCAAAACCCGTGAAACAAAGACAGTGAAAGAGAGAGAAATTCTTACAAAATTCGTTCAGGGGCTGTGATGCCACCTGGATTGACCATATCTAGACCCCCAGCTGATTGAGACATAAGGGTGGACACTCTTGGGGCTGAGAGGTTTGGTGAGGTTGGGTGAGCAAACGCAGACCCTTTAAAGTAATATAGCGTGGTACCCATCCCATGGGTCCCAAATCTCCAGGTTCAAGGGCATCGTCCTACCTTGAAAACATGCATGAGAAACCCCGAAGATGGTACACCGTGTGATCGGGAAAGGTTTCTAAAACGCACCTCATTTCTCATCTCCTTGTGCTCCGGTTCGCCATTCCAGCCGCTTTACTAGCAATCTCCCTCCTTGGAGAATCAGCACCTTTATCCTCCTGTTCCGTACAGGTTGCAATTTGTCCTGAGGATGAACGGGAAGAGGGGGAACCAATGAGAGACTAGCTCTAAGTGTAGGGACAGGCACAGGTCACTCTATTTTCCCATCAGGAAGAAGAATTAACCACAGGCTCAGCCTCCCGCCAGGAACCAGAATACGGCCTGAAGCAATCCTGCGCTTTTGAGGCCAGCTCCCAAGAAAGCGAGTTGAATAATGGAGCTCAGGGGCACTGCAATTCACAAACCTGCAGACTTAGAAATGATAACTCTCGTCCACAGATATATTGAGGGAAGGCAACGAAGAGGATTTGAAAGCAAGGCAGAATTGCAGGAAACAGATTTCAGGAGGTAGATTCGAATCGCCTTTAAAGCACAGGAAAAGCGGCAAAACCTTGACAATGATGCCCTTAGCCAAAAAGGGCGTATGCGTTTTTTCCTGAATATATTCAGGAAAAAACGCATACGCCCTTTTTGGCCAACCAAGCAACCTGGAAAGGCAAATCAGCGCTACAAAGAAGTCTCGCTTCCCATCGGTCAAAAGGGCCATGCTGAATAAAGTGTTAAAACCAGAAATGCAGGACAGGCCATGGAGAAATAGGAGCCTTGCTACGCTGATGGGCGGGATGTAAATTGCCAACAGCCACTCTGGAGAAGTGTACGGTGTGTCCTGAAACATCTAAAAAACTCAGCTTAGAGAGCATAGGGCACTTCCACTCATGGGCCTATAAATTGGGAAAACTAAAAATCAGCAAGACACAGGCACCCCAAAGTTTTGGGCTACTCTGTTGACAAGAACCTCCACTTCGTTACACCTTAAATATCCCAGGAAAGAGAAGAATGGATAAAGAAGTTGTGGTCCTTATGTACAATGGAATATCACTCAGCCATGAAATCAATGTCATAAGGCTATTAGCAGCTTGATGAGTGGATTTAGGTATGACGATTCTAAGTGAAATAAGTCCCACAGAAAAAGACACTTATCATGAGATATCACTTATAGAGGGAATGTAAAAACCGCTACCCTTGAACTGAATTACAAAACAGAACAGAGTCACACGTTTAGAAAACACACTATGGCTGCTTAACGGGAAAGGTGAGGTGGGGTGATGCATAAAACAAGGGTTTCAAATTAGCTCAGATACCGTTCCATGAACCCAATATGTAATAGACAAGACCTACTCCTTGCTCAGTGAACTGGACTCAACACCCCCTATTCACCGCCCAAGAATATATCTGACTAATAAGAATCTTAAAACCTATGTATTGATATCTCTCTGTAAGTGAGTCAAGTGGGTGTAAAGCGGCATAAACACAGCAGTGAAAAGCAGCTAAACCCCATTATAAAAATCAATTACTTTTCAAAACCCGAGAAACAAAGACAGTGAAAGAGAGAGAAATTCTTACAAAATTCGTTCAGGGGCTGTGATGCCACCTGGATTGACCATATCTAGACCCACAGCTGATTGAGACATAAGGGTGGACACTCTTGGGGCTGAGAGGTTTGGTGAGGTTGGGTGAGCAAACGCAGACCCTTTAAAGTAATATAGCGTGGTACCCATCCCATGGGTCCCAAATCTCCAGGTTCAAGGGCATCGTCCTACACTGAAAACATGCATGAGAAACCCCGAAGATGGTACACCGTGTGATCGGGAAAGGTTTCTAAAACGCACCTCATTTCTCATCTCCTTGTGCTCCGGTTCGCCATTCCAGCCGCTTTACTAGCAATCTCCCTCCTTGGAGAATCAGCACCTTTATCCTCCTGTTCCGTACAGGTTGCAATTTGTCCTGAGGATGCACGGGAAGAGGGGGAACCAATGAGAGACTAGCTCTAAGTGTAGGGACAGGCACAGGTCACTCTATTTTCCCATCAGGAAGAAGAATTAACCACAGGCTCAGCCTGCCGCCAGGAACCAGAATACGGCCTGAAGCAATCCTGCGCTTTTGCGGCCAGCTCCCAAGAAAGCGAGTTGAAGAATGGAGCTCAGGGGCACTGCAATTCACAAACCTGCAGACTTAGAAATGATAACTCTCGTCCACAGATATATTGAGGGAAGGCAACGAAGAGGATTTGAAAGCAAGGCAGAATTGCAGGAAACAGATTTCAGGAGGTAGATTCGAATCGCCTTTAAAGCACAGGAAAAGCGGCAAAACCTCGACAATGATGCCCTTGGCCAAAAAGGGCGTATGCGTTTTTTCCTGAATATATTCAGGAAAAAACGCATACGCCCTTTTTGGCCAACCAAGCAACCTGGAAAGGCAAATCAGCGCTACAAAGAAGTCTCGCTTCCCATCGGTCAAAAGGGCCATGCTGAATAAAGTGTCAAAACCAGAAATGCAGGACAGGCCATGGAGAAATAGGAGCCTTGCTACGCTGATGGGCGGGATGTAAATTGCCAACAGCCACTCTGGAGAAGTGTACGGTGTGTCCTGAAACATCTAAAAAACTCAGCTTAGAGAGCATAGGGCACTTCCACTCATGGGCGTATAAATTGGGAAAACTAAAAATCAGCAAGACACAGGCACCCCAAAGTTTTGGGCTACTCTGTTGACAAGAACCTCCACTTCGTTACACCTTAAATATCCCAGGAAAGAGAAGAATGGATAAAGAAGTTGTGGTCCTTATGTACAATGGAATATCACTCAGCCATGAAATCAATGTCATAAGGCTAGTAGCAGCATGATGAGTGGATTTAGGTATGACGATTCTAAGTGAAATAAGTCCCACAGAAAAAGACACTTATCATGAGATATCACTTATAGAGGGAATGTAAAAACCGCTACCCTTGAACTGAATTACAAAACAGAACAGAGTCACACGTTTAGAAAACAGACTATGGCTGCTTAACGGGAAAGGTGAGGTGGGGTGATGCATAAAACAAGGGTTTCAAATTAGCTCAGATACCGTTCCATGAACCCAATATGTAATAGACAAGACCTACTCCTTGCTCAGTGAACTGGACTCAACACCCCCTATTCACTGCCCAAGAATATATCTGACTAGTAAGACTCTTAAAACCTATGTATTGATATCTCTCTGTAAGTGAGTCAAGTGGGTGTAAAGCGGCATAAACACAGCAGTGAAAAGCAGCTAAACCCCATTATAAAAATCAATTACTTTTCAAAACCCGTGAAACAAAGACAGTGAAAGAGAGAGAAATTCTTAGGAAATTCGTTCAGGGGCTGTGATGCCACCTGGATTGACCATATCTAGACCCACAGCTGATTGAGACATAAGGGTGGACACTGTTGGGGCTGAGAGGTTTGGTGAGGTTGGGTGAGCAAACGCAGACCCTTTAAAGTAATATAGCGTGGTACCCATCCCATGGGTCCCAAATCTCCAGGTTCAAGGGCATCGTCCTACACTGAAAACATGCATGAGAAACCCCGAAGATGGTACACCGTGTGATCGGGAAAGGTTTCTAAAACGCACCTCATTTCTCATCTCCTTGTGCTCCGGTTCGCCATTCCAGCCGCTTTCCTAGCAATCTCCCTCCTTGGAGAATCAGCACCTTTATCCTCCTGTTCCGTACAGGTTGCAATTTGTCCTGAGGATGCACGGGAAGAGGGGGAACCAATGAGAGACTAGCTCTAGGTGTTGGGACAGGCACAGGTCACTCTATTTTCCCATCAGGAAGAAGAATTAACCACAGGCTCAGCCTGCCGCCAGGAACCAGAATACGGCCTGAAGCAATCCTGCGCTTTTGCGGCCAGCTCCCAAGAAAGCGAGTTGAAGAATGGAGCTCAGGGGCACTGCAATTCACAAACCTGCAGACTTAGAAATGATAACTCTCGTCCACAGATATATTGAGGGAAGGCAACGAAGAGGATTTGAAAGCAAGGCAGAATTGCAGGAAACAGATTTCAGGAGGTAGATTCGAATCGCCTTTAAAGCACAGGAAAAGCGGCAAAACCTCGACAATGATGCCCTTGGCCAAAAAGGGCGTATGCGTTTTTTCCTGAATATATTCAGGAAAAACGCATACGCCCTTTTTGGCCAACCAAGCAACCTGGAAAGGCAAATCAGCGCTACAAAGAAGTCTCGCTTCCCATCGGTCAAAAGGGCCATGCTGAATAAAGTGTCAAAACCAGAAATGCAGGACAGGCCATGGAGAAATAGGAGCCTTGCTACGCTGATGGGCGGGATGTAAATTGCCAAAAGCCACTCTAGAGAAGTGTACGGTGTGTCCTGAAACATCTAAAAAACTCAGCTTAGAGAGCATAGGGCACTTCCACTCATGGGCGTATAAATTGGGAAAACTAAAAATCAGCAAGACACAGGCACCCCAAAGTTTTGGGCTACTCTGTTGACAAGAACCTCCACTTCGTTACACCTTAAATATCCCAGGAAAGAGAAGAATGGATAAAGAAGTTGTGGTCCTTATGTACAATGGAATATCACTCAGCCATGAAATCAATGTCATAAGGCTAGTAGCAGCATGATGAGTGGATTTAGGTATGACGATTCTAAGTGAAATAAGTCCCACAGAAAAAGACACTTATCATGAGATATCACTTATAGAGGGAATGTAAAAACCGCTACCCTTGAACTGAATTACAAAACAGAACAGAGTCACACGTTTAGAAAACAGACTATGGCTGCTTAACGGGAAAGGTGAGGTGGGGTGATGCATAAAACAAGGGTTTCAAATTAGCTCAGATACCGTTCCATGAACCCAATATGTAATAGACAAGACCTACTCCTTGCTCAGTGAACTGGACTCAACACCCCCTATTCACCGCCCAAGAATATATCTGACTAGTAAGACTCTTAAAACCTATGTATTGATATCTCTCTGTAAGTGAGTCAAGTGGGTGTAAAGCGGCATAAACACAGCAGTGAAAAGCAGCTAAACCCCATTATAAAAATCAACTACTTTTCAAAACCCGTGAAACAAAGACAGTGAAAGAGAGAGAAATTCTTAGGAAATTCGTTCAGGGGCTGTGATGCCACCTGGATTGACCATATCTAGACCCACAGCTGATTGAGACATAAGGGTGGACACTCTTGGGGCTGAGAGGTTTGGTGAGGTTGGGTGAGCAAACGCAGACCCTTTAAAGTAATATAGCGTGGTACCCATCTCATGGGTCCCAAATCTCCAGGTTCAAGGGCATCGTCCTACACTGAAAACATGCATGAGAAACCCCGAAGATGGTACACCGTGTGATCGGGAAAGGTTTCTAAAACGCACCTCATTTCTCATCTCCTTGTGCTCCGGTTCGCCATTCCAGCCGCTTTCCTAGCAATCTCCCTCCTTGGAGAATCAGCACCTTTATCCTCCTGTTCCGTACAGGTTGCAATTTGTCCTGAGGATGCACGGGAAGAGGGGGAACCAATGAGAGACTAGCTCTAGGTGTTGGGACAGGCACAGGTCACTCTATTTTCCCATCAGGAAGAAGAATTAACCACAGGCTCAGCCTGCCGCCAGGAACCAGAATACGGCCTGAAGCAATCCTGCGCTTTTGCGGCCAGCTCCCAAGAAAGCGAGTTGAAGAATGGAGCTCAGGGGCACTGCAATTCACAAACCTGCAGACTTAGAAATGATAACTCTCGTCCACAAATATATTGAGGGAAGGCAACGAAGAGGATTTGAAAGCAAGGCAGAATTGCAGGAAACAGATTTCAGGAGGTAGATTCGAATCGCCTTTAAAGCACAGGAAAAGCGGCAAAACCTCGACAATGATGCCCTTGGCCAAAAAGGGCGTATGCGTTTTTTCCTGAATATATTCAGGAAAAAACGCATACGCCCTTTTTGGCCAACCAAGCAACCTGGAAAGGCAAATCAGCGCTACAAAGAAGTCTCGCTTCCCATCGGTCAAAAGGGCCATGCTGAATAAAGTGTCAAAACCAGAAATGCAGGACAGGCCATGGAGAAATAGGAGCCTTGCTACGCTGATGGGCGGGATGTAAATTGCCAAAAGCCACTCTAGAGAAGTGTACGGTGTGTCCTGAAACATCTAAAAAACTCAGCTTAGAGAGCATAGGGCACTTCCACTCATGGGCGTATAAATTGGGAAAACTAAAAATCAGCAAGACACAGGCACCCCAAAGTTTTGGGCTACTCTGTTGACAAGAACCTCCACTTCGTTACACCTTAAATATCCCAGGAAAGAGAAGAATGGATAAAGAAGTTGTGGTCCTTATGTACAATGGAATATCACTCAGCCATGAAATCAATGTCATAAGGCTAGTAGCAGCATGATGAGTGGATTTAGGTATGACGATTCTAAGTGAAATAAGTCCCACAGAAAAAGACACTTATCATGAGATATCACTTATAGAGGGAATGTAAAAACCGCTACCCTTGAACTGAATTACAAAACAGAACAGAGTCACACGTTTAGAAAACAGACTATGGCTGCTTAACGGGAAAGGTGAGGTGGGGTGATGCATAAAACAAGGGTTTCAAATTAGCTCAGATACCGTTCCATGAACCCAATATGTAATAGACAAGACCTACTCCTTGCTCAGTGAACTGGACTCAACACTCCCTATTCACCGCCCAAGAATATATCTGACTAGTAAGAATCTTAAAACCTATGTATTGATATCTCTCTGTAAGTGAGTCAAGTGGGTGTAAAGCGGCATAAACACAGCAGTGAAAAGCAGCTAAACCCCATTATAAAAATCAATTACTTTTCAAAACCCGTGAAACAAAGACAGTGAAAGAGAGAGAAATTCTTAGGAAATTCGTTCAGGGGCTGTGATGCCACCTGGATTGACCATATCTAGACCCACAGCTGATTGAGACATAAGGGTGGACACTCTTGGGGCTGAGAGGTTTGGTGAGGTTGGGTGAGCAAACGCAGACCCTTTAAAGTAATATAGCGTGGTACCCATCCCATGGGTCCCAAATCTCCAGGTTCAAGGGCATCGTCCTACACTGAAAACATGCATGAGAAACCCCGAAGATGGTACACCGTGTGATCGGGAAAGGTTTCTAAAACGCACCTCATTTCTCATCTCCTTGTGCTCCGGTTCGCCATTCCAGCCGCTTTCCTAGCAATCTCCCTCCTTGGAGAATCAGCACCTTTATCCTCCTGTTCCGTACAGGTTGCAATTTGTCCTGAGGATGCACGGGAAGAGGGGGAACCAATGAGAGACTAGCTCTAGGTGTTGGGACAGGCACAGGTCACTCTATTTTCCCATCAGGAAGAAGAATTAACCACAGGCTCAGCCTGCCGCCAGGAACCAGAATACGGCCTGAAGCAATCCTGCGCTTTTGCGGCCAGCTCCCAAGAAGGCGAGTTGAAGAATGGAGCTCAGGGGCACTGCAATTCACAAACCTGCAGACTTAGAAATGATAACTCTCGTCCACAGATATATTGAGGGAAGGCAACGAAGAGGATTTGAAAGCAAGGCAGAATTGCAGGAAACAGATTTCAGGAGGTAGATTCGAATCGCCTTTAAAGCACAGGAAAAGCGGCAAAACCTCGACAATGATGCCCTTGGCCAAAAAGGGCGTATGCGTTTTTTCCTGAATATATTCAGGAAAAAACGCATACGCTCTTTTTGGCCAACCAAGCAACCTGGAAAGGCAAATCAGCGCTACAAAGAAGTCTCGCTTCCCATCGGTCAAAAGGGCCATGCTGAATAAAGTGTCAAAACCAGAAATGCAGGACAGGCCATGGAGAAATAGGAGCCTTGCTACGCTGATGGGCGGGATGTAAATTGCCAAAAGCCACTCTAGAGAAGTGTACGGTGTGTCCTGAAACATCTAAAAAACTCAGCTTAGAGAGCATAGGGCACTTCCACTCATGGGCGTATAAATTGGGAAAACTAAAAATCAGCAAGACACAGGCACCCCAAAGTTTTGGGCTACTCTGTTGACAAGAACCTCCACTTCGTTACACCTTAAATATCCCAGGAAAGAGAAGAATGGATAAAGAAGTTGTGGTCCTTATGTACAATGGAATATCACTCAGCCATGAAATCAATGTCATAAGGCTAGTAGCAGCATGATGAGTGGATTTAGGTATGACGATTCTAAGTGAAATAAGTCCCACAGAAAAAGACACTTATCATGAGATATCACTTATAGAGGGAATGTAAAAACCGCTACCCTTGAACTGAATTACAAAACAGAACAGAGTCACACGTTTAGAAAACAGACTATGGCTGCTTAACGGGAAAGGTGAGGTGGGGTGATGCATAAAACAAGGGTTTCAAATTAGCTCAGATACCGTTCCATGAACCCAATATGTAATAGACAAGACCTACTCCTTGCTCAGTGAAGTGGACTCAACACCCCCTATTCACCGCCCAAGAATATATCTGACTAGTAAGACTCTTAAAACCTATGTATTGATATCTCTCTGTAAGTGAGTCAAGTGGGTGTAAAGCGGCATAAACACAGCAGTGAAAAGCAGCTAAACCCCATTATAAAAATCAATTACTTTTCAAAACCCGTGAAACAAAGACAGTGAAAGAGAGAGAAATTCTTAGGAAATTCGTTCAGGGGCTGTGATGCCACCTGGATTGACCATATCTAGACCCACAGCTGATTGAGACATAAGGGTGGACACTCTTGGGGCTGAGAGGTTTGGTGAGGTTGGGTGAGCAAACGCAGACCCTTTAAAGTAATATAGCGTGGTACCCATCCCATGGGTCCCAAATCTCCAGGTTCAAGGGCATCGTCCTACACTGAAAACATGCATGAGAAACCCCGAAGATGGTACACCGTGTGATCGGGAAAGGTTTCTAAAACGCACCTCATTTCTCATCTCCTTGTGCTCCGGTTCGCCATTCCAGCCGCTTTACTAGCAATCTCCCTCCTTGGAGAATCAGCACCTTTATCCTCCTGTTCCGTACAGGTTGCAATTTGTCCTGAGGATGCACGGGAAGAGGGGGAACCAATGAGAGACTAGCTCTAGGTGTTGGGACAGGCACAGGTCACTCTATTTTCCCATCAGGAAGAAGAATTAACCACAGGCTCAGCCTGCCGCCAGGAGCCAGAATACGGCCTGAAGCAATCCTGCGCTTTTGCGGCCAGCTCCCAAGAAAGCGAGTTGAAGAATGGAGCTCAGGGGCACTGCAATTCACAAACCTGCAGACTTAGAAATGATAACTCTCGTCCACAAATATATTGAGGGAAGGCAACGAAGAGGATTTGAAAGCAAGGCAGAATTGCAGGAAACAGATTTCAGGAGGTAGATTCGAATCGCCTTTAAAGCACAGGAAAAGCGGCAAAACCTCGACAATGATGCCCTTGGCCAAAAAGGGCGTATGCGTTTTTTCCTGAATATATTCAGGAAAAAACGCATACGCCCTTTTTGGCCAACCAAGCAACCTGGAAAGGCAAATCAGCGCTACAAAGAAGTCTCGCTTCCCATCGGTCAAAAGGGCCATGCTGAATAAAGTGTCAAAACCAGAAATGCAGGACAGGCCATGGAGAAATAGGAGCCTTGCTACGCTGATGGGCGGGATGTAAATTGCCAAAAGCCACTCTAGAGAAGTGTACGGTGTGTCCTGAAACATCTAAAAAACTCAGCTTAGAGAGCATAGGGCACTTCCACTCATGGGCGTATAAATTGGGAAAACTAAAAATCAGCAAGACACAGGCACCCCAAAGTTTTGGGCTACTCTGTTGACAAGAACCTCCACTTCGTTACACCTTAAATATCCCAGGAAAGAGAAGAATGGATAAAGAAGTTGTGGTCCTTATGTACAATGGAATATCACTCAGCCATGAAATCAATGTCATAAGGCTAGTAGCAGCATGATGAGTGGATTTAGGTATGACGATTCTAAGTGAAATAAGTCCCACAGAAAAAGACACTTATCATGAGATATCACTTATAGAGGGAATGTAAAAACCGCTACCCTTGAACTGAATTACAAAACAGAACAGAGTCACACGTTTAGAAAACACACTATGGCTGCTTAACGGGAAAGGTGAGGTGGGGTGATGCATAAAACAAGGGTTTCAAATTAGCTCAGATACCGTTCCATGAACCCAATATGTAATAGACAAGACCTACTCCTTGCTCAGTGAACTGGACTCAACACCCCCTATTCACCACCCAAGAATATATCTGACTAGTAAGACTCTTAAAACCTATGTATTGATATCTCTCTGTAAGTGAGTCAAGTGGGTGTAAAGCGGCATAAACACAGCAGTGAAAAGCAGCTAAACCCCATTATAAAAATCAACTACTTTTCAAAACCCGTGAAACAAAGACAGTGAAAGAGAGAGAAATTCTTAGGAAATTCGTTCAGGGGCTGTGATGCCACCTGGATTGACCATATCTAGACCCACAGCTGATTGAGACATAAGGGTGGACACTGTTGGGGCTGAGAGGTTTGGTGAGGTTGGGTGAGCAAACGCAGACCCTTTAAAGTAATATAGCGTGGTACCCATCCCATGGGTCCCAAATCTCCAGGTTCAAGGGCATCGTCCTACACTGAAAACATGCATGAGAAACCCCGAAGATGGTACACCGTGTGATCGGGAAAGGTTTCTAAAACGCACCTCATTTCTCATCTCCTTGTGCTCCGGTTCGCCATTCCAGCCGCTTTACTAGCAATCTCCCTCCTTGGAGAATCAGCACCTTTATCCTCCTGTTCCGTACAAGTTGCAATTTGTCCTGAGGATGCACGGGAAGAGGGGGAACCAATGAGAGACTAGCTCTAGGTGTTGGGACAGGCACAGGTCACTCTATTTTCCCATCAGGAAGAAGAATTAACCACAGGCTCAGCCTGCCGCCAGGAGCCAGAATACGGCCTGAAGCAATCCTGCGCTTTTGCGGCCAGCTCCCAAGAAAGCGAGTTGAAGAATGGAGCTCAGGGGCACTGCAATTCACAAACCTGCAGACTTAGAAATGATAACTCTCGTCCACAAATATATTGAGGGAAGGCAACGAAGAGGATTTGAAAGCAAGGCAGAATTGCAGGAAACAGATTTCAGGAGGTAGATTCGAATCGCCTTTAAAGCACAGGAAAAGCGGCAAAACCTCGACAATGATGCCCTTGGCCAAAAAGGGCGTATGCGTTTTTTCCTGAATATATTCAGGAAAAAACGCATACGCCCTTTTTGGCCAACCAAGCAACCTGGAAAGGCAAATCAGCGCTACAAAGAAGTCTCGCTTCCCATCGGTCAAAAGGGCCATGCTGAATAAAGTGTCAAAACCAGAAATGCAGGACAGGCCATGGAGAAATAGGAGCCTTGCTACGCTGATGGGCGGGATGTAAATTGCCAAAAGCCACTCTAGAGAAGTGTACGGTGTGTCCTGAAACATCTAAAAAACTCAGCTTAGAGAGCATAGGGCACTTCCACTCATGGGCGTATAAATTGGGAAAACTAAAAATCAGCAAGACACAGGCACCCCAAAGTTTTGGGCTACTCTGTTGACAAGAACCTCCACTTCGTTACACCTTAAATATCCCAGGAAAGAGAAGAATGGATAAAGAAGTTGTGGTCCTTATGTACAATGGAATATCACTCAGCCATGAAATCAATGTCATAAGGCTAGTAGCAGCATGATGAGTGGATTTAGGTATGACGATTCTAAGTGAAATAAGTCCCACAGAAAAAGACACTTATCATGAGATATCACTTATAGAGGGAATGTAAAAACCGCTACCCTTGAACTGAATTACAAAACAGAACAGAGTCACACGTTTAGAAAACAGACTATGGCTGCTTAACGGGAAAGGTGAGGTGGGGTGATGCATAAAACAAGGGTTTCAAATTAGCTCAGATACCGTTCCATGAACCCAATATGTAATAGACAAGACCTACTCCTTGCTCAGTGAACTGGACTCAACACCCCCTATTCACCACCCAAGAATATATCTGACTAGTAAGACTCTTAAAACCTATGTATTGATATCTCTCTGTAAGTGAGTCAAGTGGGTGTAAAGCGGCATAAACACAGCAGTGAAAAGCAGCTAAACCCCATTATAAAAATCAACTACTTTTCAAAACCCGTGAAACAAAGACAGTGAAAGAGAGAGAAATTCTTAGGAAATTCGTTCAGGGGCTGTGATGCCACCTGGATTGACCATATCTAGACCCACAGCTGATTGAGACATAAGGGTGGACACTCTTGGGGCTGAGAGGTTTGGTGAGGTTGGGTGAGCAAACGCAGACCCTTTAAAGTAATATAGCGTGGTACCCATCCCATGGGTCCCAAATCTCCAGGTTCAAGGGCATCGTCCTACACTGAAAACATGCATGAGAAACCCCGAAGATGGTACACCGTGTGATCGGGAAAGGTTTCTAAAACGCACCTCATTTCTCATCTCCTTGTGCTCCGGTTCGCCATTCCAGCCGCTTTCCTAGCAATCTCCCTCCTTGGAGAATCAGCACCTTTATCCTCCTGTTCCGTACAGGTTGCAATTTGTCCTGAGGATGCACGGGAAGAGGGGGAACCAATGAGAGACTAGCTCTAGGTGTTGGGACAGGCACAGGTCACTCTATTTTCCCATCAGGAAGAAGAATTAACCACAGGCTCAGCCTGCCGCCAGGAGCCAGAATACGGCCTGAAGCAATCCTGCGCTTTTGCGGCCAGCTCCCAAGAAAGCGAGTTGAAGAATGGAGCTCAGGGGCACTGCAATTCACAAACCTGCAGACTTAGAAATGATAACTCTCGTCCACAAATATATTGAGGGAAGGCAACGAAGAGGATTTGAAAGCAAGGCAGAATTGCAGGAAACAGATTTCAGGAGGTAGATTCGAATCGCCTTTAAAGCACAGGAAAAGCGGCAAAACCTCGACAATGATGCCCTTGGCCAAAAAGGGCGTATGCGTTTTTTCCTGAATATATTCAGGAAAAAACGCATACGCCCTTTTTGGCCAACCAAGCAACCTGGAAAGGCAAATCAGCGCTACAAAGAAGTCTCGCTTCCCATCGGTCAAAAGGGCCATGCTGAATAAAGTGTCAAAACCAGAAATGCAGGACAGGCCATGGAGAAATAGGAGCCTTGCTACGCTGATGGGCGGGATGTAAATTGCCAAAAGCCACTCTAGAGAAGTGTACGGTGTGTCCTGAAACATCTAAAAAACTAAGCTTAGAGAGCATAGGGCACTTCCACTCATGGGCGTATAAATTGGGAAAACTAAAAATCAGCAAGACACAGGCACCCCAAAGTTTTGGGCTACTCTGTTGACAAGAACCTCCACTTCGTTACACCTTAAATATCCCAGGAAAGAGAAGAATGGATAAAGAAGTTGTGGTCCTTATGTACAATGGAATATCACTCAGCCATGAAATCAATGTCATAAGGCTAGTAGCAGCATGATGAGTGGATTTAGGTATGACGATTCTAAGTGAAATAAGTCCCACAGAAAAAGACACTTATCATGAGATATCACTTAGAGAGGGAATGTAAAAACCGCTACCCTTGAACTGAATTACAAAACAGAACAGAGTCACACGTTTAGAAAACACACTATGGCTGCTTAACGGGAAAGGTGAGGTGGGGTGATGCATAAAACAAGGGTTTCAAATTAGCTCAGATACCGTTCCATGAACCCAATATGTAATAGACAAGACCTACTCCTTGCTCAGTGAACTGGACTCAACACCCCCTATTCACCGCCCAAGAATATATCTGACTAGTAAGACTCTTAAAACCTATGTATTGATATCTCTCTGTAAGTGAGTCAAGTGGGTGTAAAGCGGCATAAACACAGCAGTGAAAAGCAGCTAAACCCCATTATAAAAATCAACTACTTTTCAAAACCCGTGAAACAAAGACAGTGAAAGAGAGAGAAATTCTTACAAAATTCGTTCAGGGGCTGTGATGCCACCTGGATTGACCATATCTAGACCCACAGCTGATTGAGACATAAGGGTGGACACTCTTGGGGCTGAGAGGTTTGGTGAGGTTGGGTGAGCAAACGCAGACCCTTTAAAGTAATATAGCGTGGTACCCATCCCATGGGTCCCAAATCTCCAGGTTCAAGGGCATCGTCCTACACTGAAAACATGCATGAGAAACCCCGAAGATGGTACACCGTGTGATCGGGAAAGGTTTCTAAAACGCACCTCATTTCTCATCTCCTTGTGCTCCGGTTCGCCATTCCAGCCGCTTTCCTAGCAATCTCCCTCCTTGGAGAATCAGCACCTTTATCCTCCTGTTCCGTACAGGTTGCAATTTGTCCTGAGGATGCACGGGAAGAGGGGGAACCAATGAGAGACTAGCTCTAGGTGTTGGGACAGGCACAGGTCACTCTATTTTCCCATCAGGAAGAAGAATTAACCACAGGCTCAGCCTGCCGCCAGGAACCAGAATACGGCCTGAAGCAATCCTGCGCTTTTGCGGCCAGCTCCCAAGAAAGCGAGTTGAAGAATGGAGCTCAGGGGCACTGCAATTCACAAACCTGCAGACTTAGAAATGATAACTCTCGTCCACAAATATATTGAGGGAAGGCAACGAAGAGGATTTGAAAGCAAGGCAGAATTGCAGGAAACAGATTTCAGGAGGTAGATTCGAATCGCCTTTAAAGCACAGGAAAAGCGGCAAAACCTCGACAATGATGCCCTTGGCCAAAAAGGGCGTATGCGTTTTTTCCTGAATATATTCAGGAAAAAACGCATACGCCCTTTTTGGCCAACCAAGCAACCTGGAAAGGCAAATCAGCGCTACAAAGAAGTCTCGCTTCCCATCGGTCAAAAGGGCCATGCTGAATAAAGTGTCAAAACCAGAAATGCAGGACAGGCCATGGAGAAATAGGAGCCTTGCTACGCTGATGGGCGGGATGTAAATTGCCAAAAGCCACTCTAGAGAAGTGCACGGTGTGTCCTGAAACATCTAAAAAACTCAGCTTAGAGAGCATAGGGCACTTCCACTCATGGGCGTATAAATTGGGAAAACTAAAAATCAGCAAGACACAGGCACCCCAAAGTTTTGGGCTACTCTGTTGACAAGAAGCTCCACTTCGTTACACCTTAAATATCCCAGGAAAGAGAAGAATGGATAAAGAAGTTGTGGTCCTTATGTACAATGGAATATCACTCAGCCATGAAATCAATGTCATAAGGCTAGTAGCAGCATGATGAGTGGATTTAGGTATGACGATTCTAAGTGAAATAAGTCCCACAGAAAAAGACACTTATCATGAGATATCACTTATAGAGGGAATGTAAAAACCGCTACCCTTGAACTGAATTACAAAACAGAACAGAGTCACACGTTTAGAAAACAGACTATGGCTGCTTAACGGGAAAGGTGAGGTGGGGTGATGCATAAAACAAGGGTTTCAAATTAGCTCAGATACCGTTCCATGAACCCAATATGTAATAGACAAGACCTACTCCTTGCTCAGTGAACTGGACTCAACACCCCCTATTCACCACCCAAGAATATATCTGACTAGTAAGACTCTTAAAACCTATGTATTGATATCTCTCTGTAAGTGAGTCAAGTGGGTGTAAAGCGGCATAAACACAGCAGTGAAAAGCAGCTAAACCCCATTATAAAAATCAACTACTTTTCAAAACCCGTGAAACAAAGACAGTGAAAGAGAGAGAAATTCTTAGGAAATTCGTTCAGGGGCTGTGATGCCACCTGGATTGACCATATCTAGACCCACAGCTGATTGAGACATAAGGGTGGACACTGTTGGGGCTGAGAGGTTTGGTGAGGTTGGGTGAGCAAACGCAGACCCTTTAAAGTAATATAGCGTGGTACCCATCCCATGGGTCCCAAATCTCCAGGTTCAAGGGCATCGTCCTACACTGAAAACATGCATGAGAAACCCCGAAGATGGTACACCGTGTGATCGGGAAAGGTTTCTAAAACGCACCTCATTTCTCATCTCCTTGTGCTCCGGTTCGCCATTCCAGCCGCTTTACTAGCAATCTCCCTCCTTGGAGAATCAGCACCTTTATCCTCCTGTTCCGTACAAGTTGCAATTTGTCCTGAGGATGCACGGGAAGAGGGGGAACCAATGAGAGACTAGCTCTAGGTGTTGGGACAGGCACAGGTCACTCTATTTTCCCATCAGGAAGAAGAATTAACCACAGGCTCAGCCTGCCGCCAGGAGCCAGAATACGGCCTGAAGCAATCCTGCGCTTTTGCGGCCAGCTCCCAAGAAAGCGAGTTGAAGAATGGAGCTCAGGGGCACTGCAATTCACAAACCTGCAGACTTAGAAATGATAACTCTCGTCCACAAATATATTGAGGGAAGGCAACGAAGAGGATTTGAAAGCAAGGCAGAATTGCAGGAAACAGATTTCAGGAGGTAGATTCGAATCGCCTTTAAAGCACAGGAAAAGCGGCAAAACCTCGACAATGATGCCCTTGGCCAAAAAGGGCGTATGCGTTTTTTCCTGAATATATTCAGGAAAAAACGCATACGCCCTTTTTGGCCAACCAAGCAACCTGGAAAGGCAAATCAGCGCTACAAAGAAGTCTCGCTTCCCATCGGTCAAAAGGGCCATGCTGAATAAAGTGTCAAAACCAGAAATGCAGGACAGGCCATGGAGAAATAGGAGCCTTGCTACGCTGATGGGCGGGATGTAAATTGCCAAAAGCCACTCTAGAGAAGTGTACGGTGTGTCCTGAAACATCTAAAAAACTCAGCTTAGAGAGCATAGGGCACTTCCACTCATGGGCGTATAAATTGGGAAAACTAAAAATCAGCAAGACACAGGCACCCCAAAGTTTTGGGCTACTCTGTTGACAAGAACCTCCACTTCGTTACACCTTAAATATCCCAGGAAAGAGAAGAATGGATAAAGAAGTTGTGGTCCTTATGTACAATGGAATATCACTCAGCCATGAAATCAATGTCATAAGGCTAGTAGCAGCATGATGAGTGGATTTAGGTATGACGATTCTAAGTGAAATAAGTCCCACAGAAAAAGACACTTATCATGAGATATCACTTATAGAGGGAATGTAAAAACCGCTACCCTTGAACTGAATTACAAAACAGAACAGAGTCACACGTTTAGAAAACAGACTATGGCTGCTTAACGGGAAAGGTGAGGTGGGGTGATGCATAAAACAAGGGTTTCAAATTAGCTCAGATACCGTTCCATGAACCCAATATGTAATAGACAAGACCTACTCCTTGCTCAGTGAACTGGACTCAACACCCCCTATTCACCACCCAAGAATATATCTGACTAGTAAGACTCTTAAAACCTATGTATTGATATCTCTCTGTAAGTGAGTCAAGTGGGTGTAAAGCGGCATAAACACAGCAGTGAAAAGCAGCTAAACCCCATTATAAAAATCAACTACTTTTCAAAACCCGTGAAACAAAGACAGTGAAAGAGAGAGAAATTCTTAGGAAATTCGTTCAGGGGCTGTGATGCCACCTGGATTGACCATATCTAGACCCACAGCTGATTGAGACATAAGGGTGGACACTCTTGGGGCTGAGAGGTTTGGTGAGGTTGGGTGAGCAAACGCAGACCCTTTAAAGTAATATAGCGTGGTACCCATCCCATGGGTCCCAAATCTCCAGGTTCAAGGGCATCGTCCTACACTGAAAACATGCATGAGAAACCCCGAAGATGGTACACCGTGTGATCGGGAAAGGTTTCTAAAACGCACCTCATTTCTCATCTCCTTGTGCTCCGGTTCGCCATTCCAGCCGCTTTCCTAGCAATCTCCCTCCTTGGAGAATCAGCACCTTTATCCTCCTGTTCCGTACAGGTTGCAATTTGTCCTGAGGATGCACGGGAAGAGGGGGAACCAATGAGAGACTAGCTCTAGGTGTTGGGACAGGCACAGGTCACTCTATTTTCCCATCAGGAAGAAGAATTAACCACAGGCTCAGCCTGCCGCCAGGAGCCAGAATACGGCCTGAAGCAATCCTGCGCTTTTGCGGCCAGCTCCCAAGAAAGCGAGTTGAAGAATGGAGCTCAGGGGCACTGCAATTCACAAACCTGCAGACTTAGAAATGATAACTCTCGTCCACAAATATATTGAGGGAAGGCAACGAAGAGGATTTGAAAGCAAGGCAGAATTGCAGGAAACAGATTTCAGGAGGTAGATTCGAATCGCCTTTAAAGCACAGGAAAAGCGGCAAAACCTCGACAATGATGCCCTTGGCCAAAAAGGGCGTATGCGTTTTTTCCTGAATATATTCAGGAAAAAACGCATACGCCCTTTTTGGCCAACCAAGCAACCTGGAAAGGCAAATCAGCGCTACAAAGAAGTCTCGCTTCCCATCGGTCAAAAGGGCCATGCTGAATAAAGTGTCAAAACCAGAAATGCAGGACAGGCCATGGAGAAATAGGAGCCTTGCTACGCTGATGGGCGGGATGTAAATTGCCAAAAGCCACTCTAGAGAAGTGTACGGTGTGTCCTGAAACATCTAAAAAACTCAGCTTAGAGAGCATAGGGCACTTCCACTCATGGGCGTATAAATTGGGAAAACTAAAACTCAGCAAGACACAGGCACCCCAAAGTTTTGGGCTACTCTGTTGACAAGAACCTCCACTTCGTTACACCTTAAATATCCCAGGAAAGAGAAGAATGGATAAAGAAGTTGTGGTCCTTATGTACAATGGAATATCACTCAGCCATGAAATCAATGTCATAAGGCTAGTAGCAGCATGATGAGTGGATTTAGGTATGACGATTCTAAGTGAAATAAGTCCCACAGAAAAAGACACTTATCATGAGATATCACTTATAGAGGGAATGTAAAAACCGCTACCCTTGAACTGAATTACAAAACAGAACAGAGTCACACGTTTAGAAAACAGACTATGGCTGCTTAACGGGAAAGGTGAGGTGGGGTGATGCATAAAACAAGGGTTTCAAATTAGCTCAGATACCGTTCCATGAACCCAATATGTAATAGACAAGACCTACTCCTTGCTCAGTGAACTGGACTCAACACCCCCTATTCACCGCCCAAGAATATATCTGACTAGTAAGACTCTTAAAACCTATGTATTGATATCTCTCTGTAAGTGAGTCAAGTGGGTGTAAAGCGGCATAAACACAGCAGTGAAAAGCAGCTAAACCCCATTATAAAAATCAACTACTTTTCAAAACCCGTGAAACAAAGACAGTGAAAGAGAGAGAAATTCTTAGGAAATTCGTTCAGGGGCTGTGATGCCACCTGGATTGACCATATCTAGACCCACAGCTGATTGAGACATAAGGGTGGACACTCTTGGGGCTGAGAGGTTTGGTGAGGTTGGGTGAGCAAACGCAGACCCTTTAAAGTAATATAGCGTGGTACCCATCCCATGGGTCCCAAATCTCCAGGTTCAAGGGCATCGTCCTACACTGAAAACATGCATGAGAAACCCCGAAGATGGTACACCGTGTGATCGGGAAAGGTTTCTAAAACGCACCTCATTTCTCATCTCCTTGTGCTCCGGTTCGCCATTCCAGCCGCTTTCCTAGCAATCTCCCTCCTTGGAGAATCAGCACCTTTATCCTCCTGTTCCGTACAGGTTGCAATTTGTCCTGAGGATGCACGGGAAGAGGGGGAACCAATGAGAGACTAGCTCTAGGTGTTGGGACAGGCACAGGTCACTCTATTTTCCCATCAGGAAGAAGAATTAACCACAGGCTCAGCCTGCCGCCAGGAACCAGAATACGGCCTGAAGCAATCCTGCGCTTTTGCGGCCAGCTCCCAAGAAAGCGAGTTGAAGAATGGAGCTCAGGGGCACTGCAATTCACAAACCTGCAGACTTAGAAATGATAACTCTCGTCCACAAATATATTGAGGGAAGGCAACGAAGAGGATTTGAAAGCAAGGCAGAATTGCAGGAAACAGATTTCAGGAGGTAGATTCGAATCGCCTTTAAAGCACAGGAAAAGCGGCAAAACCTCGACAATGATGCCCTTGGCCAAAAAGGGCGTATGCGTTTTTTCCTGAATATATTCAGGAAAAAACGCATACGCCCTTTTTGGCCAACCAAGCAACCTGGAAAGGCAAATCAGCGCTACAAAGAAGTCTCGCTTCCCATCGGTCAAAAGGGCCATGCTGAATAAAGTGTCAAAACCAGAAATGCAGGACAGGCCATGGAGAAATAGGAGCCTTGCTACGCTGATGGGCGGGATGTAAATTGCCAAAAGCCACTCTAGAGAAGTGCACGGTGTGTCCTGAAACATCTAAAAAACTCAGCTTAGAGAGCATAGGGCACTTCCACTCATGGGCGTATAAATTGGGAAAACTAAAAATCAGCAAGACACAGGCACCCCAAAGTTTTGGGCTACTCTGTTGACAAGAAGCTCCACTTCGTTACACCTTAAATATCCCAGGAAAGAGAAGAATGGATAAAGAAGTTGTGGTCCTTATGTACAATGGAATATCACTCAGCCATGAAATCAATGTCATAAGGCTAGTAGCAGCATGATGAGTGGATTTAGGTATGACGATTCTAAGTGAAATAAGTCCCACAGAAAAAGACACTTATCATGAGATATCACTTATAGAGGGAATGTAAAACCGCTACCCTTGAACTGAATTACAAAACAGAACAGAGTCACACGTTTAGAAAACAGACTATGGCTGCTTAACGGGAAAGGTGAGGTGGGGTGATGCATAAAACAAGGGTTTCAAATTAGCTCAGATACCGTTCCATGAACCCAATATGTAATAGACAAGACCTACTCCTTGCTCAGTGAACTGGACTCAACACCCCCTATTCACCACCCAAGAATATATCTGACTAGTAAGACTCTTAAAACCTATGTATTGATATCTCTCTGTAAGTGAGTCAAGTGGGTGTAAAGCGGCATAAACACAGCAGTGAAAAGCAGCTAAACCCCATTATAAAAATCAACTACTTTTCAAAACCCGTGAAACAAAGACAGTGAAAGAGAGAGAAATTCTTAGGAAATTCGTTCAGGGGCTGTGATGCCACCTGGATTGACCATATCTAGACCCACAGCTGATTGAGACATAAGGGTGGACACTCTTGGGGCTGAGAGGTTTGGTGAGGTTGGGTGAGCAAACGCAGACCCTTTAAAGTAATATAGCGTGGTACCCATCCCATGGGTCCCAAATCTCCAGGTTCAAGGGCATCGTCCTACACTGAAAACATGCATGAGAAACCCCGAAGATGGTACACCGTGTGATCGGGAAAGGTTTCTAAAACGCACCTCATTTCTCATCTCCTTGTGCTCCGGTTCGCCATTCCAGCCGCTTTCCTAGCAATCTCCCTCCTTGGAGAATCAGCACCTTTATCCTCCTGTTCCGTACAGGTTGCAATTTGTCCTGAGGATGCACGGGAAGAGGGGGAACCAATGAGAGACTAGCTCTAGGTGTTGGGACAGGCACAGGTCACTCTATTTTCCCATCAGGAAGAAGAATTAACCACAGGCTCAGCCTGCCGCCAGGAACCAGAATACGGCCTGAAGCAATCCTGCGCTTTTGCGGCCAGCTCCCAAGAAAGCGAGTTGAAGAATGGAGCTCAGGGGCACTGCAATTCACAAACCTGCAGACTTAGAAATGATAACTCTCGTCCACAAATATATTGAGGGAAGGCAACGAAGAGGATTTGAAAGCAAGGCAGAATTGCAGGAAACAGATTTCAGGAGGTAGATTCGAATCGCCTTTAAAGCACAGGAAAAGCGGCAAAACCTCGACAATGATGCCCTTGGCCAAAAAGGGCGTATGCGTTTTTTCCTGAATATATTCAGGAAAAAACGCATACGCCCTTTTTGGCCAACCAAGCAACCTGGAAAGGCAAATCAGCGCTACAAAGAAGTCTCGCTTCCCATCGGTCAAAAGGGCCATGCTGAATAAAGTGTCAAAACCAGAAATGCAGGACAGGCCATGGAGAAATAGGAGCCTTGCTACGCTGATGGGCGGGATGTAAATTGCCAAAAGCCACTCTAGAGAAGTGTACGGTGTGTCCTGAAACATCTAAAAAACTCAGCTTAGAGAGCATAGGGCACTTCCACTCATGGGCGTATAAATTGGGAAAACTAAAACTCAGCAAGACACAGGCACCCCAAAGTTTTGGGCTACTCTGTTGACAAGAACCTCCACTTCGTTACACCTTAAATATCCCAGGAAAGAGAAGAATGGATAAAGAAGTTGTGGTCCTTATGTACAATGGAATATCACTCAGCCATGAAATCAATGTCATAAGGCTAGTAGCAGCATGATGAGTGGATTTAGGTATGACGATTCTAAGTGAAATAAGTCCCACAGAAAAAGACACTTATCATGAGATATCACTTATAGAGGGAATGTAAAAACCGCTACCCTTGAACTGAATTACAAAACAGAACAGAGTCACACGTTTAGAAAACAGACTATGGCTGCTTAACGGGAAAGGTGAGGTGGGGTGATGCATAAAACAAGGGTTTCAAATTAGCTCAGATACCGTTCCATGAACCCAATATGTAATAGACAAGACCTACTCCTTGCTCAGTGAACTGGACTCAACACCCCCTATTCACCGCCCAAGAATATATCTGACTAGTAAGACTCTTAAAACCTATGTATTGATATCTCTCTGTAAGTGAGTCAAGTGGGTGTAAAGCGGCATAAACACAGCAGTGAAAAGCAGCTAAACCCCATTATAAAAATCAACTACTTTTCAAAACCCGTGAAACAAAGACAGTGAAAGAGAGAGAAATTCTTAGGAAATTCGTTCAGGGGCTGTGATGCCACCTGGATTGACCATATCTAGACCCACAGCTGATTGAGACATAAGGGTGGACACTCTTGGGGCTGAGAGGTTTGGTGAGGTTGGGTGAGCAAACGCAGACCCTTTAAAGTAATATAGCGTGGTACCCATCCCATGGGTCCCAAATCTCCAGGTTCAAGGGCATCGTCCTACACTGAAAACATGCATGAGAAACCCCGAAGATGGTACACCGTGTGATCGGGAAAGGTTTCTAAAACGCACCTCATTTCTCATCTCCTTGTGCTCCGGTTCGCCATTCCAGCCGCTTTCCTAGCAATCTCCCTCCTTGGAGAATCAGCACCTTTATCCTCCTGTTCCGTACAGGTTGCAATTTGTCCTGAGGATGCACGGGAAGAGGGGGAACCAATGAGAGACTAGCTCTAGGTGTTGGGACAGGCACAGGTCACTCTATTTTCCCATCAGGAAGAAGAATTAACCACAGGCTCAGCCTGCCGCCAGGAACCAGAATACGGCCTGAAGCAATCCTGCGCTTTTGTGGCCAGCTCCCAAGAAAGCGAGTTGAAGAATGGAGCTCAGGGGCACTGCAATTCACAAACCTGCAGACTTAGAAATGATAACTCTCGTCCACAAATATATTGAGGGAAGGCAACGAAGAGGATTTGAAAGCAAGGCAGAATTGCAGGAAACAGATTTCAGGAGGTAGATTCGAATCGCCTTTAAAGCACAGGAAAAGCGGCAAAACCTCGACAATGATGCCCTTGGCCAAAAAGGGCGTATGCGTTTTTTCCTGAATATATTCAGGAAAAAACGCATACGCCCTTTTTGGCCAACCAAGCAACCTGGAAAGGCAAATCAGCGCTACAAAGAAGTCTCGCTTCCCATCGGTCAAAAGGGCCATGCTGAATAAAGTGTCAAAACCAGAAATGCAGGACAGGCCATGGAGAAATAGGAGCCTTGCTACGCTGATGGGCGGGATGTAAATTGCCAAAAGCCACTCTAGAGAAGTGTACGGTGTGTCCTGAAACATCTAAAAAACTCAGCTTAGAGAGCATAGGGCACTTCCACTCATGGGCGTATAAATTGGGAAAACTAAAACTCAGCAAGACACAGGCACCCCAAAGTTTTGGGCTACTCTGTTGACAAGAACCTCCACTTCGTTACACCTTAAATATCCCAGGAAAGAGAAGAATGGATAAAGAAGTTGTGGTCCTTATGTACAATGGAATATCACTCAGCCATGAAATCAATGTCATAAGGCTAGTAGCAGCATGATGAGTGGATTTAGGTATGACGATTCTAAGTGAAATAAGTCCCACAGAAAAAGACACTTATCATGAGATATCACTTATAGAGGGAATGTAAAAACCGCTACCCTTGAACTGAATTACAAAACAGAACAGAGTCACACGTTTAGAAAACAGACTATGGCTGCTTAACGGGAAAGGTGAGGTGGGGTGATGCATAAAACAAGGGTTTCAAATTAGCTCAGATACCGTTCCATGAACCCAATATGTAATAGACAAGACCTACTCCTTGCTCAGTGAACTGGACTCAACACCCCCTATTCACCGCCCAAGAATATATCTGACTAGTAAGACTCTTAAAACCTATGTATTGATATCTCTCTGTAAGTGAGTCAAGTGGGTGTAAAGCGGCATAAACACAGCAGTGAAAAGCAGCTAAACCCCATTATAAAAATCAACTACTTTTCAAAACCCGTGAAACAAAGACAGTGAAAGAGAGAGAAATTCTTAGGAAATTCGTTCAGGGGCTGTGATGCCACCTGGATTGACCATATCTAGACCCACAGCTGATTGAGACATAAGGGTGGACACTGTTGGGGCTGAGAGGTTTGGTGAGGTTGGGTGAGCAAACGCAGACCCTTTAAAGTAATATAGCGTGGTACCCATCCCATGGGTCCCAAATCTCCAGGTTCAAGGGCATCGTCCTACACTGAAAACATGCATGAGAAACCCCGAAGATGGTACACCGTGTGATCGGGAAAGGTTTCTAAAACGCACCTCATTTCTCATCTCCTTGTGCTCCGCTTCGCCATTCCAGCCGCTTTCCTAGCAATCTCCCTCCTTGGAGAATCAGCACCTTTATCCTCCTGTTCCGTACAGGTTGCAATTTGTCCTGAGGATGCACGGGAAGAGGGGGAACCAATGAGAGACTAGCTCTAGGTGTTGGGACAGGCACAGGTCACTCTATTTTCCCATCAGGAAGAAGAATTAACCACAGGCTCAGCCTGCCGCCAGGAGCCAGAATACGGCCTGAAGCAATCCTGCGCTTTTGCGGCCAGCTCCCAAGAAAGCGAGTTGAAGAATGGAGCTCAGGGGCACTGCAATTCACAAACCTGCAGACTTAGAAATGATAACTCTCGTCCACAAATATATTGAGGGAAGGCAACGAAGAGGATTTGAAAGCAAGGCAGAATTGCAGGAAACAGATTTCAGGAGGTAGATTCGAATCGCCTTTAAAGCACAGGAAAAGCGGCAAAACCTCGACAATGATGCCCTTGGCCAAAAAGGGCGTATGCGTTTTTTCCTGAATATATTCAGGAAAAAACGCATACGCCCTTTTTGGCCAACCAAGCAACCTGGAAAGGCAAATCAGCGCTACAAAGAAGTCTCGCTTCCCATCGGTCAAAAGGGCCATGCTGAATAAAGTGTCAAAACCAGATATGCAGGACAGGCCATGGAGAAATAGGAGCCTTGCTACGCTGATGGGCGGGATGTAAATTGCCAAAAGCCACTCTAGAGAAGTGTACGGTGTGTCCTGAAACATCTAAAAAACTCAGCTTAGAGAGCATAGGGCACTTCCACTCATGGGCGTATAAATTGGGAAAACTAAAACTCAGCAAGACACAGGCACCCCAAAGTTTTGGGCTACTCTGTTGACAAGAACCTCCACTTCGTTACACCTTAAATATCCCAGGAAAGAGAAGAATGGATAAAGAAGTTGTGGTCCTTATGTACAATGGAATATCACTCAGCCATGAAATCAATGTCATAAGGCTAGTAGCAGCATGATGAGTGGATTTAGGTATGACGATTCTAAGTGAAATAAGTCCCACAGAAAAAGACAC
The DNA here is from genome assembly GCF_028023285.1 of Balaenoptera ricei. Classification (NCBI taxonomy): domain Eukaryota; kingdom Metazoa; phylum Chordata; class Mammalia; order Artiodactyla; family Balaenopteridae; genus Balaenoptera; species Balaenoptera ricei. The sequence continues at coordinate 74,353,039 of NC_082650.1, forward strand.
TTATCATGAGATATCACTCATAGAGGGAATGTAAAAACCGCTACCCTTGAACTGAATTACAAAACAGAACAGAGTCACACGTTTAGAAAACAGACTATGGCTGCTTAACGGGAAAGGTGAGGTGGGGTGATGCATAAAACAAGGGTTTCAAATTAGCTCAGATACCGTTCCATGAACCCAATATGTAATAGACAAGACCTACTCCTTGCTCAGTGAACTGGACTCAACACCCCCTATTCACCGCCCAAGAATATATCTGACTAGTAAGACTCTTAAAACCTATGTATTGATATCTCTCTGTAAGTGAGTCAAGTGGGTGTAAAGCGGCATAAACACAGCAGTGAAAAGCAGCTAAACCCCATTATAAAAATCAACTACTTTTCAAAACCCGTGAAACAAAGACAGTGAAAGAGAGAGAAATTCTTAGGAAATTCGTTCAGGGGCTGTGATGCCACCTGGATTGACCATATCTAGACCCACAGCTGATTGAGACATAAGGGTGGACACTCTTGGGGCTGAGAGGTTTGGTGAGGTTGGGTGAGCAAACGCAGACCCTTTAAAGTAATATAGCGTGGTACCCATCCCATGGGTCCCAAATCTCCAGGTTCAAGGGCATCGTCCTACACTGAAAACATGCATGAGAAACCCCGAAGATGGTACACCGTGTGATCGGGAAAGGTTTCTAAAACGCACCTCATTTCTCATCTCCTTGTGCTCCGGTTCGCCATTCCAGCCGCTTTCCTAGCAATCTCCCTCCTTGGAGAATCAGCACCTTTATCCTCCTGTTCCGTACAGGTTGCAATTTGTCCTGAGGATGCACGGGAAGAGGGGGAACCAATGAGAGACTAGCTCTAGGTGTTGGGACAGGCACAGGTCACTCTATTTTCCCATCAGGAAGAAGAATTAACCACAGGCTCAGCCTGCCGCCAGGAGCCAGAATACGGCCTGAAGCAATCCTGCGCTTTTGCGGCCAGCTCCCAAGAAAGCGAGTTGAAGAATGGAGCTCAGGGGCACTGCAATTCACAAACCTGCAGACTTAGAAATGATAACTCTCGTCCACAAATATATTGAGGGAAGGCAACGAAGAGGATTTGAAAGCAAGGCAGAATTGCAGGAAACAGATTTCAGGAGGTAGATTCGAATCGCCTTTAAAGCACAGGAAAAGCGGCAAAACCTCGACAATGATGCCCTTGGCCAAAAAGGGCGTATGCGTTTTTTCCTGAATATATTCAGGAAAAAACGCATACGCCCTTTTTGGCCAACCAAGCAACCTGGAAAGGCAAATCAGCGCTACAAAGAAGTCTCGCTTCCCATCGGTCAAAAGGGCCATGCTGAATAAAGTGTCAAAACCAGATATGCAGGACAGGCCATGGAGAAATAGGAGCCTTGCTACGCTGATGGGCGGGATGTAAATTGCCAAAAGCCACTCTAGAGAAGTGTACGGTGTGTCCTGAAACATCTAAAAAACTCAGCTTAGAGAGCATAGGGCACTTCCACTCATGGGCGTATAAATTGGGAAAACTAAAACTCAGCAAGACACAGGCACCCCAAAGTTTTGGGCTACTCTGTTGACAAGAACCTCCACTTCGTTACACCTTAAATATCCCAGGAAAGAGAAGAATGGATAAAGAAGTTGTGGTCCTTATGTACAATGGAATATCACTCAGCCATGAAATCAATGTCATAAGGCTAGTAGCAGCATGATGAGTGGATTTAGGTATGACGATTCTAAGTGAAATAAGTCCCACAGAAAAAGACACTTATCATGAGATATCACTCATAGAGGGAATGTAAAAACCGCTACCCTTGAACTGAATTACAAAACAGAACAGAGTCACACGTTTAGAAAACAGACTATGGCTGCTTAACGGGAAAGGTGAGGTGGGGTGATGCATAAAACAAGGGTTTCAAATTAGCTCAGATACCGTTCCATGAACCCAATATGTAATAGACAAGACCTACTCCTTGCTCAGTGAACTGGACTCAACACCCCCTATTCACCGCCCAAGAATATATCTGACTAGTAAGACTCTTAAAACCTATGTATTGATATCTCTCTGTAAGTGAGTCAAGTGGGTGTAAAGCGGCATAAACACAGCAGTGAAAAGCAGCTAAACCCCATTATAAAAATCAACTACTTTTCAAAACCCGTGAAACAAAGACAGTGAAAGAGAGAGAAATTCTTAGGAAATTCGTTCAGGGGCTGTGATGCCACCTGGATTGACCATATCTAGACCCACAGCTGATTGAGACATAAGGGTGGACACTGTTGGGGCTGAGAGGTTTGGTGAGGTTGGGTGAGCAAACGCAGACCCTTTAAAGTAATATAGCGTGGTACCCATCCCATGGGTCCCAAATCTCCAGGTTCAAGGGCATCGTCCTACACTGAAAACATGCATGAGAAACCCCGAAGATGGTACACCGTGTGATCGGGAAAGGTTTCTAAAACGCACCTCATTTCTCATCTCCTTGTGCTCCGGTTCGCCATTCCAGCCGCTTTCCTAGCAATCTCCCTCCTTGGAGAATCAGCACCTTTATCCTCCTGTTCCGTACAGGTTGCAATTTGTCCTGAGGATGCACGGGAAGAGGGGGAACCAATGAGAGACTAGCTCTAGGTGTTGGGACAGGCACAGGTCACTCTATTTTCCCATCAGGAAGAAGAATTAACCACAGGCTCAGCCTGCCGCCAGGAACCAGAATACGGCCTGAAGCAATCCTGCGCTTTTGCGGCCAGCTCCCAAGAAAGCGAGTTGAAGAATGGAGCTCAGGGGCACTGCAATTCACAAACCTGCAGACTTAGAAATGATAACTCTCGTCCACAAATATATTGAGGGAAGGCAACGAAGAGGATTTGAAAGCAAGGCAGAATTGCAGGAAACAGATTTCAGGAGGTAGATTCGAATCGCCTTTAAAGCACAGGAAAAGCGGCAAAACCTCGACAATGATGCCCTTGGCCAAAAAGGGCGTATGCGTTTTTTCCTGAATATATTCAGGAAAAAACGCATACGCCCTTTTTGGCCAACCAAGCAACCTGGAAAGGCAAATCAGCGCTACAAAGAAGTCTCGCTTCCCATCGGTCAAAAGGGCCATGCTGAATAAAGTGTCAAAACCAGAAATGCAGGACAGGCCATGGAGAAATAGGAGCCTTGCTACGCTGATGGGCGGGATGTAAATTGCCAAAAGCCACTCTAGAGAAGTGTACGGTGTGTCCTGAAACATCTAAAAAACTCAGCTTAGAGAGCATAGGGCACTTCCACTCATGGGCGTATAAATTGGGAAAACTAAAACTCAGCAAGACACAGGCACCCCAAAGTTTTGGGCTACTCTGTTGACAAGAACCTCCACTTCGTTACACCTTAAATATCCCAGGAAAGAGAAGAATGGATAAAGAAGTTGTGGTCCTTATGTACAATGGAATATCACTCAGCCATGAAATCAATGTCATAAGGCTAGTAGCAGCATGATGAGTGGATTTAGGTATGACGATTCTAAGTGAAATAAGTCCCACAGAAAAAGACACTTATCATGAGATATCACTTATAGAGGGAATGTAAAAACCGCTACCCTTGAACTGAATTACAAAACAGAACAGAGTCACACGTTTAGAAAACAGACTATGGCTGCTTAACGGGAAAGGTGAGGTGGGGTGATGCATAAAACAAGGGTTTCAAATTAGCTCAGATACCGTTCCATGAACCCAATATGTAATAGACAAGACCTACTCCTTGCTCAGTGAACTGGACTCAACACCCCCTATTCACCGCCCAAGAATATATCTGACTAGTAAGACTCTTAAAACCTATGTATTGATATCTCTCTGTAAGTGAGTCAAGTGGGTGTAAAGCGGCATAAACACAGCAGTGAAAAGCAGCTAAACCCCATTATAAAAATCAACTACTTTTCAAAACCCGTGAAACAAAGACAGTGAAAGAGAGAGAAATTCTTAGGAAATTCGTTCAGGGGCTGTGATGCCACCTGGATTGACCATATCTAGACCCACAGCTGATTGAGACATAAGGGTGGACACTCTTGGGGCTGAGAGGTTTGGTGAGGTTGGGTGAGCAAACGCAGACCCTTTAAAGTAATATAGCGTGGTACCCATCCCATGGGTCCCAAATCTCCAGGTTCAAGGGCATCGTCCTACACTGAAAACATGCATGAGAAACCCCGAAGATGGTACACCGTGTGATCGGGAAAGGTTTCTAAAACGCACCTCATTTCTCATCTCCTTGTGCTCCGGTTCGCCATTCCAGCCGCTTTCCTAGCAATCTCCCTCCTTGGAGAATCAGCACCTTTATCCTCCTGTTCCGTACAGGTTGCAATTTGTCCTGAGGATGCACGGGAAGAGGGGGAACCAATGAGAGACTAGCTCTAGGTGTTGGGACAGGCACAGGTCACTCTATTTTCCCATCAGGAAGAAGAATTAACCACAGGCTCAGCCTGCCGCCAGGAACCAGAATACGGCCTGAAGCAATCCTGCGCTTTTGTGGCCAGCTCCCAAGAAAGCGAGTTGAAGAATGGAGCTCAGGGGCACTGCAATTCACAAACCTGCAGACTTAGAAATGATAACTCTCGTCCACAAATATATTGAGGGAAGGCAACGAAGAGGATTTGAAAGCAAGGCAGAATTGCAGGAAACAGATTTCAGGAGGTAGATTCGAATCGCCTTTAAAGCACAGGAAAAGCGGCAAAACCTCGACAATGATGCCCTTGGCCAAAAAGGGCGTATGCGTTTTTTCCTGAATATATTCAGGAAAAAACGCATACGCCCTTTTTGGCCAACCAAGCAACCTGGAAAGGCAAATCAGCGCTACAAAGAAGTCTCGCTTCCCATCGGTCAAAAGGGCCATGCTGAATAAAGTGTCAAAACCAGAAATGCAGGACAGGCCATGGAGAAATAGGAGCCTTGCTACGCTGATGGGCGGGATGTAAATTGCCAAAAGCCACTCTAGAGAAGTGTACGGTGTGTCCTGAAACATCTAAAAAACTCAGCTTAGAGAGCATAGGGCACTTCCACTCATGGGCGTATAAATTGGGAAAACTAAAACTCAGCAAGACACAGGCACCCCAAAGTTTTGGGCTACTCTGTTGACAAGAACCTCCACTTCGTTACACCTTAAATATCCCAGGAAAGAGAAGAATGGATAAAGAAGTTGTGGTCCTTATGTACAATGGAATATCACTCAGCCATGAAATCAATGTCATAAGGCTAGTAGCAGCATGATGAGTGGATTTAGGTATGACGATTCTAAGTGAAATAAGTCCCACAGAAAAAGACACTTATCATGAGATATCACTTATAGAGGGAATGTAAAAACCGCTACCCTTGAACTGAATTACAAAACAGAACAGAGTCACACGTTTAGAAAACAGACTATGGCTGCTTAACGGGAAAGGTGAGGTGGGGTGATGCATAAAACAAGGGTTTCAAATTAGCTCAGATACCGTTCCATGAACCCAATATGTAATAGACAAGACCTACTCCTTGCTCAGTGAACTGGACTCAACACCCCCTATTCACCGCCCAAGAATATATCTGACTAGTAAGACTCTTAAAACCTATGTATTGATATCTCTCTGTAAGTGAGTCAAGTGGGTGTAAAGCGGCATAAACACAGCAGTGAAAAGCAGCTAAACCCCATTATAAAAATCAACTACTTTTCAAAACCCGTGAAACAAAGACAGTGAAAGAGAGAGAAATTCTTAGGAAATTCGTTCAGGGGCTGTGATGCCACCTGGATTGACCATATCTAGACCCACAGCTGATTGAGACATAAGGGTGGACACTGTTGGGGCTGAGAGGTTTGGTGAGGTTGGGTGAGCAAACGCAGACCCTTTAAAGTAATATAGCGTGGTACCCATCCCATGGGTCCCAAATCTCCAGGTTCAAGGGCATCGTCCTACACTGAAAACATGCATGAGAAACCCCGAAGATGGTACACCGTGTGATCGGGAAAGGTTTCTAAAACGCACCTCATTTCTCATCTCCTTGTGCTCCGCTTCGCCATTCCAGCCGCTTTCCTAGCAATCTCCCTCCTTGGAGAATCAGCACCTTTATCCTCCTGTTCCGTACAGGTTGCAATTTGTCCTGAGGATGCACGGGAAGAGGGGGAACCAATGAGAGACTAGCTCTAGGTGTTGGGACGGGCACAGGTCACTCTATTTTCCCATCAGGAAGAAGAATTAACCACAGGCTCAGCCTGCCGCCAGGAGCCAGAATACGGCCTGAAGCAATCCTGCGCTTTTGCGGCCAGCTCCCAAGAAAGCGAGTTGAAGAATGGAGCTCAGGGGCACTGCAATTCACAAACCTGCAGACTTAGAAATGATAACTCTCGTCCACAAATATATTGAGGGAAGGCAACGAAGAGGATTTGAAAGCAAGGCAGAATTGCAGGAAACAGATTTCAGGAGGTAGATTCGAATCGCCTTTAAAGCACAGGAAAAGCGGCAAAACCTCGACAATGATGCCCTTGGCCAAAAAGGGCGTATGCGTTTTTTCCTGAATATATTCAGGAAAAAACGCATACGCCCTTTTTGGCCAACCAAGCAACCTGGAAAGGCAAATCAGCGCTACAAAGAAGTCTCGCTTCCCATCGGTCAAAAGGGCCATGCTGAATAAAGTGTCAAAACCAGATATGCAGGACAGGCCATGGAGAAATAGGAGCCTTGCTACGCTGATGGGCGGGATGTAAATTGCCAAAAGCCACTCTAGAGAAGTGTACGGTGTGTCCTGAAACATCTAAAAAACTCAGCTTAGAGAGCATAGGGCACTTCCACTCATGGGCGTATAAATTGGGAAAACTAAAACTCAGCAAGACACAGGCACCCCAAAGTTTTGGGCTACTCTGTTGACAAGAACCTCCACTTCGTTACACCTTAAATATCCCAGGAAAGAGAAGAATGGATAAAGAAGTTGTGGTCCTTATGTACAATGGAATATCACTCAGCCATGAAATCAATGTCATAAGGCTAGTAGCAGCATGATGAGTGGATTTAGGTATGACGATTCTAAGTGAAATAAGTCCCACAGAAAAAGACACTTATCATGAGATATCACTTATAGAGGGAATGTAAAAACCGCTACCCTTGAACTGAATTACAAAACAGAACAGAGTCACACGTTTAGAAAACAGACTATGGCTGCTTAACGGGAAAGGTGAGGTGGGGTGATGCATAAAACAAGGGTTTCAAATTAGCTCAGATACCGTTCCATGAACCCAATATGTAATAGACAAGACCTACTCCTTGCTCAGTGAACTGGACTCAACACCCCCTATTCACCGCCCAAGAATATATCTGACTAGTAAGACTCTTAAAACCTATGTATTGATATCTCTCTGTAAGTGAGTCAAGTGGGTGTAAAGCGGCATAAACACAGCAGTGAAAAGCAGCTAAACCCCATTATAAAAATCAACTACTTTTCAAAACCCGTGAAACAAAGACAGTGAAAGAGAGAGAAATTCTTAGGAAATTCGTTCAGGGGCTGTGATGCCACCTGGATTGACCATATCTAGACCCACAGCTGATTGAGACATAAGGGTGGACACTGTTGGGGCTGAGAGGTTTGGTGAGGTTGGGTGAGCAAACGCAGACCCTTTAAAGTAATATAGCGTGGTACCCATCCCATGGGTCCCAAATCTCCAGGTTCAAGGGCATCGTCCTACACTGAAAACATGCATGAGAAACCCCGAAGATGGTACACCGTGTGATCGGGAAAGGTTTCTAAAACGCACCTCATTTCTCATCTCCTTGTGCTCCGCTTCGCCATTCCAGCCGCTTTCCTAGCAATCTCCCTCCTTGGAGAATCAGCACCTTTATCCTCCTGTTCCGTACAGGTTGCAATTTGTCCTGAGGATGCACGGGAAGAGGGGGAACCAATGAGAGACTAGCTCTAGGTGTTGGGACAGGCACAGGTCACTCTATTTTCCCATCAGGAAGAAGAATTAACCACAGGCTCAGCCTGCCGCCAGGAACCAGAATACGGCCTGAAGCAATCCTGCGCTTTTGTGGCCAGCTCCCAAGAAAGCGAGTTGAAGAATGGAGCTCAGGGGCACTGCAATTCACAAACCTGCAGACTTAGAAATGATAACTCTCGTCCACAAATATATTGAGGGAAGGCAACGAAGAGGATTTGAAAGCAAGGCAGAATTGCAGGAAACAGATTTCAGGAGGTAGATTCGAATCGCCTTTAAAGCACAGGAAAAGCGGCAAAACCTCGACAATGATGCCCTTGGCCAAAAAGGGCGTATGCGTTTTTTCCTGAATATATTCAGGAAAAAACGCATACGCCCTTTTTGGCCAACCAAGCAACCTGGAAAGGCAAATCAGCGCTACAAAGAAGTCTCGCTTCCCATCGGTCAAAAGGGCCATGCTGAATAAAGTGTCAAAACCAGAAATGCAGGACAGGCCATGGAGAAATAGGAGCCTTGCTACGCTGATGGGCGGGATGTAAATTGCCAAAAGCCACTCTAGAGAAGTGTACGGTGTGTCCTGAAACATCTAAAAAACTCAGCTTAGAGAGCATAGGGCACTTCCACTCATGGGCGTATAAATTGGGAAAACTAAAACTCAGCAAGACACAGGCACCCCAAAGTTTTGGGCTACTCTGTTGACAAGAACCTCCACTTCGTTACACCTTAAATATCCCAGGAAAGAGAAGAATGGATAAAGAAGTTGTGGTCCTTATGTACAATGGAATATCACTCAGCCATGAAATCAATGTCATAAGGCTAGTAGCAGCATGATGAGTGGATTTAGGTATGACGATTCTAAGTGAAATAAGTCCCACAGAAAAAGACACTTATCATGAGATATCACTTATAGAGGGAATGTAAAAACCGCTACCCTTGAACTGAATTACAAAACAGAACAGAGTCACACGTTTAGAAAACAGACTATGGCTGCTTAACGGGAAAGGTGAGGTGGGGTGATGCATAAAACAAGGGTTTCAAATTAGCTCAGATACCGTTCCATGAACCCAATATGTAATAGACAAGACCTACTCCTTGCTCAGTGAACTGGACTCAACACCCCCTATTCACCGCCCAAGAATATATCTGACTAGTAAGACTCTTAAAACCTATGTATTGATATCTCTCTGTAAGTGAGTCAAGTGGGTGTAAAGCGGCATAAACACAGCAGTGAAAAGCAGCTAAACCCCATTATAAAAATCAATTACTTTTCAAAACCCGTGAAACAAAGACAGTGAAAGAGAGAGAAATTCTTAGGAAATTCGTTCAGGGGCTGTGATGCCACCTGGATTGACCATATCTAGACCCACAGCTGATTGAGACATAAGGGTGGACACTCTTGGGGCTGAGAGGTTTGGTGAGGTTGGGTGAGCAAACGCAGACCCTTTAAAGTAATATAGCGTGGTACCCATCCCATGGGTCCCAAATCTCCAGGTTCAAGGGCATCGTCCTACACTAAAAACATGCATGAGAAACCCCGAAGATGGTACACCGTGTGATCGGGAAAGGTTTCTAAAACGCACCTCATTTCTCATCTCCTTGTGCTCCGGTTCGCCATTCCAGCCGCTTTCCTAGCAATCTCCCTCCTTGGAGAATCAGCACCTTTATCCTCCTGTTCCGTACAGGTTGCAATTTGTCCTGAGGATGCACGGGAAGAGGGGGAACCAATGAGAGACTAGCTCTAGGTGTTGGGACAGGCACAGGTCACTCTATTTTCCCATCAGGAAGAAGAATTAACCACAGGCTCAGCCTGCCGCCAGGAACCAGAATACGGCCTGAAGCAATCCTGCGCTTTTGCGGCCAGCTCCCAAGAAAGCGAGTTGAAGAATGGAGCTCAGGGGCACTGCAATTCACAAACCTGCAGACTTAGAAATGATAACTCTCGTCCACAAATATATTGAGGGAAGGCAACGAAGAGGATTTGAAAGCAAGGCAGAATTGCAGGAAACAGATTTCAGGAGGTAGATTCGAATCGCCTTTAAAGCACAGGAAAAGCGGCAAAACCTCGTCAATGATGCCCTTGGCCAAAAAGGGCGTATGCGTTTTTTCCTGAATATATTCAGGAAAAAACGCATACGCCCTTTTTGGCCAACCAAGCAACCTGGAAAGGCAAATCAGCGCTACAAAGAAGTCTCGCTTCCCATCGGTCAAAAGGGCCATGCTGAATAAAGTGTCAAAACCAGAAATGCAGGACAGGCCATGGAGAAATAGGAGCCTTGCTACGCTGATGGGCGGGATGTAAATTGCCAAAAGCCACTCTAGAGAAGTGTACGGTGTGTCCTGAAACATCTAAAAAACTCAGCTTAGAGAGCATAGGGCACTTCCACTCATGGGCGTATAAATTGGGAAAACTAAAACTCAGCAAGACACAGGCACCCCAAAGTTTTGGGCTACTCTGTTGACAAGAACCTCCACTTCGTTACACCTTAAATATCCCAGGAAAGAGAAGAATGGATAAAGAAGTTGTGGTCCTTATGTACAATGGAATATCACTCAGCCATGAAATCAATGTCATAAGGCTAGTAGCAGCATGATGAGTGGATTTAGGTATGACGATTCTAAGTGAAATAAGTCCCACAGAAAAAGACACTTATCATGAGATATCACTTATAGAGGGAATGTAAAAACCGCTACCCTTGAACTGAATTACAAAACAGAACAGAGTCACACGTTTAGAAAACAGACTATGGCTGCTTAACGGGAAAGGTGAGGTGGGGTGATGCATAAAACAAGGGTTTCAAATTAGCTCAGATACCGTTCCATGAACCCAATATGTAATAGACAAGACCTACTCCTTGCTCAGTGAACTGGACTCAACAACCCCTATTCACCGCCCAAGAATATATCTGACTAGTAAGACTCTTAAAACCTATGTATTGATATCTCTCTGTAAGTGAGTCAAGTGGGTGTAAAGCGGCATAAACACAGCAGTGAAAAGCAGCTAAACCCCATTATAAAAATCAATTACTTTTCAAAACCCGTGAAACAAAGACAGTGAAAGAGAGAGAAATTCTTAGGAAATTCGTTCAGGGGCTGTGATGCCACCTGGATTGACCATATCTAGACCCACAGCTGATTGAGACATAAGGGTGGACACTCTTGGGGCTGAGAGGTTTGGTGAGGTTGGGTGAGCAAACGCAGACCCTTTAAAGTAATATAGCGTGGTACCCATCCCATGGGTCCCAAATCTCCAGGTTCAAGGGCATCGTCCTACACTGAAAACATGCATGAGAAACCCCGAAGATGGTACACCGTGTGATCGGGAAAGGTTTCTAAAACGCACCTCATTTCTCATCTCCTTGTGCTCCGGTTCGCCATTCCAGCCGCTTTCCTAGCAATCTCCCTCCTTGGAGAATCAGCACCTTTATCCTCCTGTTCCGTACAGGTTGCAATTTGTCCTGAGGATGCACGGGAAGAGGGGGAACCAATGAGAGACTAGCTCTAGGTGTTGGGACAGGCACAGGTCACTCTATTTTCCCATCAGGAAGAAGAATTAACCACAGGCTCAGCCTGCCGCCAGGAACCAGAATACGGCCTGAAGCAATCCTGCGCTTTTGCGGCCAGCTCCCAAGAAAGCGAGTTGAAGAATGGAGCTCAGGGGCACTGCAATTCACAAACCTGCAGACTTAGAAATGATAACTCTCGTCCACAAATATATTGAGGGAAGGCAACGAAGAGGATTTGAAAGCAAGGCAGAATTGCAGGAAACAGATTTCAGGAGGTAGATTCGAATCGCCTTTAAAGCACAGGAAAAGCGGCAAAACCTCGACAATGATGCCCTTGGCCAAAAAGGGCGTATGCGTTTTTTCCTGAATATATTCAGGAAAAAACGCATACGCCCTTTTTGGCCAACCAAGCAACCTGGAAAGGCAAATCAGCGCTACAAAGAAGTCTGGCTTCCCATCGGTCAAAAGGGCCATGCTGAATAAAGTGTCAAAACCAGAAATGCAGGACAGGCCATGGAGAAATAGGAGCCTTGCTACGCTGATGGGCGGGATGTAAATTGCCAAAAGCCACTCTAGAGAAGTGTACGGTGTGTCCTGAAACATCTAAAAAACTCAGCTTAGAGAGCATAGGGCACTTCCACTCATGGGCGTATAAATTGGGAAAACTAAAACTCAGCAAGACACAGGCACCCCAAAGTTTTGGGCTACTCTGTTGACAAGAACCTCCACTTCGTTACACCTTAAATATCCCAGGAAAGAGAAGAATGGATAAAGAAGTTGTGGTCCTTATGTACAATGGAATATCACTCAGCCATGAAATCAATGTCATAAGGCTAGTAGCAGCATGATGAGTGGATTTAGGTATGACGATTCTAAGTGAAATAAGTCCCACAGAAAAAGACACTTATCATGAGATATCACTTATAGAGGGAATGTAAAAACCGCTACCCTTGAACTGAATTACAAAACAGAACAGAGTCACACGTTTAGAAAACAGACTATGGCTGCTTAACGGGAAAGGTGAGGTGGGGTGATGCATAAAACAAGGGTTTCAAATTAGCTCAGATACCGTTCCATGAACCCAATATGTAATAGACAAGACCTACTCCTTGCTCAGTGAACTGGACTCAACACCCCCTATTCACCGCCCAAGAATATATCTGACTAGTAAGACTCTTAAAACCTATGTATTGATATCTCTCTGTAAGTGAGTCAAGTGGGTGTAAAGCGGCATAAACACAGCAGTGAAAAGCAGCTAAACCCCATTATAAAAATCAATTACTTTTCAAAACCCGTGAAACAAAGACAGTGAAAGAGAGAGAAATTCTTAGGAAATTCGTTCAGGGGCTGTGATGCCACCTGGATTGACCATATCTAGACCCACAGCTGATTGAGACATAAGGGTGGACACTCTTGGGGCTGAGAGGTTTGGTGAGGTTGGGTGAGCAAACGCAGACCCTTTAAAGTAATATAGCGTGGTACCCATCCCATGGGTCCCAAATCTCCAGGTTCAAGGGCATCGTCCTACACTGAAAACATGCATGAGAAACCCCGAAGATGGTACACCGTGTGATCGGGAAAGGTTTCTAAAACGCACCTCATTTCTCATCTCCTTGTGCTCCGCTTCGCCATTCCAGCCGCTTTCCTAGCAATCTCCCTCCTTGGAGAATCAGCACCTTTATCCTCCTGTTCCGTACAGGTTGCAATTTGTCCTGAGGATGCACGGGAAGAGGGGGAACCAATGAGAGACTAGCTCTAGGTGTTGGGACAGGCACAGGTCACTCTATTTTCCCATCAGGAAGAAGAATTAACCACAGGCTCAGCCTGCCGCCAGGAACCAGAATACGGCCTGAAGCAATCCTGCGCTTTTGCGGCCAGCTCCCAAGAAAGCGAGTTGAAGAATGGAGCTCAGGGGCACTGCAATTCACAAACCTGCAGACTTAGAAATGATAACTCTCGTCCACAAATATATTGAGGGAAGGCAACGAAGAGGATTTGAAAGCAAGGCAGAATTGCAGGAAACAGATTTCAGGAGGTAGATTCGAATCGCCTTTAAAGCACAGGAAAAGCGGCAAAACCTCGACAATGATGCCCTTGGCCAAAAAGGGCGTATGCGTTTTTTCCTGAATATATTCAGGAAAAAACGCATACGCCCTTTTTGGCCAACCAAGCAACCTGGAAAGGCAAATCAGCGCTACAAAGAAGTCTCGCTTCCCATCGGTCAAAAGGGCCATGCTGAATAAAGTGTCAAAACCAGAAATGCAGGACAGGCCATGGAGAAATAGGAGCCTTGCTACGCTGATGGGCGGGATGTAAATTGCCAAAAGCCACTCTAGAGAAGTGTACGGTGTGTCCTGAAACATCTAAAAAACTCAGCTTAGAGAGCATAGGGCACTTCCACTCATGGGCGTATAAATTGGGAAAACTAAAACTCAGCAAGACACAGGCACCCCAAAGTTTTGGGCTACTCTGTTGACAAGAACCTCCACTTCGTTACACCTTAAATATCCCAGGAAAGAGAAGAATGGATAAAGAAGTTGTGGTCCTTATGTACAATGGAATATCACTCAGCCATGAAATCAATGTCATAAGGCTAGTAGCAGCATGATGAGTGGATTTAGGTATGACGATTCTAAGTGAAATAAGTCCCACAGAAAAAGACACTTATCATGAGATATCACTTATAGAGGGAATGTAAAAACCGCTACCCTTGAACTGAATTACAAAACAGAACAGAGTCACACGTTTAGAAAACAGACTATGGCTGCTTAACGGGAAAGGTGAGGTGGGGTGATGCATAAAACAAGGGTTTCAAATTAGCTCAGATACCGTTCCATGAACCCAATATGTAATAGACAAGACCTACTCCTTGCTCAGTGAACTGGACTCAACACCCCCTATTCACCGCCCAAGAATATATCTGACTAGTAAGACTCTTAAAACCTATGTATTGATATCTCTCTGTAAGTGAGTCAAGTGGGTGTAAAGCGGCATAAACACAGCAGTGAAAAGCAGCTAAACCCCATTATAAAAATCAATTACTTTTCAAAACCCGTGAAACAAAGACAGTGAAAGAGAGAGAAATTCTTAGGAAATTCGTTCAGGGGCTGTGATGCCACCTGGATTGACCATATCTAGACCCACAGCTGATTGAGACATAAGGGTGGACACTGTTGGGGCTGAGAGGTTTGGTGAGGTTGGGTGAGCAAACGCAGACCCTTTAAAGTAATATAGCGTGGTACCCATCCCATGGGTCCCAAATCTCCAGGTTCAAGGGCATCGTCCTACACTGAAAACATGCATGAGAAACCCCGAAGATGGTACACCGTGTGATCGGGAAAGGTTTCTAAAACGCACCTCATTTCTCATCTCCTTGTGCTCCGGTTCGCCATTCCAGCCGCTTTCCTAGCAATCTCCCTCCTTGGAGAATCAGCACCTTTATCCTCCTGTTCCGTACAGGTTGCAATTTGTCCTGAGGATGCACGGGAAGAGGGGGAACCAATGAGAGACTAGCTCTAGGTGTTGGGACAGGCACAGGTCACTCTATTTTCCCATCAGGAAGAAGAATTAACCACAGGCTCAGCCTGCCGCCAGGAACCAGAATACGGCCTGAAGCAATCCTGCGCTTTTGCGGCCAGCTCCCAAGAAAGCGAGTTGAAGAATGGAGCTCAGGGGCACTGCAATTCACAAACCTGCAGACTTAGAAATGATAACTCTCGTCCACAAATATATTGAGGGAAGGCAACGAAGAGGATTTGAAAGCAAGGCAGAATTGCAGGAAACAGATTTCAGGAGGTAGATTCGAATCGCCTTTAAAGCACAGGAAAAGCGGCAAAACCTCGACAATGATGCCCTTGGCCAAAAAGGGCGTATGCGTTTTTTCCTGAATATATTCAGGAAAAAACGCATACGCCCTTTTTGGCCAACCAAGCAACCTGGAAAGGCAAATCAGCGCTACAAAGAAGTCTCGCTTCCCATCGGTCAAAAGGGCCATGCTGAATAAAGTGTCAAAACCAGAAATGCAGGACAGGCCATGGAGAAATAGGAGCCTTGCTACGCTGATGGGCGGGATGTAAATTGCCAAAAGCCACTCTAGAGAAGTGTACGGTGTGTCCTGAAACATCTAAAAAACTCAGCTTAGAGAGCATAGGGCACTTCCACTCATGGGCGTATAAATTGGGAAAACTAAAACTCAGCAAGACACAGGCACCCCAAAGTTTTGGGCTACTCTGTTGACAAGAACCTCCACTTCGTTACACCTTAAATATCCCAGGAAAGAGAAGAATGGATAAAGAAGTTGTGGTCCTTATGTACAATGGAATATCACTCAGCCATGAAATCAATGTCATAAGGCTAGTAGCAGCATGATGAGTGGATTTAGGTATGACGATTCTAAGTGAAATAAGTCCCACAGAAAAAGACACTTATCATGAGATATCACTTATAGAGGGAATGTAAAAACCGCTACCCTTGAACTGAATTACAAAACAGAACAGAGTCACACGTTTAGAAAACAGACTATGGCTGCTTAACGGGAAAGGTGAGGTGGGGTGATGCATAAAACAAGGGTTTCAAATTAGCTCAGATACCGTTCCATGAACCCAATATGTAATAGACAAGACCTACTCCTTGCTCAGTGAACTGGACTCAACACCCCCTATTCACCGCCCAAGAATATATCTGACTAGTAAGACTCTTAAAACCTATGTATTGATATCTCTCTGTAAGTGAGTCAAGTGGGTGTAAAGCGGCATAAACACAGCAGTGAAAAGCAGCTAAACCCCACTATAAAAATCAATTACTTTTCAAAACCCGTGAAACAAAGACAGTGAAAGAGAGAGAAATTCTTAGGAAATTCGTTCAGGGGCTGTGATGCCACCTGGATTGACCATATCTAGACCCACAGCTGATTGAGACATAAGGGTGGACACTCTTGGGGCTGAGAGGTTTGGTGAGGTTGGGTGAGCAAACGCAGACCCTTTAAAGTAATATAGCGTGGTACCCATCCCATGGGTCCCAAATCTCCAGGTTCAAGGGCATCGTCCTACACTGAAAACATGCATGAGAAACCCCGAAGATGGTACACCGTGTGATCGGGAAAGGTTTCTAAAACGCACCTCATTTCTCATCTCCTTGTGCTCCGCTTCGCCATTCCAGCCGCTTTCCTAGCAATCTCCCTCCTTGGAGAATCAGCACCTTTATCCTCCTGTTCCGTACAGCTTGCAATTGGTCCTGAGGATGCACGGGAAGAGGGGGAACCAATGAGAGACTAGCTCTAGGTGTTGGGACAGGCACAGGTCACTCTATTTTCCCATCAGGAAGAAGAATTAACCACAGGCTCAGCCTGCCGCCAGGAACCAGAATACGGCCTGAAGCAATCCTGCGCTTTTGCGGCCAGCTCCCAAGAAAGCGAGTTGAAGAATGGAGCTCAGGGGCACTGCAATTCACAAACCTGCAGACTTAGAAATGATAACTCTCGTCCACAAATATATTGAGGGAAGGCAACGAAGAGGATTTGAAAGCAAGGCAGAATTGCAGGAAACAGATTTCAGGAGGTAGATTCGAATCGCCTTTAAAGCACAGGAAAAGCGGCAAAACCTCGACAATGATGCCCTTGGCCAAAAAGGGCGTATGCGTTTTTTCCTGAATATATTCAGGAAAAAACGCATACGCCCTTTTTGGCCAACCAAGCAACCTGGAAAGGCAAATCAGCGCTACAAAGAAGTCTCGCTTCCCATCGGTCAAAAGGGCCATGCTGAATAAAGTGTCAAAACCAGAAATGCAGGACAGGCCATGGAGAAATAGGAGCCTTGCTACGCTGATGGGCGGGATGTAAATTGCCAAAAGCCACTCTAGAGAAGTGTACGGTGTGTCCTGAAACATCTAAAAAACTCAGCTTAGAGAGCATAGGGCACTTCCACTCATGGGCGTATAAATTGGGAAAACTAAAACTCAGCAAGACACAGGCACCCCAAAGTTTTGGGCTACTCTGTTGACAAGAACCTCCACTTCGTTACACCTTAAATATCCCAGGAAAGAGAAGAATGGATAAAGAAGTTGTGGTCCTTATGTACAATGGAATATCACTCAGCCATGAAATCAATGTCATAAGGCTAGTAGCAGCATGATGAGTGGATTTAGGTATGACGATTCTAAGTGAAATAAGTCCCACAGAAAAAGACACTTATCATGAGATATCACTTATAGAGGGAATGTAAAAACCGCTACCCTTGAACTGAATTACAAAACAGAACAGAGTCACACGTTTAGAAAACAGACTATGGCTGCTTAACGGGAAAGGTGAGGTGGGGTGATGCATAAAACAAGGGTTTCAAATTAGCTCAGATACCGTTCCATGAACCCAATATGTAATAGACAAGACCTACTCCTTGCTCAGTGAACTGGACTCAACACCCCCTATTCACCGCCCAAGAATATATCTGACTAGTAAGACTCTTAAAACCTATGTATTGATATCTCTCTGTAAGTGAGTCAAGTGGGTGTAAAGCGGCATAAACACAGCAGTGAAAAGCAGCTAAACCCCATTATAAAAATCAATTACTTTTCAAAACCCGTGAAACAAAGACAGTGAAAGAGAGAGAAATTCTTAGGAAATTCGTTCAGGGGCTGTGATGCCACCTGGATTGACCATATCTAGACCCACAGCTGATTGAGACATAAGGGTGGACACTGTTGGGGCTGAGAGGTTTGGTGAGGTTGGGTGAGCAAACGCAGACCCTTTAAAGTAATATAGCGTGGTACCCATCCCATGGGTCCCAAATCTCCAGGTTCAAGGGCATCGTCCTACACTGAAAACATGCATGAGAAACCCCGAAGATGGTACACCGTGTGATCGGGAAAGGTTTCTAAAACGCACCTCATTTCTCATCTCCTTGTGCTCCGGTTCGCCATTCCAGCCGCTTTCCTAGCAATCTCCCTCCTTGGAGAATCAGCACCTTTATCCTCCTGTTCCGTACAGGTTGCAATTTGTCCTGAGGATGCACGGGAAGAGGGGGAACCAATGAGAGACTAGCTCTAGGTGTTGGGACAGGCACAGGTCACTCTATTTTCCCATCAGGAAGAAGAATTAACCACAGGCTCAGCCTGCCGCCAGGAACCAGAATACGGCCTGAAGCAATCCTGCGCTTTTGCGGCCAGCTCCCAAGAAAGCGAGTTGAAGAATGGAGCTCAGGGGCACTGCAATTCACAAACCTGCAGACTTAGAAATGATAACTCTCGTCCACAAATATATTGAGGGAAGGCAACGAAGAGGATTTGAAAGCAAGGCAGAATTGCAGGAAACAGATTTCAGGAGGTAGATTCGAATCGCCTTTAAAGCACAGGAAAAGCGGCAAAACCTCGACAATGATGCCCTTGGCCAAAAAGGGCGTATGCGTTTTTTCCTGAATATATTCAGGAAAAAACGCATACGCCCTTTTTGGCCAACCAAGCAACCTGGAAAGGCAAATCAGCGCTACAAAGAAGTCTCGCTTCCCATCGGTCAAAAGGGCCATGCTGAATAAAGTGTCAAAACCAGAAATGCAGGACAGGCCATGGAGAAATAGGAGCCTTGCTACGCTGATGGGCGGGATGTAAATTGCCAAAAGCCACTCTAGAGAAGTGTACGGTGTGTCCTGAAACATCTAAAAAACTCAGCTTAGAGAGCATAGGGCACTTCCACTCATGGGCGTATAAATTGGGAAAACTAAAACTCAGCAAGACACAGGCACCCCAAAGTTTTGGGCTACTCTGTTGACAAGAACCTCCACTTCGTTACACCTTAAATATCCCAGGAAAGAGAAGAATGGATAAAGAAGTTGTGGTCCTTATGTACAATGGAATATCACTCAGCCATGAAATCAATGTCATAAGGCTAGTAGCAGCATGATGAGTGGATTTAGGTATGACGATTCTAAGTGAAATAAGTCCCACAGAAAAAGACACTTATCATGAGATATCACTTATAGAGGGAATGTAAAAACCGCTACCCTTGAACTGAATTACAAAACAGAACAGAGTCACACGTTTAGAAAACAGACTATGGCTGCTTAACGGGAAAGGTGAGGTGGGGTGATGCATAAAACAAGGGTTTCAAATTAGCTCAGATACCGTTCCATGAACCCAATATGTAATAGACAAGACCTACTCCTTGCTCAGTGAACTGGACTCAACACCCCCTATTCACCGCCCAAGAATATATCTGACTAGTAAGACTCTTAAAACCTATGTATTGATATCTCTCTGTAAGTGAGTCAAGTGGGTGTAAAGCGGCATAAACACAGCAGTGAAAAGCAGCTAAACCCCACTATAAAAATCAATTACTTTTCAAAACCCGTGAAACAAAGACAGTGAAAGAGAGAGAAATTCTTAGGAAATTCGTTCAGGGGCTGTGATGCCACCTGGATTGACCATATCTAGACCCACAGCTGATTGAGACATAAGGGTGGACACTCTTGGGGCTGAGAGGTTTGGTGAGGTTGGGTGAGCAAACGCAGACCCTTTAAAGTAATATAGCGTGGTACCCATCCCATGGGTCCCAAATCTCCAGGTTCAAGGGCATCGTCCTACACTGAAAACATGCATGAGAAACCCCGAAGATGGTACACCGTGTGATCGGGAAAGGTTTCTAAAACGCACCTCATTTCTCATCTCCTTGTGCTCCGCTTCGCCATTCCAGCCGCTTTCCTAGCAATCTCCCTCCTTGGAGAATCAGCACCTTTATCCTCCTGTTCCGTACAGCTTGCAATTGGTCCTGAGGATGCACGGGAAGAGGGGGAACCAATGAGAGACTAGCTCTAGGTGTTGGGACAGGCACAGGTCACTCTATTTTCCCATCAGGAAGAAGAATTAACCACAGGCTCAGCCTGCCGCCAGGAACCAGAATACGGCCTGAAGCAATCCTGCGCTTTTGCGGCCAGCTCCCAAGAAAGCGAGTTGAAGAATGGAGCTCAGGGGCACTGCAATTCACAAACCTGCAGACTTAGAAATGATAACTCTCGTCCACAAATATATTGAGGGAAGGCAACGAAGAGGATTTGAAAGCAAGGCAGAATTGCAGGAAACAGATTTCAGGAGGTAGATTCGAATCGCCTTTAAAGCACAGGAAAAGCGGCAAAACCTCGACAATGATGCCCTTGGCCAAAAAGGGCGTATGCGTTTTTTCCTGAATATATTCAGGAAAAAACGCATACGCCCTTTTTGGCCAACCAAGCAACCTGGAAAGGCAAATCAGCGCTACAAAGAAGTCTCGCTTCCCATCGGTCAAAAGGGCCATGCTGAATAAAGTGTCAAAACCAGAAATGCAGGACAGGCCATGGAGAAATAGGAGCCTTGCTACGCTGATGGGCGGGATGTAAATTGCCAAAAGCCACTCTAGAGAAGTGTACGGTGTGTCCTGAAACATCTAAAAAACTCAGCTTAGAGAGCATAGGGCACTTCCACTCATGGGCGTATAAATTGGGAAAACTAAAACTCAGCAAGACACAGGCACCCCAAAGTTTTGGGCTACTCTGTTGACAAGAACCTCCACTTCGTTACACCTTAAATATCCCAGGAAAGAGAAGAATGGATAAAGAAGTTGTGGTCCTTATGTACAATGGAATATCACTCAGCCATGAAATCAATGTCATAAGGCTAGTAGCAGCATGATGAGTGGATTTAGGTATGACGATTCTAAGTGAAATAAGTCCCACAGAAAAAGACACTTATCATGAGATATCACTTATAGAGGGAATGTAAAAACCGCTACCCTTGAACTGAATTACAAAACAGAACAGAGTCACACGTTTAGAAAACAGACTATGGCTGCTTAACGGGAAAGGTGAGGTGGGGTGATGCATAAAACAAGGGTTTCAAATTAGCTCAGATACCGTTCCATGAACCCAATATGTAATAGACAAGACCTACTCCTTGCTCAGTGAACTGGACTCAACACCCCCTATTCACCGCCCAAGAATATATCTGACTAGTAAGACTCTTAAAACCTATGTATTGATATCTCTCTGTAAGTGAGTCAAGTGGGTGTAAAGCGGCATAAACACAGCAGTGAAAAGCAGCTAAACCCCACTATAAAAATCAATTACTTTTCAAAACCCGTGAAACAAAGACAGTGAAAGAGAGAGAAATTCTTAGGAAATTCGTTCAGGGGCTGTGATGCCACCTGGATTGACCATATCTAGACCCACAGCTGATTGAGACATAAGGGTGGACACTCTTGGGGCTGAGAGGTTTGGTGAGGTTGGGTGAGCAAACGCAGACCCTTTAAAGTAATATAGCGTGGTACCCATCCCATGGGTCCCAAATCTCCAGGTTCAAGGGCATCGTCCTACACTGAAAACATGCATGAGAAACCCCGAAGATGGTACACCGTGTGATCGGGAAAGGTTTCTAAAACGCACCTCATTTCTCATCTCCTTGTGCTCCGCTTCGCCATTCCAGCCGCTTTCCTAGCAATCTCCCTCCTTGGAGAATCAGCACCTTTATCCTCCTGTTCCGTACAGCTTGCAATTGGTCCTGAGGATGCACGGGAAGAGGGGGAACCAATGAGAGACTAGCTCTAGGTGTTGGGACAGGCACAGGTCACTCTATTTTCCCATCAGGAAGAAGAATTAACCACAGGCTCAGCCTGCCGCCAGGAACCAGAATACGGCCTGAAGCAATCCTGCGCTTTTGCGGCCAGCTCCCAAGAAAGCGAGTTGAAGAATGGAGCTCAGGGGCACTGCAATTCACAAACCTGCAGACTTAGAAATGATAACTCTCGTCCACAAATATATTGAGGGAAGGCAACGAAGAGGATTTGAAAGCAAGGCAGAATTGCAGGAAACAGATTTCAGGAGGTAGATTCGAATCGCCTTTAAAGCACAGGAAAAGCGGCAAAACCTCGACAATGATGCCCTTGGCCAAAAAGGGCGTATGCGTTTTTTCCTGAATATATTCAGGAAAAAACGCATACGCCCTTTTTGGCCAACCAAGCAACCTGGAAAGGCAAATCAGCGCTACAAAGAAGTCTCGCTTCCCATCGGTCAAAAGGGCCATGCTGAATAAAGTGTCAAAACCAGAAATGCAGGACAGGCCATGGAGAAATAGGAGCCTTGCTACGCTGATGGGCGGGATGTAAATTGCCAAAAGCCACTCTAGAGAAGTGTACGGTGTGTCCTGAAACATCTAAAAAACTCAGCTTAGAGAGCATAGGGCACTTCCACTCATGGGCGTATAAATTGGGAAAACTAAAACTCAGCAAGACACAGGCACCCCAAAGTTTTGGGCTACTCTGTTGACAAGAACCTCCACTTCGTTACACCTTAAATATCCCAGGAAAGAGAAGAATGGATAAAGAAGTTGTGGTCCTTATGTACAATGGAATATCACTCAGCCATGAAATCAATGTCATAAGGCTAGTAGCAGCATGATGAGTGGATTTAGGTATGACGATTCTAAGTGAAATAAGTCCCACAGAAAAAGACACTTATCATGAGATATCACTTATAGAGGGAATGTAAAAACCGCTACCCTTGAACTGAATTACAAAACAGAACAGAGTCACACGTTTAGAAAACAGACTATGGCTGCTTAACGGGAAAGGTGAGGTGGGGTGATGCATAAAACAAGGGTTTCAAATTAGCTCAGATACCGTTCCATGAACCCAATATGTAATAGACAAGACCTACTCCTTGCTCAGTGAACTGGACTCAACACCCCCTATTCACCGCCCAAGAATATATCTGACTAGTAAGACTCTTAAAACCTATGTATTGATATCTCTCTGTAAGTGAGTCAAGTGGGTGTAAAGCGGCATAAACACAGCAGTGAAAAGCAGCTAAACCCCACTATAAAAATCAATTACTTTTCAAAACCCGTGAAACAAAGACAGTGAAAGAGAGAGAAATTCTTAGGAAATTCGTTCAGGGGCTGTGATGCCACCTGGATTGACCATATCTAGACCCACAGCTGATTGAGACATAAGGGTGGACACTGTTGGGGCTGAGAGGTTTGGTGAGGTTGGGTGAGCAAACGCAGACCCTTTAAAGTAATATAGCGTGGTACCCATCCCATGGGTCCCAAATCTCCAGGTTCAAGGGCATCGTCCTACACTGAAAACATGCATGAGAAACCCCGAAGATGGTACACCGTGTGATCGGGAAAGGTTTCTAAAACGCACCTCATTTCTCATCTCCTTGTGCTCCGCTTCGCCATTCCAGCCGCTTTCCTAGCAATCTCCCTCCTTGGAGAATCAGCACCTTTATCCTCCTGTTCCGTACAGCTTGCAATTGGTCCTGAGGATGCACGGGAAGAGGGGGAACCAATGAGAGACTAGCTCTAGGTGTTGGGACAGGCACAGGTCACTCTATTTTCCCATCAGGAAGAAGAATTAACCACAGGCTCAGCCTGCCGCCAGGAACCAGAATACGGCCTGAAGCAATCCTGCGCTTTTGCGGCCAGCTCCCAAGAAAGCGAGTTGAAGAATGGAGCTCAGGGGCACTGCAATTCACAAACCTGCAGACTTAGAAATGATAACTCTCGTCCACAAATATATTGAGGGAAGGCAACGAAGAGGATTTGAAAGCAAGGCAGAATTGCAGGAAACAGATTTCAGGAGGTAGATTCGAATCGCCTTTAAAGCACAGGAAAAGCGGCAAAACCTCGACAATGATGCCCTTGGCCAAAAAGGGCGTATGCGTTTTTTCCTGAATATATTCAGGAAAAAACGCATACGCCCTTTTTGGCCAACCAAGCAACCTGGAAAGGCAAATCAGCGCTACAAAGAAGTCTCGCTTCCCATCGGTCAAAAGGGCCATGCTGAATAAAGTGTCAAAACCAGAAATGCAGGACAGGCCATGGAGAAATAGGAGCCTTGCTACGCTGATGGGCGGGATGTAAATTGCCAAAAGCCACTCTAGAGAAGTGTACGGTGTGTCCTGAAACATCTAAAAAACTCAGCTTAGAGAGCATAGGGCACTTCCACTCATGGGCGTATAAATTGGGAAAACTAAAACTCAGCAAGACACAGGCACCCCAAAGTTTTGGGCTACTCTGTTGACAAGAACCTCCACTTCGTTACACCTTAAATATCCCAGGAAAGAGAAGAATGGATAAAGAAGTTGTGGTCCTTATGTACAATGGAATATCACTCAGCCATGAAATCAATGTCATAAGGCTAGTAGCAGCATGATGAGTGGATTTAGGTATGACGATTCTAAGTGAAATAAGTCCCACAGAAAAAGACACTTATCATGAGATATCACTTATAGAGGGAATGTAAAAACCGCTACCCTTGAACTGAATTACAAAACAGAACAGAGTCACACGTTTAGAAAACAGACTATGGCTGCTTAACGGGAAAGGTGAGGTGGGGTGATGCATAAAACAAGGGTTTCAAATTAGCTCAGATACCGTTCCATGAACCCAATATGTAATAGACAAGACCTACTCCTTGCTCAGTGAACTGGACTCAACACCCCCTATTCACCGCCCAAGAATATATCTGACTAGTAAGACTCTTAAAACCTATGTATTGATATCTCTCTGTAAGTGAGTCAAGTGGGTGTAAAGCGGCATAAACACAGCAGTGAAAAGCAGCTAAACCCCACTATAAAAATCAATTACTTTTCAAAACCCGTGAAACAAAGACAGTGAAAGAGAGAGAAATTCTTAGGAAATTCGTTCAGGGGCTGTGATGCCACCTGGATTGACCATATCTAGACCCACAGCTGATTGAGACATAAGGGTGGACACTGTTGGGGCTGAGAGGTTTGGTGAGGTTGGGTGAGCAAACGCAGACCCTTTAAAGTAATATAGCGTGGTACCCATCCCATGGGTCCCAAATCTCCAGGTTCAAGGGCATCGTCCTACACTGAAAACATGCATGAGAAACCCCGAAGATGGTACACCGTGTGATCGGGAAAGGTTTCTAAAACGCACCTCATTTCTCATCTCCTTGTGCTCCGCTTCGCCATTCCAGCCGCTTTCCTAGCAATCTCCCTCCTTGGAGAATCAGCAGCTTTATCCTCCTGTTCCGTACAGCTTGCAATTGGTCCTGAGGATGCACGGGAAGAGGGGGAACCAATGAGAGACTAGCTCTAGGTGTTGGGACAGGCACAGGTCACTCTATTTTCCCATCAGGAAGAAGAATTAACCACAGGCTCAGCCTGCCGCCAGGAGCCAGAATACGGCCTGAAGCAATCCTGCGCTTTTGCGGCCAGCTCCCAAGAAAGCGAGTTGAAGAATGGAGCTCAGGGGCACTGCAATTCACAAACCTGCAGACTTAGAAATGATAACTCTCGTCCACAAATATATTGAGGGAAGGCAACGAAGAGGATTTGAAAGCAAGGCAGAATTGCAGGAAACAGATTTCAGGAGGTAGATTCGAATCGCCTTTAAAGCACAGGAAAAGCGGCAAAACCTCGACAATGATGCCCTTGGCCAAAAAGGGCGTATGCGTTTTTTCCTGAATATATTCAGGAAAAAACGCATACGCCCTTTTTGGCCAACCAAGCAACCTGGAAAGGCAAATCAGCGCTACAAAGAAGTCTCGCTTCCCATCGGTCAAAAGGGCCATGCTGAATAAAGTGTCAAAACCAGAAATGCAGGACAGGCCATGGAGAAATAGGAGCCTTGCTACGCTGATGGGCGGGATGTAAATTGCCAAAAGCCACTCTAGAGAAGTGTACGGTGTGTCCTGAAACATCTAAAAAACTCAGCTTAGAGAGCATAGGGCACTTCCACTCATGGGCGTATAAATTGGGAAAACTAAAACTCAGCAAGACACAGGCACCCCAAAGTTTTGGGCTACTCTGTTGACAAGAACCTCCACTTCGTTACACCTTAAATATCCCAGGAAAGAGAAGAATGGATAAAGAAGTTGTGGTCCTTATGTACAATGGAATATCACTCAGCCATGAAATCAATGTCATAAGGCTAGTAGCAGCATGATGAGTGGATTTAGGTATGACGATTCTAAGTGAAATAAGTCCCACAGAAAAAGACACTTATCATGAGATATCACTTATAGAGGGAATGTAAAAACCGCTACCCTTGAACTGAATTACAAAACAGAACAGAGTCACACGTTTAGAAAACAGACTATGGCTGCTTAACGGGAAAGGTGAGGTGGGGTGATGCATAAAACAAGGGTTTCAAATTAGCTCAGATACCGTTCCATGAACCCAATATGTAATAGACAAGACCTACTCCTTGCTCAGTGAACTGGACTCAACACCCCCTATTCACCGCCCAAGAATATATCTGACTAGTAAGACTCTTAAAACCTATGTATTGATATCTCTCTGTAAGTGAGTCAAGTGGGTGTAAAGCGGCATAAACACAGCAGTGAAAAGCAGCTAAACCCCACTATAAAAATCAATTACTTTTCAAAACCCGTGAAACAAAGACAGTGAAAGAGAGAGAAATTCTTAGGAAATTCGTTCAGGGGCTGTGATGCCACCTGGATTGACCATATCTAGACCCACAGCTGATTGAGACATAAGGGTGGACACTCTTGGGGCTGAGAGGTTTGGTGAGGTTGGGTGAGCAAACGCAGACCCTTTAAAGTAATATAGCGTGGTACCCATCCCATGGGTCCCAAATCTCCAGGTTCAAGGGCATCGTCCTACACTGAAAACATGCATGAGAAACCCCGAAGATGGTACACCGTGTGATCGGGAAAGGTTTCTAAAACGCACCTCATTTCTCATCTCCTTGTGCTCCGCTTCGCCATTCCAGCCGCTTTCCTAGCAATCTCCCTCCTTGGAGAATCAGCAGCTTTATCCTCCTGTTCCGTACAGCTTGCAATTGGTCCTGAGGATGCACGGGAAGAGGGGGAACCAATGAGAGACTAGCTCTAGGTGTTGGGACAGGCACAGGTCACTCTATTTTCCCATCAGGAAGAAGAATTAACCACAGGCTCAGCCTGCCGCCAGGAACCAGAATACGGCCTGAAGCAATCCTGCGCTTTTGCGGCCAGCTCCCAAGAAAGCGAGTTGAAGAATGGAGCTCAGGGGCACTGCAATTCACAAACCTGCAGACTTAGAAATGATAACTCTCGTCCACAAATATATTGAGGGAAGGCAACGAAGAGGATTTGAAAGCAAGGCAGAATTGCAGGAAACAGATTTCAGGAGGTAGATTCGAATCGCCTTTAAAGCACAGGAAAAGCGGCAAAACCTCGACAATGATGCCCTTGGCCAAAAAGGGCGTATGCGTTTTTTCCTGAATATATTCAGGAAAAAACGCATACGCCCTTTTTGGCCAACCAAGCAACCTGGAAAGGCAAATCAGCGCTACAAAGAAGTCTCGCTTCCCATCGGTCAAAAGGGCCATGCTGAATAAAGTGTCAAAACCAGAAATGCAGGACAGGCCATGGAGAAATAGGAGCCTTGCTACGCTGATGGGCGGGATGTAAATTGCCAAAAGCCACTCTAGAGAAGTGTACGGTGTGTCCTGAAACATCTAAAAAACTCAGCTTAGAGAGCATAGGGCACTTCCACTCATGGGCGTATAAATTGGGAAAACTAAAACTCAGCAAGACACAGGCACCCCAAAGTTTTGGGCTACTCTGTTGACAAGAACCTCCACTTCGTTACACCTTAAATATCCCAGGAAAGAGAAGAATGGATAAAGAAGTTGTGGTCCTTATGTACAATGGAATATCACTCAGCCATGAAATCAATGTCATAAGGCTAGTAGCAGCATGATGAGTGGATTTAGGTATGACGATTCTAAGTGAAATAAGTCCCACAGAAAAAGACACTTATCATGAGATATCACTTATAGAGGGAATGTAAAAACCGCTACCCTTGAACTGAATTACAAAACAGAACAGAGTCACACGTTTAGAAAACAGACTATGGCTGCTTAACGGGAAAGGTGAGGTGGGGTGATGCATAAAACAAGGGTTTCAAATTAGCTCAGATACCGTTCCATGAACCCAATATGTAATAGACAAGACCTACTCCTTGCTCAGTGAACTGGACTCAACACCCCCTATTCACCGCCCAAGAATATATCTGACTAGTAAGACTCTTAAAACCTATGTATTGATATCTCTCTGTAAGTGAGTCAAGTGGGTGTAAAGCGGCATAAACACAGCAGTGAAAAGCAGCTAAACCCCACTATAAAAATCAATTACTTTTCAAAACCCGTGAAACAAAGACAGTGAAAGAGAGAGAAATTCTTAGGAAATTCGTTCAGGGGCTGTGATGCCACCTGGATTGACCATATCTACACCCACAGCTGATTGAGACATAAGGGTGGACACTGTTGGGGCTGAGAGGTTTGGTGAGGTTGGGTGAGCAAACGCAGACCCTTTAAAGTAATATAGCGTGGTACCCATCCCATGGGTCCCAAATCTCCAGGTTCAAGGGCATCGTCCTACACTGAAAACATGCATGAGAAACCCCGAAGATGGTACACCGTGTGATCGGGAAAGGTTTCTAAAACGCACCTCATTTCTCATCTCCTTGTGCTCCGCTTCGCCATTCCAGCCGCTTTCCTAGCAATCTCCCTCCTTGGAGAATCAGCACCTTTATCCTCCTGTTCCGTACAGGTTGCAATTTGTCCTGAGGATGCACGGGAAGAGGGGGAACCAATGAGAGACTAGCTCTAGGTGTTGGGACAGGCACAGGTCACTCTATTTTCCCATCAGGAAGAAGAATTAACCACAGGCTCAGCCTGCCGCCAGGAACCAGAATACGGCCTGAAGCAATCCTGCGCTTTTGCGGCCAGCTCCCAAGAAAGCGAGTTGAAGAATGGAGCTCAGGGGCACTGCAATTCACAAACCTGCAGACTTAGAAATGATAACTCTCGTCCACAGATATATTGAGGGAAGGCAACGAAGAGGATTTGAAAGCAAGGCAGAATTGCAGGAAACAGATTTCAGGAGGTAGATTCGAATCGCCTTTAAAGCACAGGAAAAGCGGCAAAACCTCGACAATGATGCCCTTGGCCAAAAAGGGCGTATGCGTTTTTTCCTGAATATATTCAGGAAAAAACGCATACGCCCTTTTTGGCCAACCAAGCAACCTGGAAAGGCAAATCAGCGCTACAAAGAAGTCTCGCTTCCCATCGGTCAAAAGGGCCATGCTGAATAAAGTGTCAAAACCAGAAATGCAGGACAGGCCATGGAGAAATAGGAGCCTTGCTACGCTGATGGGCGGGATGTAAATTGCCAAAAGCCACTCTAGAGAAGTGTACGGTGTGTCCTGAAACATCTAAAAAACTCAGCTTAGAGAGCGTAGGGCACTTCCACTCATGGGCGTATAAATTGGGAAAACTAAAAATCAGCAAGACACAGGCACCCCAAAGTTTTGGGCTACTCTGTTGACAAGAACCTCCACTTCGTTACACCTTAAATATCCCAGGAAAGAGAAGAATGGATAAAGAAGTTGTGGTCCTTATGTACAATGGAATATCACTCAGCCATGAAATCAATGTCATAAGGCTAGTAGCAGCATGATGAGTGGATTTAGGTATGACGATTCTAAGTGAAATAAGTCCCACAGAAAAAGACACTTATCATGAGATATCACTTATAGAGGGAATGTAAAAACCGCTACCCTTGAACTGAATTACAAAACAGAACAGAGTCACACGTTTAGAAAACAGACTATGGCTGCTTAACGGGAAAGGTGAGGTGGGGTGATGCATAAAACAAGGGTTTCAAATTAGCTCAGATACCGTTCCATGAACCCAATATGTAATAGACAAGACCTACTCCTTGCTCAGTGAACTGGACTCAACACCCCCTATTCACCGCCCAAGAATATATCTGACTAGTAAGACTCTTAAAACCTATGTATTGATATCTCTCTGTAAGTGAGTCAAGTGGGTGTAAAGCGGCATAAACACAGCAGTGAAAAGCAGCTAAACCCCACTATAAAAATCAATTACTTTTCAAAACCCGTGAAACAAAGACAGTGAAAGAGAGAGAAATTCTTAGGAAATTCGTTCAGGGGCTGTGATGCCACCTGGATTGACCATATCTAGACCCACAGCTGATTGAGACATAAGGGTGGACACTGTTGGGGCTGAGAGGTTTGGTGAGGTTGGGTGAGCAAACGCAGACCCTTTAAAGTAATATAGCGTGGTACCCATCCCATGGGTCCCAAATCTCCAGGTTCAAGGGCATCGTCCTACACTGAAAACATGCATGAGAAACCCCGAAGATGGTACACCGTGTGATCGGGAAAGGTTTCTAAAACGCACCTCATTTCTCATCTCCTTGTGCTCCGCTTCGCCATTCCAGCCGCTTTCCTAGCAATCTCCCTCCTTGGAGAATCAGCACCTTTATCCTCCTGTTCCGTACAGCTTGCAATTGGTCCTGAGGATGCACGGGAAGAGGGGGAACCAATGAGAGACTAGCTCTAGGTGTTGGGACAGGCACAGGTCACTCTATTTTCCCATCAGGAAGAAGAATTAACCACAGGCTCAGCCTGCCGCCAGGAACCAGAATACGGCCTGAAGCAATCCTGCGCTTTTGCGGCCAGCTCCCAAGAAAGCGAGTTGAAGAATGGAGCTCAGGGGCACTGCAATTCACAAACCTGCAGACTTAGAAATGATAACTCTCGTCCACAAATATATTGAGGGAAGGCAACGAAGAGGATTTGAAAGCAAGGCAGAATTGCAGGAAACAGATTTCAGGAGGTAGATTCGAATCGCCTTTAAAGCACAGGAAAAGCGGCAAAACCTCGACAATGATGCCCTTGGCCAAAAAGGGCGTATGCGTTTTTTCCTGAATATATTCAGGAAAAAACGCATACGCCCTTTTTGGCCAACCAAGCAACCTGGAAAGGCAAATCAGCGCTACAAAGAAGTCTCGCTTCCCATCGGTCAAAAGGGCCATGCTGAATAAAGTGTCAAAACCAGAAATGCAGGACAGGCCATGGAGAAATAGGAGCCTTGCTACGCTGATGGGCGGGATGTAAATTGCCAAAAGCCACTCTAGAGAAGTGTACGGTGTGTCCTGAAACATCTAAAAAACTCAGCTTAGAGAGCATAGGGCACTTCCACTCATGGGCGTATAAATTGGGAAAACTAAAACTCAGCAAGACACAGGCACCCCAAAGTTTTGGGCTACTCTGTTGACAAGAACCTCCACTTCGTTACACCTTAAATATCCCAGGAAAGAGAAGAATGGATAAAGAAGTTGTGGTCCTTATGTACAATGGAATATCACTCAGCCATGAAATCAATGTCATAAGGCTAGTAGCAGCATGATGAGTGGATTTAGGTATGACGATTCTAAGTGAAATAAGTCCCACAGAAAAAGACACTTATCATGAGATATCACTTATAGAGGGAATGTAAAAACCGCTACCCTTGAACTGAATTACAAAACAGAACAGAGTCACACGTTTAGAAAACAGACTATGGCTGCTTAACGGGAAAGGTGAGGTGGGGTGATGCATAAAACAAGGGTTTCAAATTAGCTCAGATACCGTTCCATGAACCCAATATGTAATAGACAAGACCTACTCCTTGCTCAGTGAACTGGACTCAACACCCCCTATTCACCGCCCAAGAATATATCTGACTAGTAAGACTCTTAAAACCTATGTATTGATATCTCTCTGTAAGTGAGTCAAGTGGGTGTAAAGCGGCATAAACACAGCAGTGAAAAGCAGCTAAACCCCACTATAAAAATCAATTACTTTTCAAAACCCGTGAAACAAAGACAGTGAAAGAGAGAGAAATTCTTAGGAAATTCGTTCAGGGGCTGTGATGCCACCTGGATTGACCATATCTAGACCCACAGCTGATTGAGACATAAGGGTGGACACTGTTGGGGCTGAGAGGTTTGGTGAGGTTGGGTGAGCAAACGCAGACCCTTTAAAGTAATATAGCGTGGTACCCATCCCATGGGTCCCAAATCTCCAGGTTCAAGGGCATCGTCCTACACTGAAAACATGCATGAGAAACCCCGAAGATGGTACACCGTGTGATCGGGAAAGGTTTCTAAAACGCACCTCATTTCTCATCTCCTTGTGCTCCGCTTCGCCATTCCAGCCGCTTTCCTAGCAATCTCCCTCCTTGGAGAATCAGCAGCTTTATCCTCCTGTTCCGTACAGCTTGCAATTGGTCCTGAGGATGCACGGGAAGAGGGGGAACCAATGAGAGACTAGCTCTAGGTGTTGGGACAGGCACAGGTCACTCTATTTTCCCATCAGGAAGAAGAATTAACCACAGGCTCAGCCTGCCGCCAGGAGCCAGAATACGGCCTGAAGCAATCCTGCGCTTTTGCGGCCAGCTCCCAAGAAAGCGAGTTGAAGAATGGAGCTCAGGGGCACTGCAATTCACAAACCTGCAGACTTAGAAATGATAACTCTCGTCCACAAATATATTGAGGGAAGGCAACGAAGAGGATTTGAAAGCAAGGCAGAATTGCAGGAAACAGATTTCAGGAGGTAGATTCGAATCGCCTTTAAAGCACAGGAAAAGCGGCAAAACCTCGACAATGATGCCCTTGGCCAAAAAGGGCGTATGCGTTTTTTCCTGAATATATTCAGGAAAAAACGCATACGCCCTTTTTGGCCAACCAAGCAACCTGGAAAGGCAAATCAGCGCTACAAAGAAGTCTCGCTTCCCATCGGTCAAAAGGGCCATGCTGAATAAAGTGTCAAAACCAGAAATGCAGGACAGGCCATGGAGAAATAGGAGCCTTGCTACGCTGATGGGCGGGATGTAAATTGCCAAAAGCCACTCTAGAGAAGTGTACGGTGTGTCCTGAAACATCTAAAAAACTCAGCTTAGAGAGCATAGGGCACTTCCACTCATGGGCGTATAAATTGGGAAAACTAAAACTCAGCAAGACACAGGCACCCCAAAGTTTTGGGCTACTCTGTTGACAAGAACCTCCACTTCGTTACACCTTAAATATCCCAGGAAAGAGAAGAATGGATAAAGAAGTTGTGGTCCTTATGTACAATGGAATATCACTCAGCCATGAAATCAATGTCATAAGGCTAGTAGCAGCATGATGAGTGGATTTAGGTATGACGATTCTAAGTGAAATAAGTCCCACAGAAAAAGACACTTATCATGAGATATCACTTATAGAGGGAATGTAAAAACCGCTACCCTTGAACTGAATTACAAAACAGAACAGAGTCACACGTTTAGAAAACAGACTATGGCTGCTTAACGGGAAAGGTGAGGTGGGGTGATGCATAAAACAAGGGTTTCAAATTAGCTCAGATACCGTTCCATGAACCCAATATGTAATAGACAAGACCTACTCCTTGCTCAGTGAACTGGACTCAACACCCCCTATTCACCGCCCAAGAATATATCTGACTAGTAAGACTCTTAAAACCTATGTATTGATATCTCTCTGTAAGTGAGTCAAGTGGGTGTAAAGCGGCATAAACACAGCAGTGAAAAGCAGCTAAACCCCACTATAAAAATCAATTACTTTTCAAAACCCGTGAAACAAAGACAGTGAAAGAGAGAGAAATTCTTAGGAAATTCGTTCAGGGGCTGTGATGCCACCTGGATTGACCATATCTAGACCCACAGCTGATTGAGACATAAGGGTGGACACTGTTGGGGCTGAGAGGTTTGGTGAGGTTGGGTGAGCAAACGCAGACCCTTTAAAGTAATATAGCGTGGTACCCATCCCATGGGTCCCAAATCTCCAGGTTCAAGGGCATCGTCCTACACTGAAAACATGCATGAGAAACCCCGAAGATGGTACACCGTGTGATCGGGAAAGGTTTCTAAAACGCACCTCATTTCTCATCTCCTTGTGCTCCGGTTCGCCATTCCAGCCGCTTTCCTAGCAATCTCCCTCCTTGGAGAATCAGCACCTTTATCCTCCTGTTCCGTACAGGTTACAATTTGTCCTGAGGATGCACGGGAAGAGGGGGAACCAATGAGAGACTAGCTCTAGGTGTTGGGACAGGCACAGGTCACTCTATTTTCCCATCAGGAAGAAGAATTAACCACAGGCTCAGCCTGCCGCCAGGAACCAGAATACGGCCTGAAGCAATCCTGCGCTTTTGCGGCCAGCTCCCAAGAAAGCGAGTTGAAGAATGGAGCTCAGGGGCACTGCAATTCACAAACCTGCAGATTTAGAAATGATAACTCTCGTCCACAAATATATTGAGGGAAGGCAACGAAGAGGATTTGAAAGCAAGGCAGAATTGCAGGAAACAGATTTCAGGAGGTAGATTCGAATCGCCTTTAAAGCACAGGAAAAGCGGCAAAACCTCGACAATGATGCCCTTGGCCAAAAAGGGCGTATGCGTTTTTTCCTGAATATATTCAGGAAAAAACGCATACGCCCTTTTTGGCCAACCAAGCAACCTGGAAAGGCAAATCAGCGCTACAAAGAAGTCTCGCTTCCCATCGGTCAAAAGGGCCATGCTGAATAAAGTGTCAAAACCAGAAATGCAGGACAGGCCATGGAGAAATAGGAGCCTTGCTACGCTGATGGGCGGGATGTAAATTGCCAAAAGCCACTCTAGAGAAGTGTACGGTGTGTCCTGAAACATCTAAAAAACTCAGCTTAGAGAGCATAGGGCACTTCCACTCATGGGCGTATAAATTGGGAAAACTAAAACTCAGCAAGACACAGGCACCCCAAAGTTTTGGGCTACTCTGTTGACAAGAACCTCCACTTCGTTACACCTTAAATATCCCAGGAAAGAGAAGAATGGATAAAGAAGTTGTGGTCCTTATGTACAATGGAATATCACTCAGCCATGAAATCAATGTCATAAGGCTAGTAGCAGCATGATGAGTGGATTTAGGTATGACGATTCTAAGTGAAATAAGTCCCACAGAAAAAGACACTTATCATGAGATATCACTTATAGAGGGAATGTAAAAACCGCTACCCTTGAACTGAATTACAAAACAGAACAGAGTCACACGTTTAGAAAACAGACTATGGCTGCTTAACGGGAAAGGTGAGGTGGGGTGATGCATAAAACAAGGGTTTCAAATTAGCTCAGATACCGTTCCATGAACCCAATATGTAATAGACAAGACCTACTCCTTGCTCAGTGAACTGGACTCAACACCCCCTATTCACCGCCCAAGAATATATCTGACTAGTAAGACTCTTAAAACCTATGTATTGATATCTCTCTGTAAGTGAGTCAAGTGGGTGTAAAGCGGCATAAACACAGCAGTGAAAAGCAGCTAAACCCCACTATAAAAATCAATTACTTTTCAAAACCCGTGAAACAAAGACAGTGAAAGAGAGAGAAATTCTTAGGAAATTCGTTCAGGGGCTGTGATGCCACCTGGATTGACCATATCTAGACCCACAGCTGATTGAGACATAAGGGTGGACACTGTTGGGGCTGAGAGGTTTGGTGAGGTTGGGTGAGCAAACGCAGACCCTTTAAAGTAATATAGCGTGGTACCCATCCCATGGGTCCCAAATCTCCAGGTTCAAGGGCATCGTCCTACACTGAAAACATGCATGAGAAACCCCGAAGATGGTACACCGTGTGATCGGGAAAGGTTTCTAAAACGCACCTCATTTCTCATCTCCTTGTGCTCCGGTTCGCCATTCCAGCCGCTTTACTAGCAATCTCCCTCCTTGGAGAATCAGCACCTTTATCCTCCTGTTCCGTACAGGTTGCAATTTGTCCTGAGGATGCACGGGAAGAGGGGGAACCAATGAGAGACTAGCTCTAGGTGTTGGGACAGGCACAGGTCACTCTATTTTCCCATCAGGAAGAAGAATTAACCACAGGCTCAGCCTGCCGCCAGGAACCAGAATACGGCCTGAAGCAATCCTGCGCTTTTGCGGCCAGCTCCCAAGAAAGCGAGTTGAAGAATGGAGCTCAGGGGCACTGCAATTCACAAACCTGCAGACTTAGAAATGATAACTCTCGTCCACAGATATATTGAGGGAAGGCAACGAAGAGGATTTGAAAGCAAGGCAGAATTGCAGGAAACAGATTTCAGGAGGTAGATTCGAATCGCCTTTAAAGCACAGGAAAAGCGGCAAAACCTCGACAATGATGCCCTTAGCCAAAAAGGGCGTATGCGTTTTTTCCTGAATATATTCAGGAAAAAACGCATACGCCCTTTTTGGCCAACCAAGCAACCTGGAAAGGCAAATCAGCGCTACAAAGAAGTCTCGCTTCCCATCGGTCAAAAGGGCTATGCTGAATAAAGTGTTAAAACCAGAAAGGCAGGACAGGCCATGGAGAAATAGGAGCCTTGCTACGCTGATGGGCGGGATGTAAATTGCCAAAAGCCACTCGAGAGAAGTGTACGGTGTGTCCTGAAACATCTAAAAAACTCAGCTTAGAGAGCATAGGGCACTTCCACTCATGGGCCTATAAATTGGGAAAACTAAAAATCAGCAAGACACAGGCACCCCAAAGTTTTGGGCTACTCTGTTGACAAGAACCTCCACTTCGTTACACCTTAAATATCCCAGGAAAGAGAAGAATGGATAAAGAAGTTGTGGTCCTTATGTACAATGGAATATCACTCAGCCATGAAATCAATGTCATAAGGCTAGTAGCAGCATGATGAGTGGATTTAGGTATGACGATTCTAAGTGAAATAAGTCCCACAGAAAAAGACACTTATCATGAGATATCACTTATAGAGGGAATGTAAAAACCGCTACCCTTGAACTGAATTACAAAACAGAACAGAGTCACACGTTTAGAAAACACACTATGGCTGCTTAACGGGAAAGGTGAGGTGGGGTGATGCATAAAACAAGGGTTTCAAATTAGCTCAGATACCGTTCCATGAACCCAATATGTAATAGACAAGACCTACTCCTTGCTCAGTGAACTGGACTCAACACCCCCTATTCACCGCCCAAGAATATATCTGACTAGTAAGACTCTTAAAACCTATGTATTGATATCTCTCTGTAAGTGAGTCAAGTGGGTGTAAAGCGGCATAAACACAGCAGTGAAAAGCAGCTAAACCCCACTATAAAAATCAATTACTTTTCAAAACCCGTGAAACAAAGACAGTGAAAGAGAGAGAAATTCTTAGGAAATTCGTTCAGGGGCTGTGATGCCACCTGGATTGACCATATCTAGACCCACAGCTGATTGAGACATAAGGGTGGACACTGTTGGGGCTGAGAGGTTTGGTGAGGTTGGGTGAGCAAACGCAGACCCTTTAAAGTAATATAGCGTGGTACCCATCCCATGGGTCCCAAATCTCCAGGTTCAAGGGCATCGTCCTACACTGAAAACATGCATGAGAAACCCCGAAGATGGTACACCGTGTGATCGGGAAAGGTTTCTAAAACGCACCTCATTTCTCATCTCCTTGTGCTCCGGTTCGCCATTCCAGCCGCTTTCCTAGCAATCTCCCTCCTTGGAGAATCAGCACCTTTATCCTCCTGTTCCGTACAGGTTACAATTTGTCCTGAGGATGCACGGGAAGAGGGGGAACCAATGAGAGACTAGCTCTAGGTGTTGGGACAGGCACAGGTCACTCTATTTTCCCATCAGGAAGAAGAATTAACCACAGGCTCAGCCTGCCGCCAGGAACCAGAATACGGCCTGAAGCAATCCTGCGCTTTTGCGGCCAGCTCCCAAGAAAGCGAGTTGAAGAATGGAGCTCAGGGGCACTGCAATTCACAAACCTGCAGATTTAGAAATGATAACTCTCGTCCACAAATATATTGAGGGAAGGCAACGAAGAGGATTTGAAAGCAAGGCAGAATTGCAGGAAACAGATTTCAGGAGGTAGATTCGAATCGCCTTTAAAGCACAGGAAAAGCGGCAAAACCTCGACAATGATGCCCTTGGCCAAAAAGGGCGTATGCGTTTTTTCCTGAATATATTCAGGAAAAAACGCATACGCCCTTTTTGGCCAACCAAGCAACCTGGAAAGGCAAATCAGCGCTACAAAGAAGTCTCGCTTCCCATCGGTCAAAAGGGCCATGCTGAATAAAGTGTCAAAACCAGAAATGCAGGACAGGCCATGGAGAAATAGGAGCCTTGCTACGCTGATGGGCGGGATGTAAATTGCCAAAAGCCACTCTAGAGAAGTGTACGGTGTGTCCTGAAACATCTAAAAAACTCAGCTTAGAGAGCATAGGGCACTTCCACTCATGGGCGTATAAATTGGGAAAACTAAAACTCAGCAAGACACAGGCACCCCAAAGTTTTGGGCTACTCTGTTGACAAGAACCTCCACTTCGTTACACCTTAAATATCCCAGGAAAGAGAAGAATGGATAAAGAAGTTGTGGTCCTTATGTACAATGGAATATCACTCAGCCATGAAATCAATGTCATAAGGCTAGTAGCAGCATGATGAGTGGATTTAGGTATGACGATTCTAAGTGAAATAAGTCCCACAGAAAAAGACACTTATCATGAGATATCACTTATAGAGG
The DNA here is from genome assembly GCF_028023285.1 of Balaenoptera ricei. NCBI lineage: Eukaryota > Metazoa > Chordata > Mammalia > Artiodactyla > Balaenopteridae > Balaenoptera > Balaenoptera ricei. Next base: position 74,391,785 of record NC_082650.1, read on the forward strand.
GAATGTAAAAACCGCTACCCTTGAACTGAATTACAAAACAGAACAGAGTCACACGTTTAGAAAACAGACTATGGCTGCTTAACGGGAAAGGTGAGGTGGGGTGATGCATAAAACAAGGGTTTCAAATTAGCTCAGATACCGTTCCATGAACCCAATATGTAATAGACAAGACCTACTCCTTGCTCAGTGAACTGGACTCAACACCCCCTATTCACCGCCCAAGAATATATCTGACTAGTAAGACTCTTAAAACCTATGTATTGATATCTCTCTGTAAGTGAGTCAAGTGGGTGTAAAGCGGCATAAACACAGCAGTGAAAAGCAGCTAAACCCCACTATAAAAATCAATTACTTTTCAAAACCCGTGAAACAAAGACAGTGAAAGAGAGAGAAATTCTTAGGAAATTCGTTCAGGGGCTGTGATGCCACCTGGATTGACCATATCTAGACCCACAGCTGATTGAGACATAAGGGTGGACACTGTTGGGGCTGAGAGGTTTGGTGAGGTTGGGTGAGCAAACGCAGACCCTTTAAAGTAATATAGCGTGGTACCCATCCCATGGGTCCCAAATCTCCAGGTTCAAGGGCATCGTCCTACACTGAAAACATGCATGAGAAACCCCGAAGATGGTACACCGTGTGATCGGGAAAGGTTTCTAAAACGCACCTCATTTCTCATCTCCTTGTGCTGCGGTTCGCCATTCCAGCCGCTTTACTAGCAATCTCCCTCCTTGGAGAATCAGCACCTTTATCCTCCTGTTCCGTACAGGTTGCAATTTGTCCTGAGGATGCACGGGAAGAGGGGGAACCAATGAGAGACTAGCTCTAGGTGTTGGGACAGGCACAGGTCACTCTATTTTCCCATCAGGAAGAAGAATTAACCACAGGCTCAGCCTGCCGCCAGGAACCAGAATACGGCCTGAAGCAATCCTGCGCTTTTGCGGCCAGCTCCCAAGAAAGCGAGTTGAAGAATGGAGCTCAGGGGCACTGCAATTCACAAACCTGCAGACTTAGAAATGATAACTCTCGTCCACAGATATATTGAGGGAAGGCAACGAAGAGGATTTGAAAGCAAGGCAGAATTGCAGGAAACAGATTTCAGGAGGTAGATTCGAATCGCCTTTAAAGCACAGGAAAAGCGGCAAAACCTCGACAATGATGCCCTTAGCCAAAAAGGGCGTATGCGTTTTTTCCTGAATATATTCAGGAAAAAACGCATACGCCCTTTTTGGCCAACCAAGCAACCTGGAAAGGCAAATCAGCGCTACAAAGAAGTCTCGCTTCCCATCGGTCAAAAGGGCTATGCTGAATAAAGTGTTAAAACCAGAAAGGCAGGACAGGCCATGGAGAAATAGGAGCCTTGCTACGCTGATGGGCGGGATGTAAATTGCCAAAAGCCACTCGAGAGAAGTGTACGGTGTGTCCTGAAACATCTAAAAAACTCAGCTTAGAGAGCATAGGGCACTTCCACTCATGGGCCTATAAATTGGGAAAACTAAAAATCAGCAAGACACAGGCACCCCAAAGTTTTGGGCTACTCTGTTGACAAGAACCTCCACTTCGTTACACCTTAAATATCCCAGGAAAGAGAAGAATGGATAAAGAAGTTGTGGTCCTTATGTACAATGGAATATCACTCAGCCATGAAATCAATGTCATAAGGCTAGTAGCAGCATGATGAGTGGATTTAGGTATGACGATTCTAAGTGAAATAAGTCCCACAGAAAAAGACACTTATCATGAGATATCACTTATAGAGGGAATGTAAAAACCGCTACCCTTGAACTGAATTACAAAACAGAACAGAGTCACACGTTTAGAAAACAGACTATGGCTGCTTAACGGGAAAGGTGAGGTGGGGTGATGCATAAAACAAGGGTTTCAAATTAGCTCAGATACCGTTCCATGAACCCAATATGTAATAGACAAGACCTACTCCTTGCTCAGTGAACTGGACTCAACACCCCCTATTCACCGCCCAAGAATATATCTGACTAGTAAGACTCTTAAAACCTATGTATTGATATCTCTCTGTAAGTGAGTCAAGTGGGTGTAAAGCGGCATAAACACAGCAGTGAAAAGCAGCTAAACCCCATTATAAAAATCAATTACTTTTCAAAACCCGTGAAACAAAGACAGTGAAAGAGAGAGAAATTCTTAGGAAATTCGTTCAGGGGCTGTGATGCCACCTGGATTGACCATATCTAGACCCCCAGCTGATTGAGACATAAGGGTGGACACTCTTGGGGCTGAGAGGTTTGGTGAGGTTGGGTGAGCAAACGCAGACCCTTTAAATTAATACGGCGTGGTACCCATCCCATGGGTCCCAAATCTCCAGGTTCAAGGGCATCGTCCTACCTTGAAAACATGCATGAGAAACCCCGAAGATGGTACACCGTGTGATCGGGAAAGGTTTCTAAAACGCACCTCATTTCTCATCTCCTTGTGCTCCGGTTCGCCATTCCAGCCGCTTTCCTAGCAATCTCCCTCCTTGGAGAATCAGCACCTTTATCCTCCTGTTCCGTACAGGTTGCAATTTGTCCTGAGGATGCACGGGAAGAGGGGGAACCAATGAGAGACTAGCTCTAGGTGTTGGGACAGGCACAGGTCACTCTATTTTCCCATCAGGAAGAAGAATTAACCACAGGCTCAGCCTGCCGCCAGGAACCAGAATACGGCCTGAAGCAATCCTGCGCTTTTGCGGCCAGCTCCCAAGAAAGCGAGTTGAAGAATGGAGCTCAGGGGCACTGCAATTCACAAACCTGCAGACTTAGAAATGATAACTCTCGTCCACAAATATATTGAGGGAAGGCAACGAAGAGGATTTGAAAGCAAGGCAGAATTGCAGGAAACAGATTTCAGGAGGTAGATTCGAATCGCCTTTAAAGCACAGGAAAAGCGGCAAAACCTCGACAATGATGCCCTTGGCCAAAAAGGGCGTATGCGTTTTTTCCTGAATATATTCAGGAAAAAACGCATACGCCCTTTTTGGCCAACCAAGCAACCTGGAAAGGCAAATCAGCGCTACAAAGAAGTCTCGCTTCCCATCGGTCAAAAGGGCCATGCTGAATAAAGTGTCAAAACCAGAAATGCAGGACAGGCCATGGAGAAATAGGAGCCTTGCTACGCTGATGGGCGGGATGTAAATTGCCAAAAGCCACTCTAGAGAAGTGTACGGTGTGTCCTGAAACATCTAAAAAACTCAGCTTAGAGAGCATAGGGCACTTCTACTCATGGGCGTATAAATTGGGAAAACTAAAAATCAGCAAGACACAGGCACCCCAAAGTTTTGGGCTACTCTGTTGACAAGAACCTCCACTTCGTTACACCTTAAATATCCCAGGAAAGAGAAGAATGGATAAAGAAGTTGTGGTCCTTATGTACAATGGAATATCACTCAGCCATGAAATCAATGTCATAAGGCTAGTAGCAGCATGATGAGTGGATTTAGGTATGACGATTCTAAGTGAAATAAGTCCCACAGAAAAAGACACTTATCATGAGATATCACTTATAGAGGGAATGTAAAAACCGCTACCCTTGAACTGAATTACAAAACAGAACAGAGTCACACGTTTAGAAAACACACTATGGCTGCTTAACGGGAAAGGTGAGGTGGGGTGATGCATAAAACAAGGGTTTCAAATTAGCTCAGATACCGTTCCATGAACCCAATATGTAATAGACAAGACCTACTCCTTGCTCAGTGAACTGGACTCAACACCCCCTATTCACCGCCCAAGAATATATCTGACTAGTAAGACTCTTAAAACCTATGTATTGATATCTCTCTGTAAGTGAGTCAAGTGGGTGTAAAGCGGCATAAACACAGCAGTGAAAAGCAGCTAAACCCCATTATAAAAATCAATTACTTTTCAAAACCCGTGAAACAAAGACAGTGAAAGAGAGAGAAATTCTTAGGAAATTCGTTCAGGGGCTGTGATGCCACCTGGATTGACCATATCTAGACCCACAGCTGATTGAGACATAAGGGTGGACACTCTTGGGGCTGAGAGGTTTGGTGAGGTTGGGTGAGCAAACGCAGACCCTTTAAAGTAATATAGCGTGGTACCCATCCCATGGGTCCCAAATCTCCAGGTTCAAGGGCATCGTCCTACACTGAAAACATGCATGAGAAACCCCGAAGATGGTACACCGTGTGATCGGGAAAGGTTTCTAAAACGCACCTCATTTCTCATCTCCTTGTGCTCCGGTTCGCCATTCCAGCCGCTTTCCTAGCAATCTCCCTCCTTGGAGAATCAGCACCTTTATCCTCCTGTTCCGTACAGGTTGCAATTTGTCCTGAGGATGCACGGGAAGAGGGGGAACCAATGAGAGACTAGCTCTAGGTGTTGGGACTGGCACAGGTCACTCTATTTTCCCATCAGGAAGAAGAATTAACCACAGGCTCAGCCTCCCGCCAGGAACCAGAATACGGCCTGAAGCAATCCTGCGCTTTTGCGGCCAGCTCCCAAGAAAGCGAGTTGAAGAATGGAGCTCAGGGGCACTGCAATTCACAAACCTGCAGACTTAGAAATGATAACTCTCGTCCACAAATATATTGAGGGAAGGCAACGAAGAGGATTTGAAAGCAAGGCAGAATTGCAGGAAACAGATTTCAGGAGGTAGATTCGAATCGCCTTTAAAGCACAGGAAAAGCGGCAAAACCTCGACAATGATGCCCTTAGCCAAAAAGGGCGTATGCGTTTTTTCCTGAATATATTCAGGAAAAAACGCATACGCCCTTTTTGGCCAACCAAGCAACCTGGAAAGGCAAATCAGCGCTACAAAGAAGTCTCGCTTCCCATCGGTCAAAAGGGCCATGCTGAATAAAGTGTTAAAACCAGAAATGCAGGACAGGCCATGGAGAAATAGGAGCCTTGCTACGCTGATGGGCGGGATGTAAATTGCCAAAAGCCACTCTAGAGAAGTGTACGGTGTGTCCTGAAACATCTAAAAAACTCAGCTTAGAGAGCATAGGGCACTTCCACTCATGGGCGTATAAATTGGGAAAACTAAAAATCAGCAAGACACAGGCACCCCAAAGTTTTGGGCTACTCTGTTGACAAGAACCTCCACTTCGTTACACCTTAAATATCCCAGGAAAGAGAAGAATGGATAAAGAAGTTGTGGTCCTTATGTACAATGGAATATCACTCAGCCATGAAATCAATGTCATAAGGCTAGTAGCAGCATGATGAGTGGATTTAGGTATGACGATTCTAAGTGAAATAAGTCCCACAGAAAAAGACACTTATCATGAGATATCACTTATAGAGGGAATGTAAAAACCGCTACCCTTGAACTGAATTACAAAACAGAACAGAGTCACACGTTTAGAAAACACACTATGGCTGCTTAACGGGAAAGGTGAGGTGGGGTGATGCATAAAACAAGGGTTTCAAATTAGCTCAGATACCGTTCCATGAACCCAATATGTAATAGACAAGACCTACTCCTTGCTCAGTGAACTGGACTCAACACCCCCTATTCACCGCCCAAGAATATATCTGACTAGTAAGACTCTTAAAACCTATGTATTGATATCTCTCTGTAAGTGAGTCAAGTGGGTGTAAAGCGGCATAAACACAGCAGTGAAAAGCAGCTAAACCCCATTATAAAAATCAATTACTTTTCAAAACCCGTGAAACAAAGACAGTGAAAGAGAGAGAAATTCTTAGGAAATTCGTTCAGGGGCTGTGATGCCACCTGGATTGACCATATCTAGACCCCCAGCTGATTGAGACATAAGGGTGGACACTCTTGGGGCTGAGAGGTTTGGTGAGGTTGGGTGAGCAAACGCAGACCCTTTAAAGTAATATAGCGTGGTACCCATCCCATGGGTCCCAAATCTCCAGGTTCAAGGGCATCGTCCTACCTTGAAAACATGCATGAGAAACCCCGATGATGGTACACCGTGTGATCGGGAAAGGTTTCTAAAACGCACCTCATTTCTCATCTCCTTGTGATCCGGTTCGCCATTCCAGCCGCTTTACTAGCAATCTCCCTCCTTGGAGAATCAGCACCTTTATCCTCCTGTTCCGTACAGGTTGCAATTTGTCCTGAGGATGTACGGGAAGAGGGGGAACCAATGAGAGACTAGCTCTAAGTGTAGGGACAGGCACAGGTCACTCTATTTTCCCATCAGGAAGAAGAATTAACCACAGGCTCAGCCTCCCGCCAGGAACCAGAATACGGCCTGAAGCAATCCTGCGCTTTTGCGGCCAGCTCCCAAGAAAGCGAGTTGAAGAATGGAGCTCAGGGGCACTGCAATTCACAAACCTGCAGACTTAGAAATGATAACTCTCGTCCACAGATATATTGAGGGAAGGCAACGAAGAGGATTTGAAAGCAAGGCAGAATTGCAGGAAACAGATTTCAGGAGGTAGATTCGAATCGCCTTTAAAGCACAGGAAAAGCGGCAAAACCTCGACAATGATGCCCTTGGCCAAAAAGGGCGTATGCGTTTTTTCCTGAATATATTCAGGAAAAAACGCATACGCCCTTTTTGGCCAACCAAGCAACCTGGAAAGGCAAATCAGCGCTACAAAGAAGTCTCGCTTCCCATCGGTCAAAAGGGCCATGCTGAATAAAGTGTCAAAACCAGAAATGCAGGACAGGCCATGGAGAAATAGGAGCCTTGCTACGCTGATGGGCGGGATGTAAATTGCCAAAAGCCACTCTAGAGAAGTGTACGGTGTGTCCTGAAACATCTAAAAAACTCAGCTTAGAGAGCATAGGGCACTTCCACTCATGGGCGTATAAATTGGGAAAACTAAAACTCAGCAAGACACAGGCACCCCAAAGTTTTGGGCTACTCTGTTGACAAGAACCTCCACTTCGTTACACCTTAAATATCCCAGGAAAGAGAAGAATGGATAAAGAAGTTGTGGTCCTTATGTACAATGGAATATCACTCAGCCATGAAATCAATGTCATAAGGCTAGTAGCAGCATGATGAGTGGATTTAGGTATGACGATTCTAAGTGAAATAAGTCCCACAGAAAAAGACACTTATCATGAGATATCACTTATAGAGGGAATGTAAAAACCGCTACCCTTGAACTGAATTACAAAACAGAACAGAGTCACACGTTTAGAAAACACACTATGGCTGCTTAACGGGAAAGGTGAGGTGGGGTGATGCATAAAACAAGGGTTTCAAATTAGCTCAGATACCGTTCAATGAACCCAATATGTAATAGACAAGACCTACTCCTTGCTCAGTGAACTGGACTCAACACCCCCTATTCACCGCCCAAGAATATATCTGACTAGTAAGAATCTTAAAACCTATGTATTGATATCTCTCTGTAAGTGAGTCAAGTGGGTGTAAAGCGGCATAAACACAGCAGTGAAAAGCAGCTAAACCCCATTATAAAAATCAATTACTTTTCAAAACCCGTGAAACAAAGACAGTGAAAGAGAGAGAAATTCTTACGAAATTCGTTCAGGGGCTGTGATGCCACCTGGATTGACCATATCTAGACCCCCAGCTGATTGAGACATAAGGGTGGACACTCTTGGGGCTGAGAGGTTTGGTGAGGTTGGGTGAGCAAACGCAGACCCTTTAAAGTAATATAGCGTGGTACCCATCCCATGGGTCCCAAATCTCCAGGTTCAAGGGCATCGTCCTACCTTGAAAACATGCATGAGAAACCCCGAAGATGGTACACCGTGTGATCGGGAAAGGTTTCTAAAACGCACCTCATTTCTCATCTCCTTGTGCTCCGGTTCGCCATTCCAGCCGCTTTACTAGCAATCTCCCTCCTTGGAGAATCAGCACCTTTATCCTCCTGTTCCGTACAGGTTGCAATTTGTCCTGAGGATGCACGGGAAGAGGGGGAACCAATGAGAGACTAGCTCTAGGTGTTGGGACTGGCACAGGTCACTCTATTTTCCCATCAGGAAGAAGAATTAACCACAGGCTCAGCCTCCCGCCAGGAACCAGAATACGGCCTGAAGCAATCCTGCGCTTTTGCGGCCAGCTCCCAAGAAAGCGAGTTGAAGAATGGAGCTCAGGGGCACTGCAATTCACAAACCTGCAGACTTAGAAATGATAACTCTCGTCCACAAATATATTGAGGGAAGGCAACGAAGAGGATTTGAAAGCAAGGCAGAATTGCAGGAAACAGATTTCAGGAGGTAGATTCGAATCGCCTTTAAAGCACAGGAAAAGCGGCAAAACCTCGACAATGATGCCCTTAGCCAAAAAGGGCGTATGCGTTTTTTCCTGAATATATTCAGGAAAAAACGCATACGCCCTTTTTGGCCAACCAAGCAACCTGGAAAGGCAAATCAGCGCTACAAAGAAGTCTCGCTTCCCATCGGTCAAAAGGGCCATGCTGAATAAAGTGTTAAAACCAGAAATGCAGGACAGGCCATGGAGAAATAGGAGCCTTGCTACGCTGATGGGCGGGATGTAAATTGCCAAAAGCCACTCTAGAGAAGTGTACGGTGTGTCCTGAAACATCGAATAAACTCAGCTTAGAGAGCATAGGGCACTTCCACTCATGGGCGTATAAATTGGGAAAACTAAAAATCAGCAAGACACAGGCACCCCAAAGTTTTGGGCTACTCTGTTGACAAGAACCTCCACTTCGTTACACCTTAAATATCCCAGGAAAGAGAAGAATGGATAAAGAAGTTGTGGTCCTTATGTACAATGGAATATCACTCAGCCATGAAATCAATGTCATAAGGCTAGTAGCAGCATGATGAGTGGATTTAGGTATGACGATTCTAAGTGAAATAAGTCCCACAGAAAAAGACACTTATCATGAGATATCACTTATAGAGGGAATGTAAAAACCGCTACCCTTGAACTGAATTACAAAACAGAACAGAGTCACACGTTTAGAAAACAGACTATGGCTGCTTAACGGGAAAGGTGAGGTGGGGTGATGCATAAAACAAGGGTTTCAAATTAGCTCAGATACCGTTCCATGAACCCAATATGTAATAGACAAGACCTACTCCTTGCTCAGTGAACTGGACTCAACACCCCCTATTCACCGCCCAAGAATATATCTGACTAGTAAGACTCTTAAAACCTATGTATTGATATCTCTCTGTAAGTGAGTCAAGTGGGTGTAAAGCGGCATAAACACAGCAGTGAAAAGCAGCTAAACCCCACTATAAAAATCAATTACTTTTCAAAACCCGTGAAACAAAGACAGTGAAAGAGAGAGAAATTCTTAGGAAATTCGTTCAGGGGCTGTGATGCCACCTGGATTGACCATATCTAGACCCCCAGCTGATTGAGACATAAGGGTGGACACTCTTGGGGCTGAGAGGTTTGGTGAGGTTGGGTGAGCAAACGCAGACCCTTTAAAGTAATATAGCGTGGTACCCATCCCATGGGTCCCAAATCTCCAGGTTCAAGGGCATCGTCCTACCTTGAAAACATGCATGAGAAACCCCGAAGATGGTACACCGTGTGATCGGGAAAGGTTTCTAAAACGCACCTCATTTCTCATCTCCTTGTGATCCGGTTCGCCATTCCAGCCGCTTTACTAGCAATCTCCCTCCTTGGAGAATCAGCACCTTTATCCTCCTGTTCCGTACAGGTTGCAATTTGTCCTGAGGATGCACGGGAAGAGGGGGAACCAATGAGAGACTAGCTCTAAGTGTAGGGACAGGCACAGGTCACTCTATTTTCCCATCAGGAAGAAGAATTAACCACAGGCTCAGCCTGCCGCCAGGAACCAGAATACGGCCTGAAGCAATCCTGCGCTTTTGCGGCCAGCTCCCAAGAAAGCGAGTTGAAGAATGGAGCTCAGGGGCACTGCAATTCACAAACCTGCAGACTTAGAAATGATAACTCTCGTCCACAGATATATTGAGGGAAGGCAACGAAGAGGATTTGAAAGCAAGGCAGAATTGCAGGAAACAGATTTCAGGAGGTAGATTCGAATCGCCTTTAAAGCACAGGAAAAGCGGCAAAACCTCGACAATGATGCCCTTGGCCAAAAAGGGCGTATGCGTTTTTTCCTGAATATATTCAGGAAAAAACGCATACGCCCTTTTTGGCCAACCAAGCAACCTGGAAAGGCAAATCAGCGCTACAAAGAAGTCTCGCTTCCCATCGGTCAAAAGGGCCATGCTGAATAAAGTGTCAAAACCAGAAATGCAGGACAGGCCATGGAGAAATAGGAGCCTTGCTACGCTGATGGGCGGGATGTAAATTGCCAAAAGCCACTCTGGAGAAGTGTACGGTGTGTCCTGAAACATCTAAAAAACTCAGCTTAGAGAGCATAGGGCACTTCCACTCATGGGCGTATAAATTGGGAAAACTAAAACTCAGCAAGACACAGGCACCCCAAAGTTTTGGGCTACTCTGTTGACAAGAACCTCCACTTCGTTACACCTTAAATATCCCAGGAAAGAGAAGAATGGATAAAGAAGTTGTGGTCCTTATGTACAATGGAATATCACTCAGCCATGAAATCAATGTCATAAGGCTAGTAGCAGCATGATGAGTGGATTTAGGTATGACGATTCTAAGTGAAATAAGTCCCACAGAAAAAGACACTTATCATGAGATATCACTTATAGAGGGAATGTAAAAACCGCTACCCTTGAACTGAATTACAAAACAGAACAGAGTCACACGTTTAGAAAACACACTATGGCTGCTTAACGGGAAAGGTGAGGTGGGGTGATGCATAAAACAAGGGTTTCAAATTAGCTCAGATACCGTTCCATGAACCCAATATGTAATAGACAAGACCTACTCCTTGCTCAGTGAACTGGACTCAACACCCCCTATTCACCGCCCAAGAATATATCTGACTAGTAAGAATCTTAAAACCTATGTATTGATATCTCTCTGTAAGTGAGTCAAGTGGGTGTAAAGCGGCATAAACACAGCAGTGAAAAGCAGCTAAACCCCATTATAAAAATCAATTACTTTTCAAAACCCGTGAAACAAAGACAGTGAAAGAGAGAGAAATTCTTACGAAATTCGTTCAGGGGCTGTGATGCCACCTGGATTGACCATATCTAGACCCCCAGCTGATTGAGACATAAGGGTGGACACTCTTGGGGCTGAGAGGTTTGGTGAGGTTGGGTGAGCAAACGCAGACCCTTTAAAGTAATATAGCGTGGTACCCATCCCATGGGTCCCAAATCTCCAGGTTCAAGGGCATCGTCCTACCTTGAAAACATGCATGAGAAACCCCGAAGATGGTACACCGTGTGATCGGGAAAGGTTTCTAAAACGCACCTCATTTCTCATCTCCTTGTGCTCCGGTTCGCCATTCCAGCCGCTTTCCTAGCAATCTCCCTCCTTGGAGAATCAGCACCTTTATCCTCCTGTTCCGTACAGGTTGCAATTTGTCCTGAGGATGCACGGGAAGAGGGGGAACCAATGAGAGACTAGCTCTAGGTGTTGGGACAGGCACAGGTCACTCTATTTTCCCATCAGGAAGAAGAATTAACCACAGGCTCAGCCTGCCGCCAGGAACCAGAATACGGCCTGAAGCAATCCTGCGCTTTTGCGGCCAGCTCCCAAGAAAGCGAGTTGAAGAATGGAGCTCAGGGGCACTGCAATTCACAAACCTGCAGACTTAGAAATGATAACTCTCGTCCACAGATATATTGAGGGAAGGCAACGAAGAGGATTTGAAAGCAAGGCAGAATTGCAGGAAACAGATTTCAGGAGGTAGATTCGAATCGCCTTTAAAGCACAGGAAAAGCGGCAAAACCTCGACAATGATGCCCTTGGCCAAAAAGGGCGTATGCGTTTTTTCCTGAATATATTCAGGAAAAAACGCATACGCCCTTTTTGGCCAACCAAGCAACCTGGAAAGGCAAATCAGCGCTACAAAGAAGTCTCGCTTCCCATCGGTCAAAAGGGCCATGCTGAATAAAGTGTCAAAACCAGAAATGCAGGACAGGCCATGGAGAAATAGGAGCCTTGCTACGCTGATGGGCGGGATGTAAATTGCCAAAAGCCACTCTAGAGAAGTGTACGGTGTGTCCTGAAACATCTAAAAAACTCAGCTTAGAGAGCATAGGGCACTTCCACTCATGGGCGTATAAATTGGGAAAACTAAAACTCAGCAAGACACAGGCACCCCAAAGTTTTGGGCTACTCTGTTGACAAGAACCTCCACTTCGTTACACCTTAAATATCCCAGGAAAGAGAAGAATGGATAAAGAAGTTGTGGTCCTTATGTACAATGGAATATCACTCAGCCATGAAATCAATGTCATAAGGCTAGTAGCAGCATGATGAGTGGATTTAGGTATGACGATTCTAAGTGAAATAAGTCCCACAGAAAAAGACACTTATCATGAGATATCACTTATAGAGGGAATGTAAAAACCGCTACCCTTGAACTGAATTACAAAACAGAACAGAGTCACACGTTTAGAAAACACACTATGGCTGCTTAACGGGAAAGGTGAGGTGGGGTGATGCATAAAACAAGGGTTTCAAATTAGCTCAGATACCGTTCCATGAACCCAATATGTAATAGACAAGACCTACTCCTTGCTCAGTGAACTGGACTCAACACCCCCTATTCACCGCCCAAGAATATATCTGACTAGTAAGACTCTTAAAACCTATGTATTGATATCTCTCTGTAAGTGAGTCAAGTGGGTGTAAAGCGGCATAAACACAGCAGTGAAAAGCAGCTAAACCCCATTATAAAAATCAATTACTTTTCAAAACCCGTGAAACAAAGACAGTGAAAGAGAGAGAAATTCTTAGGAAATTCGTTCAGGGGCTGTGATGCCACCTGGATTGACCATATCTAGACCCACAGCTGATTGAGACATAAGGGTGGACACTCTTGGGGCTGAGAGGTTTGGTGAGGTTGGGTGAGCAAACGCAGACCCTTTAAAGTAATATAGCGTGGTACCCATCCCATGGGTCCCAAATCTCCAGGTTCAAGGGCATCGTCCTACACTGAAAACATGCATGAGAAACCCCGAAGATGGTACACCGTGTGATCGGGAAAGGTTTCTAAAACGCACCTCATTTCTCATCTCCTTGTGCTCCGGTTCGCCATTCCAGCCGCTTTACTAGCAATCTCCCTCCTTGGAGAATCAGCACCTTTATCCTCCTGTTCCGTATAGGTTGCAATTGGTCCTGAGGATGCACGGGAAGAGGGGGAACCAATGAGAGACTAGCTCTAGGTGTTGGGACAGGCACAGGTCACTCTATTTTCCCATCAGGAAGAAGAATTAACCACAGGCTCAGCCTGCCGCCAGGAACCAGAATACGGCCTGAAGCAATCCTGCGCTTTTGCGGCCAGCTCCCAAGAAAGCGAGTTGAAGAATGGAGCTCAGGGGCACTGCAATTCACAAACCTGCAGACTTAGAAATGATAACTCTCGTCCACAGATATATTGAGGGAAGGCAACGAAGAGGATTTGAAAGCAAGGCAGAATTGCAGGAAACAGATTTCAGGAGGTAGATTCGAATCGCCTTTAAAGCACAGGAAAAGCGGCAAAACCTCGACAATGATGCCCTTGGCCAAAAAGGGCGTATGCGTTTTTTCCTGAATATATTCAGGAAAAAACGCATACGCCCTTTTTGGCCAACCAAGCAACCTGGAAAGGCAAATCAGCGCTACAAAGAAGTCTCGCTTCCCATCGGTCAAAAGGGCCATGCTGAATAAAGTGTCAAAACCAGAAATGCAGGACAGGCCATGGAGAAATAGGAGCCTTGCTACGCTGATGGGCGGGATGTAAATTGCCAAAAGCCACTCTAGAGAAGTGTACGGTGTGTCCTGAAACATCTAAAAAAACTCAGCTTAGAGAGCGTAGGGCACTTCCACTCATGGGCGTATAAATTGGGAAAACTAAAAATCAGCAAGACACAGGCACCCCAAAGTTTTGGGCTACTCTGTTGACAAGAACCTCCACTTCGTTACACCTTAAATATCCCAGGAAAGAGAAGAATGGATAAAGAAGTTGTGGTCCTTATGTACAATGGAATATCACTCAGCCATGAAATCAATGTCATAAGGCTAGTAGCAGCATGATGAGTGGATTTAGGTATGACGATTCTAAGTGAAATAAGTCCCACAGAAAAAGACACTTATCATGAGATATCACTTATAGAGGGAATGTAAAAACCGCTACCCTTGAACTGAATTACAAAACAGAACAGAGTCACACGTTTAGAAAACAGACTATGGCTGCTTAACGGGAAAGGTGAGGTGGGGTGATGCATAAAACAAGGGTTTCAAATTAGCTCAGATACCGTTCCATGAACCCAATATGTAATAGACAAGACCTACTCCTTGCTCAGTGAACTGGACTCAACACCCCCTATTCACCGCCCAAGAATATATCTGACTAGTAAGACTCTTAAAACCTATGTATTGATATCTCTCTGTAAGTGAGTCAAGTGGGTGTAAAGCGGCATAAACACAGCAGTGAAAAGCAGCTAAACCCCACTATAAAAATCAATTACTTTTCAAAACCCGTGAAACAAAGACAGTGAAAGAGAGAGAAATTCTTAGGAAATTCGTTCAGGGGCTGTGATGCCACCTGGATTGACCATATCTACACCCACAGCTGATTGAGACATAAGGGTGGACACTCTTGGGGCTGAGAGGTTTGGTGAGGTTGGGTGAGCAAACGCAGACCCTTTAAAGTAATATAGCGTGGTACCCATCCCATGGGTCCCAAATCTCCAGGTTCAAGGGCATCGTCCTACACTGAAAACATGCATGAGAAACCCCGAAGATGGTACACCGTGTGATCGGGAAAGGTTTCTAAAACGCACCTCATTTCTCATCTCCTTGTGCTCCGGTTCGCCATTCCAGCCGCTTTCCTAGCAATCTCCCTCCTTGGAGAATCAGCACCTTTATCCTCCTGTTCCGTACAGGTTGCAATTTGTCCTGAGGATGCACGGGAAGAGGGGGAACCAATGAGAGACTAGCTCTAGGTGTTGGGACTGGCACAGGTCACTCTATTTTCCCATCAGGAAGAAGAATTAACCACAGGCTCAGCCTCCCGCCAGGAACCAGAATACGGCCTGAAGCAATCCTGCGCTTTTGCGGCCAGCTCCCAAGAAAGCGAGTTGAAGAATGGAGCTCAGGGGCACTGCAATTCACAAACCTGCAGACTTAGAAATGATAACTCTCGTCCACAAATATATTGAGGGAAGGCAACGAAGAGGATTTGAAAGCAAGGCAGAATTGCAGGAAACAGATTTCAGGAGTTAGATTCGAATCGCCTTTAAAGCACAGGAAAAGCGGCAAAACCTCGACAATGATGCCCTTAGCCAAAAAGGGCGTATGCGTTTTTTCCTGAATATATTCAGGAAAAAACGCATACGCCCTTTTTGGCCAACCAAGCAACCTGGAAAGGCAAATCAGCGCTACAAAGAAGTCTCGCTTCCCATCGGTCAAAAGGGCCATGCTGAATAAAGTGTTAAAACCAGAAATGCAGGACAGGCCATGGAGAAATAGGAGCCTTGCTACGCTGATGGGCGGGATGTAAATTGCCAAAAGCCACTCTAGAGAAGTGTACGGTGTGTCCTGAAACATCGAAAAAACTCAGCTTAGAGAGCATAGGGCACTTCCACTCATGGGCGTATAAATTGGGAAAACTAAAAATCAGCAAGACACAGGCACCCCAAAGTTTTGGGCTACTCTGTTGACAAGAACCTCCACTTCGTTACACCTTAAATATCCCAGGAAAGAGAAGAATGGATAAAGAAGTTGTGGTCCTTATGTACAATGGAATATCACTCAGCCATGAAATCAATGTCATAAGGCTAGTAGCAGCATGATGAGTGGATTTAGGTATGACGATTCTAAGTGAAATAAGTCCCACAGAAAAAGACACTTATCATGAGATATCACTTATAGAGGGAATGTAAAAACCGCTACCCTTGAACTGAATTACAAAACAGAACACAGTCACACGTTTAGAAAACACCCTATGGCTGCTTAACGGGAAAGGTGAGGTGGGGTGATGCATAAAACAAGGGTTTCAAATTAGCTCAGATACCGTTCCATGAACCCAATATGTAATAGACAAGACCTACTCCTTGCTCAGTGAACTGGACTCAACACGCCCTATTCACCGCCCAAGAATATATCTGACTAGTAAGAATCTTAAAACCTATGTATTGATATCTCTCTGTAAGTGAGTCAAGTGGGTGTAAAGCGGCATAAACACAGCAGTGAAAAGCAGCTAAACCCCATTATAAAAATCAATTACTTTTCAAAACCCGAGAAACAAAGACAGTGAAAGAGAGAGAAATTCTTACAAAATTCGTTCAGGGGCTGTGATGCCACCTGGATTGACCATATCTAGACCCACAGCTGATTGAGACATAAGGGTGGACACTCTTGGGGCTGAGAGGTTTGGTGAGGTTGGGTGAGCAAACGCAGACGCTTTAAAGTAATATAGCGTGGTACCCATCCCATGGGTCCCAAATCTCCAGGTTCAAGGGCATCGTCCTACCTTGAAAACATGCATGAGAAACCCCGAAGATGGTACACCGTGTGATCGGGAAAGGTTTCTAAAACGCACCTCATTTCTCATCTCCTTGTGCTCCGGTTCGCCATTCCAGCCGCTTTCCTAGCAATCTCCCTCCTTGGAGAATCAGCACCTTTATCCTCCTGTTCCGTACAGGTTGCAATTTGTCCTGAGGATGCACGGGAAGAGGGGGAACCAATGAGAGACTAGCTCTAGGTGTTGGGACAGGCACAGGTCACTCTATTTTCCCATCAGGAAGAAGAATTAACCACAGGCTCAGCCTGCCGCCAGGAACCAGAATACGGCCTGAAGCAATCCTGCGCTTTTGCGGCCAGCTCCCAAGAAAGCGAGTTGAAGAATGGAGCTCAGGGGCACTGCAATTCACAAACCTGCAGACTTAGAAATGATAACTCTCGTCCACAAATATATTGAGGGAAGGCAACGAAGAGGATTTGAAAGCAAGGCAGAATTGCAGGAAACAGATTTCAGGAGGTAGATTCGAATCGCCTTTAAAGCACAGGAAAAGCGGCAAAACCTCGACAATGATGCCCTTGGCCAAAAAGGGCGTATGCGTTTTTTCCTGAATATATTCAGGAAAAAACGCATACGCCCTTTTTGGCCAACCAAGCAACCTGGAAAGGCAAATCAGCGCTACAAAGAAGTCTCGCTTCCCATCGGTCAAAAGGGCCATGCTGAATAAAGTGTCAAAACCAGAAATGCAGGACAGGCCATGGAGAAATAGGAGCCTTGCTACGCTGATGGGCGGGATGTAAATTGCCAAAAGCCACTCTAGAGAAGTGTACGGTGTGTCCTGAAACATCTAAAAAACTCAGCTTAGAGAGCATAGGGCACTTCTACTCATGGGCGTATAAATTGGGAAAACTAAAAATCAGCAAGACACAGGCACCCCAAAGTTTTGGGCTACTCTGTTGACAAGAACCTCCACTTCGTTACACCTTAAATATCCCAGGAAAGAGAAGAATGGATAAAGAAGTTGTGGTCCTTATGTACAATGGAATATCACTCAGCCATGAAATCAATGTCATAAGGCTAGTAGCAGCATGATGAGTGGATTTAGGTATGACGATTCTAAGTGAAATAAGTCCCACAGAAAAAGACACTTATCATGAGATATCACTTATAGAGGGAATGTAAAAACCGCTACCCTTGAACTGAATTACAAAACAGAACAGAGTCACACGTTTAGAAAACAGACTATGGCTGCTTAACGGGAAAGGTGAGGTGGGGTGATGCATAAAACAAGGGTTTCAAATTAGCTCAGATACCGTTCCATGAACCCAATATGTAATAGACAAGACCTACTCCTTGCTCAGTGAACTGGACTCAACACCCCCTATTCACCGCCCAAGAATATATCTGACTAGTAAGACTCTTAAAACCTATGTATTGATATCTCTCTGTAAGTGAGTCAAGTGGGTGTAAAGCGGCATAAACACAGCAGTGAAAAGCAGCTAAACCCCATTATAAAAATCAATTACTTTTCAAAACCCGTGAAACAAAGACAGTGAAAGAGAGAGAAATTCTTAGGAAATTCGTTCAGGGGCTGTGATGCCACCTGGATTGACCATATCTAGACCCCCAGCTGATTGAGACATAAGGGTGGACACTCTTGGGGCTGAGAGTTTTGGTGAGGTTGGGTGAGCAAACGCAGACCCTTTAAAGTAATATAGCGTGGTACCCATCCCATGGGTCCCAAATCTCCAGGTTCAAGGGCATCGTCCTACACTGAAAACATGCATGAGAAACCCCGAAGATGGTACACCGTGTGATCGGGAAAGGTTTCTAAAACGCACCTCATTTCTCATCTCCTTGTGCTCCGGTTCGCCATTCCAGCCGCTTTCCTAGCAATCTCCCTCCTTGGAGAATCAGCACCTTTATCCTCCTGTTCCGTACAGGTTGCAATTTGTCCTGAGGATGCACGGGAAGAGGGGGAACCAATGAGAGACTAGCTCTAGGTGTTGGGACTGGCACAGGTCACTCTATTTTCCCATCAGGAAGAAGAATTAACCACAGGCTCAGCCTCCCGCCAGGAACCAGAATACGGCCTGAAGCAATCCTGCGCTTTTGCGGCCAGCTCCCAAGAAAGCGAGTTGAAGAATGGAGCTCAGGGGCACTGCAATTCACAAACCTGCAGACTTAGAAATGATAACTCTCGTCCACAAATATATTGAGGGAAGGCAACGAAGAGGATTTGAAAGCAAGGCAGAATTGCAGGAAACAGATTTCAGGAGGTAGATTCGAATCGCCTTTAAAGCACAGGAAAAGCGGCAAAACCTCGACAATGATGCCCTTAGCCAAAAAGGGCGTATGCGTTTTTTCCTGAATATATTCAGGAAAAAACGCATACGCCCTTTTTGGCCAACCAAGCAACCTGGAAAGGCAAATCAGCGCTACAAAGAAGTCTCGCTTCCCATCGGTCAAAAGGGCCATGCTGAATAAAGTGTTAAAACCAGAAATGCAGGACAGGCCATGGAGAAATAGGAGCCTTGCTACGCTGATGGGCGGGATGTAAATTGCCAAAAGCCACTCTAGAGAAGTGTACGGTGTGTCCTGAAACATCGAAAAAACTCAGCTTAGAGAGCATAGGGCACTTCCACTCATGGGCGTATAAATTGGGAAAACTAAAAATCAGCAAGACACAGGCACCCCAAAGTTTTGGGCTACTCTGTTGACAAGAACCTCCACTTCGTTACACCTTAAATATCCCAGGAAAGAGAAGAATGGATAAAGAAGTTGTGGTCCTTATGTACAATGGAATATCACTCAGCCATGAAATCAATGTCATAAGGCTAGTAGCAGCATGATGAGTGGATTTAGGTATGACGATTCTAAGTGAAATAAGTCCCACAGAAAAAGACACTTATCATGAGATATCACTTATAGAGGGAATGTAAAAACCGCTACCCTTGAACTGAATTACAAAACAGAACAGAGTCACACGTTTAGAAAACAGACTATGGCTGCTTAACGGGAAAGGTGAGGTGGGGTGATGCATAAAACAAGGGTTTCAAATTAGCTCAGATACCGTTCCATGAACCCAATATGTAATAGACAAGACCTACTCCTTGCTCAGTGAACTGGACTCAACACCCCCTATTCACCGCCCAAGAATATATCTGACTAGTAAGACTCTTAAAACCTATGTATTGATATCTCTCTGTAAGTGAGTCAAGTGGGTGTAAAGCGGCATAAACACAGCAGTGAAAAGCAGCTAAACCCCATTATAAAAATCAATTACTTTTCAAAACCCGTGAAACAAAGACAGTGAAAGAGAGAGAAATTCTTACGAAATTCGTTCAGGGGCTGTGATGCCACCTGGATTGACCATATCTAGACCCCCAGCTGATTGAGACATAAGGGTGGACACTCTTGGGGCTGAGAGTTTTGGTGAGGTTGGGTGAGCAAACGCAGACCCTTTAAAGTAATATAGCGTGGTACCCATCCCATGGGTCCCAAATCTCCAGGTTCAAGGGCATCGTCCTACCTTGAAAACATGCATGAGAAACCCCGAAGATGGTACACCGTGTGATCGGGAAAGGTTTCTAAAACGCACCTCATTTCTCATCTCCTTGTGATCCGGTTCGCCATTCCAGCCGCTTTACTAGCAATCTCCCTCCTTGGAGAATCAGCACCTTTATCCTCCTGTTCCGTACAGGTTGCAATTTGTCCTGAGGATGCACGGGAAGAGGGGGAACCAATGAGAGACTAGCTCTAAGTGTAGGGACAGGCACAGGTCACTCTATTTTCCCATCAGGAAGAAGAATTAACCACAGGCTCAGCCTGCCGCCAGGAACCAGAATACGGCCTGAAGCAATCCTGCGCTTTTGCGGCCAGCTCCCAAGAAAGCGAGTTGAAGAATGGAGCTCAGGGGCACTGCAATTCACAAACCTGCAGACTTAGAAATGATAACTCTCGTCCACAGATATATTGAGGGAAGGCAACGAAGAGGATTTGAAAGCAAGGCAGAATTGCAGGAAACAGATTTCAGGAGGTAGATTCGAATCGCCTTTAAAGCACAGGAAAAGCGGCAAAACCTCGACAATGATGCCCTTGGCCAAAAAGGGCGTATGCGTTTTTTCCTGAATATATTCAGGAAAAAACGCATACGCCCTTTTTGGCCAACCAAGCAACCTGGAAAGGCAAATCAGCGCTACAAAGAAGTCTCGCTTCCCATCGGTCAAAAGGGCCATGCTGAATAAAGTGTCAAAACCAGAAATGCAGGACAGGCCATGGAGAAATAGGAGCCTTGCTACGCTGATGGGCGGGATGTAAATTGCCAAAAGCCACTCTGGAGAAGTGTACGGTGTGTCCTGAAACATCTAAAAAACTCAGCTTAGAGAGCATAGGGCACTTCCACTCATGGGCGTATAAATTGGGAAAACTAAAACTCAGCAAGACACAGGCACCCCAAAGTTTTGGGCTACTCTGTTGACAAGAACCTCCACTTCGTTACACCTTAAATATCCCAGGAAAGAGAAGAATGGATAAAGAAGTTGTGGTCCTTATGTACAATGGAATATCACTCAGCCATGAAATCAATGTCATAAGGCTAGTAGCAGCATGATGAGTGGATTTAGGTATGACGATTCTAAGTGAAATAAGTCCCACAGAAAAAGACACTTATCATGAGATATCACTTATAGAGGGAATGTAAAAACCGCTACCCTTGAACTGAATTACAAAACAGAACAGAGTCACACGTTTAGAAAACACACTATGGCTGCTTAACGGGAAAGGTGAGGTGGGGTGATGCATAAAACAAGGGTTTCAAATTAGCTCAGATACCGTTCCATGAACCCAATATGTAATAGACAAGACCTACTCCTTGCTCAGTGAACTGGACTCAACACCCCCTATTCACCGCCCAAGAATATATCTGACTAGTAAGAATCTTAAAACCTATGTATTGATATCTCTCTGTAAGTGAGTCAAGTGGGTGTAAAGCGGCATAAACACAGCAGTGAAAAGCAGCTAAACCCCATTATAAAAATCAATTACTTTTCAAAACCCGTGAAACAAAGACAGTGAAAGAGAGAGAAATTCTTACGAAATTCGTTCAGGGGCTGTGATGCCACCTGGATTGACCATATCTAGACCCCCAGCTGATTGAGACATAAGGGTGGACACTCTTGGGGCTGAGAGGTTTGGTGAGGTTGGGTGAGCAAACGCAGACCCTTTAAAGTAATATAGCGTGGTACCCATCCCATGGGTCCCAAATCTCCAGGTTCAAGGGCATCGTCCTACCTTGAAAACATGCATGAGAAACCCCGAAGATGGTACACCGTGTGATCGGGAAAGGTTTCTAAAACGCACCTCATTTCTCATCTCCTTGTGCTCCGGTTCGCCATTCCAGCCGCTTTCCTAGCAATCTCCCTCCTTGGAGAATCAGCACCTTTATCCTCCTGTTCCGTACAGGTTGCAATTTGTCCTGAGGATGCACGGGAAGAGGGGGAACCAATGAGAGACTAGCTCTAGGTGTTGGGACAGGCACAGGTCACTCTATTTTCCCATCAGGAAGAAGAATTAACCACAGGCTCAGCCTGCCGCCAGGAACCAGAATACGGCCTGAAGCAATCCTGCGCTTTTGCGGCCAGCTCCCAAGAAAGCGAGTTGAAGAATGGAGCTCAGGGGCACTGCAATTCACAAACCTGCAGACTTAGAAATGATAACTCTCGTCCACAGATATATTGAGGGAAGGCAACGAAGAGGATTTGAAAGCAAGGCAGAATTGCAGGAAACAGATTTCAGGAGGTAGATTCGAATCGCCTTTAAAGCACAGGAAAAGCGGCAAAACCTCGACAATGATGCCCTTGGCCAAAAAGGGCGTATGCGTTTTTTCCTGAATATATTCAGGAAAAAACGCATACGCCCTTTTTGGCCAACCAAGCAACCTGGAAAGGCAAATCAGCGCTACAAAGAAGTCTCGCTTCCCATCGGTCAAAAGGGCCATGCTGAATAAAGTGTCAAAACCAGAAATGCAGGACAGGCCATGGAGAAATAGGAGCCTTGCTACGCTGATGGGCGGGATGTAAATTGCCAAAAGCCACTCTAGAGAAGTGTACGGTGTGTCCTGAAACATCTAAAAAACTCAGCTTAGAGAGCATAGGGCACTTCCACTCATGGGCGTATAAATTGGGAAAACTAAAAATCAGCAAGACACAGGCACCCCAAAGTTTTGGGCTACTCTGTTGACAAGAACCTCCACTTCGTTACACCTTAAATATCCCAGGAAAGAGAAGAATGGATAAAGAAGTTGTGGTCCTTATGTACAATGGAATATCACTCAGCCATGAAATCAATGTCATAAGGCTAGTAGCAGCATGATGAGTGGATTTAGGTATGACGATTCTAAGTGAAATAAGTCCCACAGAAAAAGACACTTATCATGAGATATCACTTATAGAGGGAATGTAAAAACCGCTACCCTTGAACTGAATTACAAAACAGAACAGAGTCACACGTTTAGAAAACACACTATGGCTGCTTAACGGGAAAGGTGAGGTGGGGTGATGCATAAAACAAGGGTTTCAAATTAGCTCAGATACCGTTCCATGAACCCAATATGTAATAGACAAGACCTACTCCTTGCTCAGTGAACTGGACTCAACACCCCCTATTCACCGCCCAAGAATATATCTGACTAGTAAGACTCTTAAAACCTATGTATTGATATCTCTCTGTAAGTGAGTCAAGTGGGTGTAAAGCGGCATAAACACAGCAGTGAAAAGCAGCTAAACCCCATTATAAAAATCAACTACTTTTCAAAACCCGTGAAACAAAGACAGTGAAAGAGAGAGAAATTCTTAGGAAATTCGTTCAGGGGCTGTGATGCCACCTGGATTGACCATATCTAGACCCACAGCTGATTGAGACATAAGGGTGGACACTCTTGGGGCTGAGAGGTTTGGTGAGGTTGGGTGAGCAAACGCAGACCCTTTAAAGTAATATAGCGTGGTACCCATCCCATGGGTCCCAAATCTCCAGGTTCAAGGGCATCGTCCTACACTGAAAACATGCATGAGAAACCCCGAAGATGGTACACCGTGTGATCGGGAAAGGTTTCTAAAACGCACCTCATTTCTCATCTCCTTGTGCTCCGGTTCGCCATTCCAGCCGCTTTACTAGCAATCTCCCTCCTTGGAGAATCAGCACCTTTATCCTCCTGTTCCGTATAGGTTGCAATTGGTCCTGAGGATGCACGGGAAGAGGGGGAACCAATGAGAGACTAGCTCTAGGTGTTGGGACAGGCACAGGTCACTCTATTTTCCCATCAGGAAGAAGAATTAACCACAGGCTCAGCCTGCCGCCAGGAACCAGAATACGGCCTGAAGCAATCCTGCGCTTTTGCGGCCAGCTCCCAAGAAAGCGAGTTGAAGAATGGAGCTCAGGGGCACTGCAATTCACAAACCTGCAGACTTAGAAATGATAACTCTCGTCCACAGATATATTGAGGGAAGGCAACGAAGAGGATTTGAAAGCAAGGCAGAATTGCAGGAAACAGATTTCAGGAGGTAGATTCGAATCGCCTTTAAAGCACAGGAAAAGCGGCAAAACCTCGACAATGATGCCCTTGGCCAAAAAGGGCGTATGCGTTTTTTCCTGAATATATTCAGGAAAAAACGCATACGCCCTTTTTGGCCAACCAAGCAACCTGGAAAGGCAAATCAGCGCTACAAAGAAGTCTCGCTTCCCATCGGTCAAAAGGGCCATGCTGAATAAAGTGTCAAAACCAGAAATGCAGGACAGGCCATGGAGAAATAGGAGCCTTGCTACGCTGATGGGCGGGATGTAAATTGCCAAAAGCCACTCTAGAGAAGTGTACGGTGTGTCCTGAAACATCTAAAAAACTCAGCTTAGAGAGCGTAGGGCACTTCCACTCATGGGCGTATAAATTGGGAAAACTAAAAATCAGCAAGACACAGGCACCCCAAAGTTTTGGGCTACTCTGTTGACAAGAACCTCCACTTCGTTACACCTTAAATATCCCAGGAAAGAGAAGAATGGATAAAGAAGTTGTGGTCCTTATGTACAATGGAATATCACTCAGCCATGAAATCAATGTCATAAGGCTAGTAGCAGCATGATGAGTGGATTTAGGTATGACGATTCTAAGTGAAATAAGTCCCACAGAAAAAGACACTTATCATGAGATATCACTTATAGAGGGAATGTAAAAACCGCTACCCTTGAACTGAATTACAAAACAGAACAGAGTCACACGTTTAGAAAACACACTATGGCTGCTTAACGGGAAAGGTGAGGTGGGGTGATGCATAAAACAAGGGTTTCAAATTAGCTCAGATACCGTTCCATGAACCCAATATGTAATAGACAAGACCTACTCCTTGCTCAGTGAACTGGACTCAACACCCCCTATTCACCGCCCAAGAATATATCTGACTAGTAAGACTCTTAAAACCTATGTATTGATATCTCTCTGTAAGTGAGTCAAGTGGGTGTAAAGCGGCATAAACACAGCAGTGAAAAGCAGCTAAACCCCATTATAAAAATCAATTACTTTTCAAAACCCGTGAAACAAAGACAGTGAAAGAGAGAGAAATTCTTAGGAAATTCGTTCAGGGGCTGTGATGCCACCTGGATTGACCATATCTAGACCCACAGCTGATTGAGACATAAGGGTGGACACTCTTGGGGCTGAGAGGTTTGGTGAGGTTGGGTGAGCAAACGCAGACCCTTTAAAGTAATATAGCGTGGTACCCATCCCATGGGTCCCAAATCTCCAGGTTCAAGGGCATCGTCCTACACTGAAAACATGCATGAGAAACCCCGAAGATGGTACACCGTGTGATCGGGAAAGGTTTCTAAAACGCACCTCATTTCTCATCTCCTTGTGCTCCGGTTCGCCATTCCAGCCGCTTTACTAGCAATCTCCCTCCTTGGAGAATCAGCACCTTTATCCTCCTGTTCCGTATAGGTTGCAATTGGTCCTGAGGATGCACGGGAAGAGGGGGAACCAATGAGAGACTAGCTCTAGGTGTTGGGACAGGCACAGGTCACTCTATTTTCCCATCAGGAAGAAGAATTAACCACAGGCTCAGCCTGCCGCCAGGAACCAGAATACGGCCTGAAGCAATCCTGCGCTTTTGCGGCCAGCTCCCAAGAAAGCGAGTTGAAGAATGGAGCTCAGGGGCACTGCAATTCACAAACCTGCAGACTTAGAAATGATAACTCTCGTCCACAGATATATTGAGGGAAGGCAACGAAGAGGATTTGAAAGCAAGGCAGAATTGCAGGAAACAGATTTCAGGAGGTAGATTCGAATCGCCTTTAAAGCACAGGAAAAGCGGCAAAACCTCGACAATGATGCCCTTGGCCAAAAAGGGCGTATGCGTTTTTTCCTGAATATATTCAGGAAAAAACGCATACGCCCTTTTTGGCCAACCAAGCAACCTGGAAAGGTAAATCAGCGCTACAAAGAAGTCTCGCTTCCCATCGGTCAAAAGGGCCATGCTGAATAAAGTGTCAAAACCAGAAATGCAGGACAGGCCATGGAGAAATAGGAGCCTTGCTACGCTGATGGGTGGGATGTAAATTGCCAACAGCCACTCTGGAGAAGTGTACGGTGTGTCCTGAAACATCTAAAAACCTCAGCTTAGAGAGCGTAGGGCACTTCCACTCATGGGCCTATAAATTGGGAAAACTAAAAATCAGCAAGACACAGGCACCCCAAAGTTTTGGGCTACTCTGTTGACAAGAACCTCCACTTCGTTACACCTTAAATATCCCAGGAAAGAGAAGAATGGATAAAGAAGTTGTGGTCCTTATGTACAATGGAATATCACTCAGCCATGAAATCAATGTCATAAGGCTAGTAGCAGCATGATGAGTGGATTTAGGTATGACGATTCTAAGTGAAATAAGTCCCACAGAAAAAGACACTTATCATGAGATATCACTTATAGAGGGAATGTAAAAACCGCTACCCTTGAACTGAATTACAAAACAGAACAGAGTCACACGTTTAGAAAACACACTATGGCTGCTTAACGGGAAAGGTGAGGTGGGGTGATGCATAAAACAAGGGTTTCAAATTAGCTCAGATACCGTTCCATGAACCCAATATGTAATAGACAAGACCTACTCCTTGCTCAGTGAACTGGACTCAACACCCCCTATTCACCGCCCAAGAATATATCTGACTAGTAAGACTCTTAAAACCTATGTATTGATATCTCTCTGTAAGTGAGTCAAGTGGGTGTAAAGCGGCATAAACACAGCAGTGAAAAGCAGCTAAACCCCACTATAAAAATCAATTACTTTTCAAAACCCGTGAAACAAAGACAGTGAAAGAGAGAGAAATTCTTAGGAAATTCGTTCAGGGGCTGTGATGCCACCTGGATTGACCATATCTACACCCACAGCTGATTGAGACATAAGGGTGGACACTCTTGGGGCTGAGAGGTTTGGTGAGGTTGGGTGAGCAAACGCAGACCCTTTAAAGTAATATAGCGTGGTACCCATCCCATGGGTCCCAAATCTCCAGGTTCAAGGGCATCGTCCTACACTGAAAACATGCATGAGAAACCCCGAAGATGGTACACCGTGTGATCGGGAAAGGTTTCTAAAACGCACCTCATTTCTCATCTCCTTGTGCTCCGGTTCGCCATTCCAGCCGCTTTCCTAGCAATCTCCCTCCTTGGAGAATCAGCACCTTTATCCTCCTGTTCCGTACAGGTTGCAATTTGTCCTGAGGATGCACGGGAAGAGGGGGAACCAATGAGAGACTAGCTCTAGGTGTTGGGACTGGCACAGGTCACTCTATTTTCCCATCAGGAAGAAGAATTAACCACAGGCTCAGCCTCCCGCCAGGAACCAGAATACGGCCTGAAGCAATCCTGCGCTTTTGCGGCCAGCTCCCAAGAAAGCGAGTTGAAGAATGGAGCTCAGGGGCACTGCAATTCACAAACCTGCAGACTTAGAAATGATAACTCTCGTCCACAAATATATTGAGGGAAGGCAACGAAGAGGATTTGAAAGCAAGGCAGAATTGCAGGAAACAGATTTCAGGAGTTAGATTCGAATCGCCTTTAAAGCACAGGAAAAGCGGCAAAACCTCGACAATGATGCCCTTAGCCAAAAAGGGCGTATGCGTTTTTTCCTGAATATATTCAGGAAAAAACGCATACGCCCTTTTTGGCCAACCAAGCAACCTGGAAAGGCAAATCAGCGCTACAAAGAAGTCTCGCTTCCCATCGGTCAAAAGGGCCATGCTGAATAAAGTGTTAAAACCAGAAATGCAGGACAGGCCATGGAGAAATAGGAGCCTTGCTACGCTGATGGGCGGGATGTAAATTGCCAAAAGCCACTCTAGAGAAGTGTACGGTGTGTCCTGAAACATCGAAAAAACTCAGCTTAGAGAGCATAGGGCACTTCCACTCATGGGCGTATAAATTGGGAAAACTAAAAATCAGCAAGACACAGGCACCCCAAAGTTTTGGGCTACTCTGTTGACAAGAACCTCCACTTCGTTACACCTTAAATATCCCAGGAAAGAGAAGAATGGATAAAGAAGTTGTGGTCCTTATGTACAATGGAATATCACTCAGCCATGAAATCAATGTCATAAGGCTAGTAGCAGCATGATGAGTGGATTTAGGTATGACGATTCTAAGTGAAATAAGTCCCACAGAAAAAGACACTTATCATGAGATATCACTTATAGAGGGAATGTAAAAACCGCTACCCTTGAACTGAATTACAAAACAGAACAGAGTCACACGTTTAGAAAACAGACTATGGCTGCTTAACGGGAAAGGTGAGGTGGGGTGATGCATAAAACAAGGGTTTCAAATTAGCTCAGATACCGTTCCATGAACCCAATATGTAATAGACAAGACCTACTCCTTGCTCAGTGAACTGGACTCAACACCCCCTATTCACCGCCCAAGAATATATCTGACTAGTAAGAATCTTAAAACCTATGTATTGATATCTCTCTGTAAGTGAGTCAAGTGGGTGTAAAGCGGCATAAACACAGCAGTGAAAAGCAGCTAAACCCCATTATAAAAATCAATTACTTTTCAAAACCCGTGAAACAAAGACAGTGAAAGAGAGAGAAATTCTTACAAAATTCGTTCAGGGGCTGTGATGCCACCTGGATTGACCATATCTAGACCCCCAGCTGATTGAGACATAAGGGTGGACACTCTTGGGGCTGAGAGGTTTGGTGAGGTTGGGTGAGCAAACGCAGACCCTTTAAATTAATACGGCGTGGTACCCATCCCATGGGTCCCAAATCTCCAGGTTCAAGGGCATCGTCCTACCTTGAAAACATGCATGAGAAACCCCGAAGATGGTACACCGTGTGATCGGGAAAGGTTTCTAAAACGCACCTCATTTCTCATCTCCTTGTGCTCCGGTTCGCCATTCCAGCCGCTTTACTAGCAATCTCCCTCCTTGGAGAATCAGCACCTTTATCCTCCTGTTCCGTACAGGTTGCAATTTGTCCTGAGGTTGAACGGGAAGAGGGGGAACCAATGAGAGACTAGCTCTAAGTGTAGGGACAGGCACAGGTCACTCTATTTTCCCATCAGGAAGAAGAATTAACCACAGGCTCAGCCCGCCGCCAGGAACCAGAATACGGCCTGAAGCAATCCTGCGCTTTTGAGGCCAGCTCCCAAGAAAGCGAGTTGAATAATGGAGCTCAGGGGCACTGCAATTCACAAACCTGCAGACTTAGAAATGATAACTCTCGTCCACAGATATATTGAGGGAAGGCAACGAAGAGGATTTGAAAGCAAGGCAGAATTGCAGGAAACAGATTTCAGGAGGTAGATTCGAATCGCCTTTAAAGCACAGGAAAAGCGGCAAAACCTTGACAATGATGCCCTTAGCCAAAAAGGGCGTATGCGTTTTTTCCTGAATATATTCAGGAAAAAACGCATACGCCCTTTTTGGCCAACCAAGCAACCTGGAAAGGCAAATCAGCGCTACAAAGAAGTCTCGCTTCCCATCGGTCAAAAGGGCTATGCTGAATAAAGTGTTAAAACCAGAAAGGCAGGACAGGCCATGGAGAAATAGGAGCCTTGCTACGCTGATGGGCGGGATGTAAATTGCCAAAAGCCACTCGAGAGAAGTGTACGGTGTGTCCTGAAACATCGAAAAAACTCAGCTTAGAGAGCATAGGGCACTTCCACTCATGGGCCTATAAATTGGGAAAACTAAAAATCAGCAAGACACAGGCACCCCAAAGTTTTGGGCTACTCTGTTGACAAGAACCTCCACTTCGTTACACCTTAAATATCCCAGGAAAGAGAAGAATGGATAAAGAAGTTGTGGTCCTTATGTACAATGGAATATCACTCAGCCATGAAATCAATGTCATAAGGCTATTAGCAGCTTGATGAGTGGATTTAGGTATGACGATTCTAAGTGAAATAAGTCCCACAGAAAAAGACACTTATCATGAGATATCACTTATAGAGGGAATGTAAAAACCGCTACCCTTGAACTGAATTACAAAACAGAACAGAGTCACACGTTTAGAAAACACACTATGGCTGCTTAACGGGAAAGGTGAGGTGGGGTGATGCATAAAACAAGGGTTTCAAATTAGCTCAGATACCGTTCCATGAACCCAATATGTAATAGACAAGACCTACTCCTTGCTCAGTGAACTGGACTCAACACGCCCTATTCACCGCCCAAGAATATATCTGACTAGTAAGAATCTTAAAACCTATGTATTGATATCTCTCTGTAAGTGAGTCAAGTGGGTGTAAAGCGGCATAAACACAGCAGTGAAAAGCAGCTAAACCCCATTATAAAAATCAATTACTTTTCAAAACCCGAGAAACAAAGACAGTGAAAGAGAGAGAAATTCTTACAAAATTCGTTCAGGGGCTGTGATGCCACCTGGATTGACCATATCTAGACCCACAGCTGATTGAGACATAAGGGTGGACACTGTTGGGGCTGAGAGGTTTGGTGAGGTTGGGTGAGCAAACGCAGACGCTTTAAAGTAATATAGCGTGGTACCCATCCCATGGGTCCCAAATCTCCAGGTTCAAGGGCATCGTCCTACCTTGAAAACATGCATGAGAAACCCCGAAGATGGTACACCGTGTGATCGGGAAAGGTTTCTAAAACGCACCTCATTTCTCATCTCCTTGTGCTCCGGTTCGCCATTCCAGCCGCTTTCCTAGCAATCTCCCTCCTTGGAGAATCAGCACCTTTATCCTCCTGTTCCGTACAGGTTGCAATTTGTCCTGAGGATGCACGGGAAGAGGGGGAACCAATGAGAGACTAGCTCTAGGTGTTGGGACTGGCACAGGTCACTCTATTTTCCCATCAGGAAGAAGAATTAACCACAGGCTCAGCCTCCCGCCAGGAACCAGAATACGGCCTGAAGCAATCCTGCGCTTTTGCGGCCAGCTCCCAAGAAAGCGAGTTGAAGAATGGAGCTCAGGGGCACTGCAATTCACAAACCTGCAGACTTAGAAATGATAACTCTCGTCCACAAATATATTGAGGGAAGGCAACGAAGAGGATTTGAAAGCAAGGCAGAATTGCAGGAAACAGATTTCAGGAGTTAGATTCGAATCGCCTTTAAAGCACAGGAAAAGCGGCAAAACCTCGACAATGATGCCCTTAGCCAAAAAGGGCGTATGCGTTTTTTCCTGAATATATTCAGGAAAAAACGCATACGCCCTTTTTGGCCAACCAAGCAACCTGGAAAGGCAAATCAGCGCTACAAAGAAGTCTCGCTTCCCATCGGTCAAAAGGGCCATGCTGAATAAAGTGTTAAAACCAGAAATGCAGGACAGGCCATGGAGAAATAGGAGCCTTGCTACGCTGATGGGCGGGATGTAAATTGCCAAAAGCCACTCTAGAGAAGTGTACGGTGTGTCCTGAAACATCGAAAAAACTCAGCTTAGAGAGCATAGGGCACTTCCACTCATGGGCGTATAAATTGGGAAAACTAAAAATCAGCAAGACACAGGCACCCCAAAGTTTTGGGCTACTCTGTTGACAAAAACCTCCACTTCGTTACACCTTAAATATCCCAGGAAAGAGAAGAATGGATAAAGAAGTTGTGGTCCTTATGTACAATGGAATATCACTCAGCCATGAAATCAATGTCATAAGGCTAGTAGCAGCATGATGAGTGGATTTAGGTATGACGATTCTAAGTGAAATAAGTCCCACAGAAAAAGACACTTATCATGAGATATCACTTATAGAGGGAATGTAAAAACCGCTACCCTTGAACTGAATTACAAAACAGAACAGAGTCACACGTTTAGAAAACAGACTATGGCTGCTTAACGGGAAAGGTGAGGTGGGGTGATGCATAAAACAAGGGTTTCAAATTAGCTCAGATACCGTTCCATGAACCCAATATGTAATAGACAAGACCTACTCCTTGCTCAGTGAACTGGACTCAACACCCCCTATTCACCGCCCAAGAATATATCTGACTAGTAAGACTCTTAAAACCTATGTATTGATATCTCTCTGTAAGTGAGTCAAGTGGGTGTAAAGCGGCATAAACACAGCAGTGAAAAGCAGCTAAACCCCACTATAAAAATCAATTACTTTTCAAAACCCGTGAAACAAAGACAGTGAAAGAGAGAGAAATTCTTACGAAATTCGTTCAGGGGCTGTGATGCCACCTGGATTGACCATATCTAGACCCACAGCTGATTGAGACATAAGGGTGGACACTCTTGGGGCTGAGAGGTTTGGTGAGGTTGGGTGAGCAAACGCAGACCCTTTAAAGTAATATAGCGTGGTACCCATCCCATGGGTCCCAAATCTCCAGGTTCAAGGGCATCGTCCTACACTGAAAACATGCATGAGAAACCCCGAAGATGGTACACCGTGTGATCGGGAAAGGTTTCTAAAACGCACCTCATTTCTCATCTCCTTGTGCTCCGGTTCGCCATTCCAGCCGCTTTACTAGCAATCTCCCTCCTTGGAGAATCAGCACCTTTATCCTCCTGTTCCATACAGGTTGCAATTTGTCCTGAGGATGCACGGGAAGAGGGGGAACCAATGAGAGACTAGCTCTAAGTGTAGGGACAGGCACAGGTCACTCTATTTTCCCATCAGGAAGAAGAATTAACCACAGGCTCAGCCTGCCGCCAGGAACCAGAATACGGCCTGAAGCAATCCTGCGCTTTTGCGGCCAGCTCCCAAGAAAGCGAGTTGAAGAATGGAGCTCAGGGGCACTGCAATTCACAAACCTGCAGACTTAGAAATGATAACTCTCGTCCACAGATATATTGAGGGAAGGCAACGAAGAGGATTTGAAAGCAAGGCAGAATTGCAGGAAACAGATTTCAGGAGGTAGATTCGAATCGCCTTTAAAGCACAGGAAAAGCGGCAAAACCTCGACAATGATGCCCTTGGCCAAAAAGGGCGTATGCGTTTTTTCCTGAATATATTCAGGAAAAAACGCATACGCCCTTTTTGGCCAACCAAGCAACCTGGAAAGGCAAATCAGCGCTACAAAGAAGTCTCGCTTCCCATCGGTCAAAAGGGCCATGCTGAATAAAGTGTCAAAACCAGAAATGCAGGACAGGCCATGGAGAAATAGGAGCCTTGCTACGCTGATGGGCGGGATGTAAATTGCCAACAGCCACTCTGGAGAAGTGTACGGTGTGTCCTGAAACATCTAAAAAACTCAGCTTAGAGAGCATAGGGCACTTCCACTCATGGGCGTATAAATTGGGAAAACTAAAAATCAGCAAGACACAGGCACCCCAAAGTTTTGGGCTAATCTGTTGACAAGAACCTCCACTTCGTTACACCTTAAATATCCCAGGAAAGAGAAGAATGGATAAAGAAGTTGTGGTCCTTATGTACAATGGAATATCACTCAGCCATGAAATCAATGTCATAAGGCTAGTAGCAGCATGATGAGTGGATTTAGGTATGACGATTCTAAGTGAAATAAGTCCCACAGAAAAAGACACTTATCATGAGATATCACTTATAGAGGGAATGCAAAAACCGCTACCTTTGAACTGAATTACAAAACAGAACAGAGTCACACGTTTAGAAAACACACTATGGCTGCTTAACGGGAAAGGTGAGGTGGGGTGATGCATAAAACAAGGGTTTCAAATTAGCTCAGATACCGTTCCATGAACCCAATATGTAATAGACAAGACCTACTCCTTGCTCAGTGAACTGGACTCAACACCCCCTATTCACCGCCCAAGAATATATCTGACTAGTAAGAATCTTAAAACCTATGTATTGATATCTCTCTGTAAGTGAGTCAAGTGGGTGTAAAGCGGCATAAACACAGCAGTGAAAAGCAGCTAAACCCCATTATAAAAATCAATTACTTTTCAAAACCCGTGAAACAAAGACAGTGAAAGAGAGAGAAATTCTTACGAAATTCGTTCAGGGGCTGTGATGCCACCTGGATTGACCATATCTAGACCCCCAGCTGATTGAGACATAAGGGTGGACACTCTTGGGGCTGAGAGGTTTGGTGAGGTTGGGTGAGCAAACGCAGACCCTTTAAAGTAATATAGCGTGGTACCCATCCCATGGGTCCCAAATCTCCAGGTTCAAGGGCATCGTCCTACCTTGAAAACATGCATGAGAAACCCCGAAGATGGTACACCGTGTGATCGGGAAAGGTTTCTAAAACGCACCTCATTTCTCATCTCCTTGTGCTCCGGTTCGCCATTCCAGCCGCTTTACTAGCAATCTCCCTCCTTGGAGAATCAGCACCTTTATCCTCCTGTTCCGTACAGGTTGCAATTTGTCCTGAGGATGCACGGGAAGAGGGGGAACCAATGAGAGACTAGCTCTAAGTGTAGGGACAGGCACAGGTCACTCTATTTTCCCATCAGGAAGAAGAATTAACCACAGGCTCAGCCTGCCGCCAGGAACCAGAATACGGCCTGAAGCAATCCTGCGCTTTTGCGGCCAGCTCCCAAGAAAGCGAGTTGAAGAATGGAGCTCAGGGGCACTGCAATTCACAAACCTGCAGACTTAGAAATGATAACTCTCGTCCACAGATATATTGAGGGAAGGCAACGAAGAGGATTTGAAAGCAAGGCAGAATTGCAGGAAACAGATTTCAGGAGGTAGATTCGAATCGCCTTTAAAGCACAGGAAAAGCGGCAAAACCTCGACAATGATGCCCTTGGCCAAAAAGGGCGTATGCGTTTTTTCCTGAATATATTCAGGAAAAAACGCATACGCCCTTTTTGGCCAACCAAGCAACCTGGAAAGGCAAATCAGCGCTACAAAGAAGTCTCGCTTCCCATCGGTCAAAAGGGCCATGCTGAATAAAGTGTCAAAACCAGAAATGCAGGACAGGCCATGGAGAAATAGGAGCCTTGCTACGCTGATGGGCGGGATGTAAATTGCCAAAAGCCACTCTAGAGAAGTGTACGGTGTGTCCTGAAACATCTAAAAAACTCAGCTTAGAGAGCATAGGGCACTTCCACTCATGGGCGTATAAATTGGGAAAACTAAAAATCAGCAAGACACAGGCACCCCAAAGTTTTGGGCTACTCTGTTGACAAGAACCTCCACTTCGTTACACCTTAAATATCCCAGGAAAGAGAAGAATGGATAAAGAAGTTGTGGTCCTTATGTACAATGGAATATCACTCAGCCATGAAATCAATGTCATAAGGCTAGTAGCAGCATGATGAGTGGATTTAGGTATGACGATTCTAAGTGAAATAAGTCCCACAGAAAAAGACACTTATCATGAGATATCACTTATAGAGGGAATGTAAAAACCGCTACCCTTGAACTGAATTACAAAACAGAACAGAGTCACACGTTTAGAAAACACACTATGGCTGCTTAACGGGAAAGGTGAGGTGGGGTGATGCATAAAACAAGGGTTTCAAATTAGCTCAGATACCGTTCCATGAACCCAATATGTAATAGACAAGACCTACTCCTTGCTCAGTGAACTGGACTCAACACCCCCTATTCACCGCCCAAGAATATATCTGACTAGTAAGAATC
Organism: Balaenoptera ricei; assembly: GCF_028023285.1. Taxonomy (NCBI): domain Eukaryota; kingdom Metazoa; phylum Chordata; class Mammalia; order Artiodactyla; family Balaenopteridae; genus Balaenoptera; species Balaenoptera ricei. The sequence goes on from NC_082650.1 coordinate 74,427,232, forward strand.
TTAAAACCTATGTATTGATATCTCTCTGTAAGTGAGTCAAGTGGGTGTAAAGCGGCATAAACACAGCAGTGAAAAGCAGCTAAACCCCATTATAAAAATCAATTACTTTTCAAAACCCGTGAAACAAAGACAGTGAAAGAGAGAGAAATTCTTACGAAATTCGTTCAGGGGCTGTGATGCCACCTGGATTGACCATATCTAGACCCCCAGCTGATTGAGACATAAGGGTGGACACTCTTGGGGCTGAGAGGTTTGGTGAGGTTGGGTGAGCAAACGCAGACCCTTTAAAGTAATATAGCGTGGTACCCATCCCATGGGTCCCAAATCTCCAGGTTCAAGGGCATCGTCCTACCTTGAAAACATGCATGAGAAACCCCGAAGATGGTACACCGTGTGATCGGGAAAGGTTTCTAAAACGCACCTCATTTCTCATCTCCTTGTGCTCCGGTTCGCCATTCCAGCCGCTTTACTAGCAATCTCCCTCCTTGGAGAATCAGCACCTTTATCCTCCTGTTCCGTACAGGTTGCAATTTGTCCTGAGGATGCACGGGAAGAGGGGGAACCAATGAGAGACTAGCTCTAAGTGTAGGGACAGGCACAGGTCACTCTATTTTCCCATCAGGAAGAAGAATTAACCACAGGCTCAGCCTGCCGCCAGGAACCAGAATACGGCCTGAAGCAATCCTGCGCTTTTGCGGCCAGCTCCCAAGAAAGCGAGTTGAAGAATGGAGCTCAGGGGCACTGCAATTCACAAACCTGCAGACTTAGAAATGATAACTCTCGTCCACAGATATATTGAGGGAAGGCAACGAAGAGGATTTGAAAGCAAGGCAGAATTGCAGGAAACAGATTTCAGGAGGTAGATTCGAATCGCCTTTAAAGCACAGGAAAAGCGGCAAAACCTCGACAATGATGCCCTTGGCCAAAAAGGGCGTATGCGTTTTTTCCTGAATATATTCAGGAAAAAACGCATACGCCCTTTTTGGCCAACCAAGCAACCTGGAAAGGCAAATCAGCGCTACAAAGAAGTCTCGCTTCCCATCGGTCAAAAGGGCCATGCTGAATAAAGTGTCAAAACCAGAAATGCAGGACAGGCCATGGAGAAATAGGAGCCTTGCTACGCTGATGGGCGGGATGTAAATTGCCAACAGCCACTCTAGAGAAGTGTACGGTGTGTCCTGAAACATCTAAAAAACTCAGCTTAGAGAGCATAGGGCACTTCCACTCATGGGCGTATAAATTGGGAAAACTAAAAATCAGCAAGACACAGGCACCCCAAAGTTTTGGGCTACTCTGTTGACAAGAACCTCCACTTCGTTACACCTTAAATATCCCAGGAAAGAGAAGAATGGATAAAGAAGTTGTGGTCCTTATGTACAATGGAATATCACTCAGCCATGAAATCAATGTCATAAGGCTAGTAGCAGCATGATGAGTGGATTTAGGTATGACGATTCTAAGTGAAATAAGTCCCACAGAAAAAGACACTTATCATGAGATATCACTTATAGAGGGAATGTAAAAACCGCTACCCTTGAACTGAATTACAAAACAGAACAGAGTCACACGTTTAGAAAACACACTATGGCTGCTTAACGGGAAAGGTGAGGTGGGGTGATGCATAAAACAAGGGTTTCAAATTAGCTCAGATACCGTTCCATGAACCCAATATGTAATAGACAAGACCTACTCCTTGCTCAGTGAACTGGACTCAACACCCCCTATTCACCGCCCAAGAATATATCTGACTAGTAAGAATCTTAAAACCTATGTATTGATATCTCTCTGTAAGTGAGTCAAGTGGGTGTAAAGCGGCATAAACACAGCAGTGAAAAGCAGCTAAACCCCATTATAAAAATCAATTACTTTTCAAAACCCGTGAAACAAAGACAGTGAAAGAGAGAGAAATTCTTAGGAAATTCGTTCAGGGGCTGTGATGCCACCTGGATTGACCATATCTAGACCCACAGCTGATTGAGACATAAGGGTGGACACTCTTGGGGCTGAGAGGTTTGGTGAGGTTGGGTGAGCAAACGCAGACCCTTTAAAGTAATATAGCGTGGTACGCATCCCATGGATGCCAAATCTCCAGGTTCAAGGGCATCGTCCTACACTGAAAACATGCATGAGAAACCCCGAAGATGGTACACCGTGTGATCGGGAAAGGTTTCTAAAACGCACCTCATTTCTCATCTCCTTGTGATCCGGTTCGCCATTCCAGCCGCTTTACTAGCAATCTCCCTCCTTGGAGAATCAGCACCTTTATCCTCCTGTTCCGTACAAGTTGCAATTGGTCCTGAGGATGCACGGGAAGAGGGGGAACCAATGAGAGACTAGCTCTAGGTGTTGGGACAGGCACAGGTCACTCTATTTTCCCATCAGGAAGAAGAATTAACCACAGGCTCAGCCTGCCGCCAGGAACCAGAATACGGCCTGAAGCAATCCTGCGCTTTTGCGGCCAGCTCCCAAGAAAGCGAGTTGAAGAATGGAGCTCAGGGGCACTGCAATTCACAAACCTGCAGACTTAGAAATGATAACTCTCGTCCACAGATATATTGAGGGAAGGCAACGAAGAGGATTTGAAAGCAAGGCAGAATTGCAGGAAACAGATTTCAGGAGGTAGATTCGAATCGCCTTTAAAGCACAGGAAAAGCGGCAAAACCTCGACAATGATGCCCTTGGCCAAAAAGGGCGTATGCGTTTTTTCCTGAATATATTCAGGAAAAAACGCATACGCCCTTTTTGGCCAACCAAGCAACCTGGAAAGGCAAATCAGCGCTACAAAGAAGTCTCGCTTCCCATCGGTCAAAAGGGCCATGCTGAATAAAGTGTCAAAACCAGAAATGCAGGACAGGCCATGGAGAAATAGGAGCCTTGCTACGCTGATGGGCGGGATGTAAATTGCCAAAAGCCACTCTAGAGAAGTGTACGGTGTGTCCTGAAACATCTAAAAAACTCAGCTTAGAGAGCATAGGGCACTTCCACTCATGGGCCTATAAATTGGGAAAACTAAAAATCAGCAAGACACAGGCACCCCAAAGTTTTGGGCTACTCTGTTGACAAGAACCTCCACTTCGTTACACCTTAAATATCCCAGGAAAGAGAAGAATGGATAAAGAAGTTGTGGTCCTTATGTACAATGGAATATCACTCAGCCATGGAATCAATGTCATAAGGCTATTAGCAGCTTGATGAGTGGATTTAGGTATGACGATTCTAAGTGAAATAAGTCCCACAGAAAAAGACACTTATCATGAGATATCACTTATAGAGGGAATGTAAAAACCGCTACCCTTGAACTGAATTACAAAACAGAACAGAGTCACACGTTTAGAAAACACACTATGGCTGCTTAACGGGAAAGGTGAGGTGGGGTGATGCATAAAACAAGGGTTTCAAATTAGCTCAGATACCGTTCCATGAACCCAATATGTAATAGACAAGACCTACTCCTTGCTCAGTGAACTGGACTCAACACCCCCTATTCACCGCCCAAGAATATATCTGACTAGTAAGAATCTTAAAACCTATGTATTGATATCTCTCTGTAAGTGAGTCAAGTGGGTGTAAAGCGGCATAAACACAGCAGTGAAAAGCAGCTAAACCCCATTATAAAAATCAATTACTTTTCAAAACCCGAGAAACAAAGACAGTGAAAGAGAGAGAAATTCTTACAAAATTCGTTCAGGGGCTGTGATGCCACCTGGATTGACCATATCTAGACCCCCAGCTGATTGAGACATAAGGGTGGACACTCTTGGGGCTGAGAGGTTTGGTGAGGTTGGGTGAGCAAACGCAGACCCTTTAAAGTAATATAGCGTGGTACCCATCCCATGGGTCCCAAATCTCCAGGTTCAAGGGCATCGTCCTACCTTGAAAACATGCATGAGAAACCCCGAAGATGGTACACCGTGTGATCGGGAAAGTTTTCTAAAACGCACCTCATTTCTCATCTCCTTGTGATCCGGTTCGCCATTCCAGCCGCTTTACTAGCAATCTCCCTCCTTGGAGAATCAGCACCTTTATCCTCCTGTTCCGTACAGGTTGCAAATTGTCCTGAGGATGCACGGGAAGAGGGGGAACCAATGAGAGACTAGCTCTAAGTGTAGGGACAGGCACAGGTCACTCTATTTTCCCATCAGGAAGAAGAATTAACCACAGGCTCAGCCTGCCGCCAGGAACCAGAATACGGCCTGAAGCAATCCTGCGCTTTTGCGGCCAGCTCCCAAGAAAGCGAGTTGAAGAATGGAGCTCAGGGGCACTGCAATTCACAAACCTGCAGACTTAGAAATGATAACTCTCGTCCACAGATATATTGAGGGAAGGCAACGAAGAGGATTTGAAAGCAAGGCAGAATTGCAGGAAACAGATTTCAGGAGGTAGATTCGAATCGCCTTTAAAGCACAGGAAAAGCGGCAAAACCTCGACAATGATGCCCTTGGCCAAAAAGGGCGTATGCGTTTTTTCCTGAATATATTCAGGAAAAAACGCATACGCCCTTTTTGGCCAACCAAGCAACCTGGAAAGGCAAATCAGCGCTACAAAGAAGTCTCGCTTCCCATCGGTCAAAAGGGCCATGCTGAATAAAGTGTCAAAACCAGAAATGCAGGACAGGCCATGGAGAAATAGGAGCCTTGCTACGCTGATGGGCGGGATGTAAATTGCCAAAAGCCACTCTAGAGAAGTGTACGGTGTGTCCTGAAACATCTAAAAAACTCAGCTTAGAGAGCATAGGGCACTTCCACTCATGGGCGTATAAATTGGGAAAACTAAAAATCAGCAAGACACAGGCACCCCAAAGTTTTGGGCTACTCTGTTGACAAGAACCTCCACTTCGTTACACCTTAAATATCCCAGGAAAGAGAAGAATGGATAAAGAAGTTGTGGTCCTTATGTACAATGGAATATCACTCAGCCATGAAATCAATGTCATAAGGCTAGTAGCAGCATGATGAGTGGATTTAGGTATGACGATTCTAAGTGAAATAAGTCCCACAGAAAAAGACACTTATCATGAGATATCACTTATAGAGGGAATGTAAAAACCGCTACCCTTGAACTGAATTACAAAACAGAACAGAGTCACACGTTTAGAAAACAGACTATGGCTGCTTAACGGGAAAGGTGAGGTGGGGTGATGCATAAAACAAGGGTTTCAAATTAGCTCAGATACCGTTCCATGAACCCAATATGTAATAGACAAGACCTACTCCTTGCTCAGTGAACTGGACTCAACACCCCCTATTCACCGCCCAAGAATATATCTGACTAGTAAGACTCTTAAAACCTATGTATTGATATCTCTCTGTAAGTGAGTCAAGTGGGTGTAAAGCGGCATAAAAACAGCAGTGAAAAGCAGCTAAACCCCACTATAAAAATCAATTACTTTTCAAAACCCGTGAAACAAAGACAGTGAAAGAGAGAGAAATTCTTACGAAATTCGTTCAGGGGCTGTGATGCCACCTGGATTGACCATATCTAGACCCACAGCTGATTGAGACATAAGGGTGGACACTGTTGGGGCTGAGAGGTTTGGTGAGGTTGGGTGAGCAAACGCAGACCCTTTAAAGTAATATAGCGTGGTACCCATCCCATGGGTCCCAAATCTCCAGGTTCAAGGGCATCGTCCTACACTGAAAACATGCATGAGAAACCCCGAAGATGGTACACCGTGTGATCGGGAAAGGTTTCTAAAACGCACCTCATTTCTCATCTCCTTGTGCTCCGGTTCGCCATTCCAGCCGCTTTCCTAGCAATCTCCCTCCTTGGAGAATCAGCACCTTTATCCTCCTGTTCCGTACAGGTTGCAATTTGTCCTGAGGATGCACGGGAAGAGGGGGAACCAATGAGAGACTAGCTCTAGGTGTTGGGACAGGCACAGGTCACTCTATTTTCCCATCAGGAAGAAGAATTAACCACAGGCTCAGCCTGCCGCCAGGAACCAGAATACGGCCTGAAGCAATCCTGCGCTTTTGCGGCCAGCTCCCAAGAAAGCGAGTTGAAGAATGGAGCTCAGGGGCACTGCAATTCACAAACCTGCAGACTTAGAAATGATAACTCTCGTCCACAAATATATTGAGGGAAGGCAACGAAGAGGATTGGAAAGCAAGGCAGAATTGCAGGAAACAGATTTCAGGAGGTAGATTCGAATCGCCTTTAAAGCACAGGAAAAGCGGCAAAACCTCGACAACGATGCCCTTGGCCAAAAAGGGCGTATGCGTTTTTTCCTGAATATATTCAGGAAAAAACGCATACGCCCTTTTTGGCCAACCAAGCAACCTGGAAAGGCAAATCAGCGCTACAAAGAAGTCTCGCTTCCCATCGGTCAAAAGGGCCATGCTGAATAAAGTGTCAAAACCAGAAATGCAGGACAGGCCATGGAGAAATAGGAGCCTTGCTACGCTGATGGGCGGGATGTAAATTGCCAAAAGCCACTCTAGAGAAGTGTACAGTGTGTCCTGAAACATCTAAAAAACTCAGCTTAGAGAGCATAGGGCACTTCCACTCATGGGCGTATAAATTGGGAAAACTAAAAATCAGCAAGACACAGGCACCCCAAAGTTTTGGGCTACTCTGTTGACAAGAACCTCCACTTCGTTACACCTTAAATATCCCAGGAAAGAGAAGAATGGATAAAGAAGTTGTGGTCCTTATGTACAATGGAATATCACTCAGCCATGAAATCAATGTCATAAGGCTAGTAGCAGCATGATGAGTGGATTTAGGTATGACGATTCTAAGTGAAATAAGTCCCACAGAAAAAGACACTTATCATGAGATATCACTTATAGAGGGAATGTAAAAACCGCTACCCTTGAACTGAATTACAAAACAGAACAGAGTCACACGTTTACAAAACAGACTATGGCTGCTTAACGGGAAAGGTGAGGTGGGGTGATGCATAAAACAAGGGTTTCAAATTAGCTCAGATACCGTTCCATGAACCCAATATGTAATAGACAAGACCTACTCCTTGCTCAGTGAACTGGACTCAACACCCCCTATTCACCGCCCAAGAATATATCTGACTAGTAAGACTCTTAAAACCTATGTATTGATATCTCTCTGTAAGTGAGTCAAGTGGGTGTAAAGCGGCATAAACACAGCAGTGAAAAGCAGCTAAACCCCACTATAAAAATCAATTACTTTTCAAAACCCGTGAAACAAAGACAGTGAAAGAGAGAGAAATTCTTAGGAAATTCGTTCAGGGGCTGTGATGCCACCTGGATTGACCATATCTAGACCCACAGCTGATTGAGACATAAGGGTGGACACTGTTGGGGCTGAGAGGTTTGGTGAGGTTGGGTGAGCAAACGCAGACCCTTTAAAGTAATATAGCGTGGTACCCATCCCATGGGTCCCAAATCTCCAGGTTCAAGGGCATCGTCCTACACTGAAAACATGCATGAGAAACCCCGAAGATGGTACACCGTGTGATCGGGAAAGGTTTCTAAAACGCACCTCATTTCTCATCTCCTTGTGCTCCGGTTCGCCATTCCAGCCGCTTTCCTAGCAATCTCCCTCCTTGGAGAATCAGCACCTTTATCCTCCTGTTCCGTACAGGTTGCAATTTGTCCTGAGGATGCACGGGAAGAGGGGGAACCAATGAGAGACTAGCTCTAGGTGTTGGGACAGGCACAGGTCACTCTATTTTCCCATCAGGAAGAAGAATTAACCACAGGCTCAGCCTGCCGCCAGGAACCAGAATACGGCCTGAAGCAATCCTGCGCTTTTGCGGCCAGCTCCCAAGAAAGCGAGTTGAAGAATGGAGCTCAGGGGCACTGCAATTCACAAACCTGCAGACTTAGAAATGATAACTCTCGTCCACAAATATATTGAGGGAAGGCAACGAAGAGGATTTGAAAGCAAGGCAGAATTGCAGGAAACAGATTTCAGGAGGTAGATTCGAATCGCCTTTAAAGCACAGGAAAAGCGGCAAAACCTCGACAATGATGCCCTTGGCCAAAAAGGGCGTATGCGTTTTTTCCTGAATATATTCAGGAAAAAACGCATACGCCCTTTTTGGCCAACCAAGCAACCTGGAAAGGCAAATCAGCGCTACAAAGAAGTCTCGCTTCCCATCGGTCAAAAGGGCCATGCTGAATAAAGTGTCAAAACCAGAAATGCAGGACAGGCCATGGAGAAATAGGAGCCTTGCTACGCTGATGGGCGGGATGTAAATTGCCAAAAGCCACTCTAGAGAAGTGTACGGTGTGTCCTGAAACATCTAAAAAACTCAGCTTAGAGAGCATAGGGCACTTCCACTCATGGGCGTATAAATTGGGAAAACTAAAAATCAGCAAGACACAGGCACCCCAAAGTTTTGGGCTACTCTGTTGACAAGAACCTCCACTTCGTTACACCTTAAATATCCCAGGAAAGAGAAGAATGGATAAAGAAGTTGTGGTCCTTATGTACAATGGAATATCACTCAGCCATGAAATCAATGTCATAAGGCTAGTAGCAGCATGATGAGTGGATTTAGGTATGACGATTCTAAGTGAAATAAGTCCCACAGAAAAAGACACTTATCATGAGATATCACTTATAGAGGGAATGTAAAAACCGCTACCCTTGAACTGAATTACAAAACAGAACAGAGTCACACGTTTAGAAAACACACTATGGCTGCTTAACGGGAAAGGTGAGGTGGGGTGATGCATAAAACAAGGGTTTCAAATTAGCTCAGATACCGTTCCATGAACCCAATATGTAATAGACAAGACCTACTCCTTGCTCAGTGAACTGGACTCAACACCCCCTATTCACCGCCCAAGAATATATCTGACTAGTAAGACTCTTAAAACCTATGTATTGATATCTCTCTGTAAGTGAGTCAAGTGGGTGTAAAGCGGCATAAACACAGCAGTGAAAAGCAGCTAAACCCCACTATAAAAATCAATTACTTTTCAAAACCCGTGAAACAAAGACAGTGAAAGAGAGAGAAATTCTTAGGAAATTCGTTCAGGGGCTGTGATGCCACCTGGATTGACCATATCTAGACCCACAGCTGATTGAGACATAAGGGTGGACACTGTTGGGGCTGAGAGGTTTGGTGAGGTTGGGTGAGCAAACGCAGACCCTTTAAAGTAATATAGCGTGGTACCCATCCCATGGGTCCCAAATCTCCAGGTTCAAGGGCATCGTCCTACACTGAAAACATGCATGAGAAACCCCGAAGATGGTACACCGTGTGATCGGGAAAGGTTTCTAAAACGCACCTCATTTCTCATCTCCTTGTGCTCCGGTTCGCCATTCCAGCCGCTTTCCTAGCAATCTCCCTCCTTGGAGAATCAGCACCTTTATCCTCCTGTTCCGTACAGGTTGCAATTTGTCCTGAGGATGCACGGGAAGAGGGGGAACCAATGAGAGACTAGCTCTAGGTGTTGGGACAGGCACAGGTCACTCTATTTTCCCATCAGGAAGAAGAATTAACCACAGGCTCAGCCTGCCGCCAGGAACCAGAATACGGCCTGAAGCAATCCTGCGCTTTTGCGGCCAGCTCCCAAGAAAGCGAGTTGAAGAATGGAGCTCAGGGGCACTGCAATTCACAAACCTGCAGACTTAGAAATGATAACTCTCGTCCACAAATATATTGAGGGAAGGCAACGAAGAGGATTTGAAAGCAAGGCAGAATTGCAGGAAACAGATTTCAGGAGGTAGATTCGAATCGCCTTTAAAGCACAGGAAAAGCGGCAAAACCTCGACAACGATGCCCTTGGCCAAAAAGGGCGTATGCGTTTTTTCCTGAATATATTCAGGAAAAAACGCATACGCCCTTTTTGGCCAACCAAGCAACCTGGAAAGGCAAATCAGCGCTACAAAGAAGTCTCGCTTCCCATCGCTCAAAAGGGCCATGCTGAATAAAGTGTCAAAACCAGAAATGCAGGACAGGCCATGGAGAAATAGGAGCCTTGCTACGCTGATGGGCGGGATGTAAATTGCCAAAAGCCACTCTAGAGAAGTGTACGGTGTGTCCTGAAACATCTAAAAAACTCAGCTTAGAGAGCATAGGGCACTTCCACTCATGGGCGTATAAATTGGGAAAACTAAAAATCAGCAAGACACAGGCACCCCAAAGTTTTGGGCTACTCTGTTGACAAGAACCTCCACTTCGTTACACCTTAAATATCCCAGGAAAGAGAAGAATGGATAAAGAAGTTGTGGTCCTTATGTACAATGGAATATCACTCAGCCATGAAATCAATGTCATAAGGCTAGTAGCAGCATGATGAGTGGATTTAGGTATGACGATTCTAAGTGAAATAAGTCCCACAGAAAAAGACACTTATCATGAGATATCACTTATAGAGGGAATGTAAAAACCGCTACCCTTGAACTGAATTACAAAACAGAACAGAGTCACACGTTTACAAAACAGACTATGGCTGCTTAACGGGAAAGGTGAGGTGGGGTGATGCATAAAACAAGGGTTTCAAATTAGCTCAGATACCGTTCCATGAACCCAATATGTAATAGACAAGACCTACTCCTTGCTCAGTGAACTGGACTCAACACCCCCTATTCACCGCCCAAGAATATATCTGACTAGTAAGACTCTTAAAACCTATGTATTGATATCTCTCTGTAAGTGAGTCAAGTGGGTGTAAAGCGGCATAAACACAGCAGTGAAAAGCAGCTAAACCCCACTATAAAAATCAATTACTTTTCAAAACCCGTGAAACAAAGACAGTGAAAGAGAGAGAAATTCTTAGGAAATTCGTTCAGGGGCTGTGATGCCACCTGGATTGACCATATCTAGACCCACAGCTGATTGAGACATAAGGGTGGACACTGTTGGGGCTGAGAGGTTTGGTGAGGTTGGGTGAGCAAACGCAGACCCTTTAAAGTAATATAGCGTGGTACCCATCCCATGGGTCCCAAATCTCCAGGTTCAAGGGCATCGTCCTACACTGAAAACATGCATGAGAAACCCCGAAGATGGTACACCGTGTGATCGGGAAAGGTTTCTAAAACGCACCTCATTTCTCATCTCCTTGTGCTCCGGTTCGCCATTCCAGCCGCTTTCCTAGCAATCTCCCTCCTTGGAGAATCAGCACCTTTATCCTCCTGTTCCGTACAGGTTGCAATTTGTCCTGAGGATGCACGGGAAGAGGGGGAACCAATGAGAGACTAGCTCTAGGTGTTGGGACAGGCACAGGTCACTCTATTTTCCCATCAGGAAGAAGAATTAACCACAGGCTCAGCCTGCCGCCAGGAACCAGAATACGGCCTGAAGCAATCCTGCGCTTTTGCGGCCAGCTCCCAAGAAAGCGAGTTGAAGAATGGAGCTCAGGGGCACTGCAATTCACAAACCTGCAGACTTAGAAATGATAACTCTCGTCCACAAATATATTGAGGGAAGGCAACGAAGAGGATTTGAAAGCAAGGCAGAATTGCAGGAAACAGATTTCAGGAGGTAGATTCGAATCGCCTTTAAAGCACAGGAAAAGCGGCAAAACCTCGACAACGATGCCCTTGGCCAAAAAGGGCGTATGCGTTTTTTCCTGAATATATTCAGGAAAAAACGCATACGCCCTTTTTGGCCAACCAAGCAACCTGGAAAGGCAAATCAGCGCTACAAAGAAGTCTCGCTTCCCATCGGTCAAAAGGGCCATGCTGAATAAAGTGTCAAAACCAGAAATGCAGGACAGGCCATGGAGAAATAGGAGCCTTGCTACGCTGATGGGCGGGATGTAAATTGCCAACAGCCACTCTAGAGAAGTGTACGGTGTGTCCTGAAACATCTAAAAAACTCAGCTTAGAGAGCATAGGGCACTTCCACTCATGGGCGTATAAATTGGGAAAACTAAAAATCAGCAAGACACAGGCACCCCAAAGTTTTGGGCTACTCTGTTGACAAGAACCTCCACTTCGTTACACCTTAAATATCCCAGGAAAGAGAAGAATGGATAAAGAAGTTGTGGTCCTTATGTACAATGGAATATCACTCAGCCATGAAATCAATGTCATAAGGCTAGTAGCAGCATGATGAGTGGATTTAGGTATGACGATTCTAAGTGAAATAAGTCCCACAGAAAAAGACACTTATCATGAGATATCACTTATAGAGGGAATGTAAAAACCGCTACCCTTGAACTGAATTACAAAACAGAACAGAGTCACACGTTTAGAAAACACACTATGGCTGCTTAACGGGAAAGGTGAGGTGGGGTGATGCATAAAACAAGGGTTTCAAATTAGCTCAGATACCGTTCCATGAACCCAATATGTAATAGACAAGACCTACTCCTTGCTCAGTGAACTGGACTCAACACCCCCTATTCACCGCCCAAGAATATATCTGACTAGTAAGACTCTTAAAACCTATGTATTGATATCTCTCTGTAAGTGAGTCAAGTGGGTGTAAAGCGGCATAAACACAGCAGTGAAAAGCAGCTAAACCCCACTATAAAAATCAATTACTTTTCAAAACCCGTGAAACAAAGACAGTGAAAGAGAGAGAAATTCTTAGGAAATTCGTTCAGGGGCTGTGATGCCACCTGGATTGACCATATCTAGACCCACAGCTGATTGAGACATAAGGGTGGACACTGTTGGGGCTGAGAGGTTTGGTGAGGTTGGGTGAGCAAACGCAGACCCTTTAAAGTAATATAGCGTGGTACCCATCCCATGGGTCCCAAATCTCCAGGTTCAAGGGCATCGTCCTACACTGAAAACATGCATGAGAAACCCCGAAGATGGTACACCGTGTGATCGGGAAAGGTTTCTAAAACGCACCTCATTTCTCATCTCCTTGTGCTCCGGTTCGCCATTCCAGCCGCTTTCCTAGCAATCTCCCTCCTTGGAGAATCAGCACCTTTATCCTCCTGTTCCGTACAGGTTGCAATTTGTCCTGAGGATGCACGGGAAGAGGGGGAACCAATGAGAGACTAGCTCTAGGTGTTGGGACAGGCACAGGTCACTCTATTTTCCCATCAGGAAGAAGAATTAACCACAGGCTCAGCCTGCCGCCAGGAACCAGAATACGGCCTGAAGCAATCCTGCGCTTTTGCGGCCAGCTCCCAAGAAAGCGAGTTGAAGAATGGAGCTCAGGGGCACTGCAATTCACAAACCTGCAGACTTAGAAATGATAACTCTCGTCCACAAATATATTGAGGGAAGGCAACGAAGAGGATTTGAAAGCAAGGCAGAATTGCAGGAAACAGATTTCAGGAGGTAGATTCGAATCGCCTTTAAAGCACAGGAAAAGCGGCAAAACCTCGACAACGATGCCCTTGGCCAAAAAGGGCGTATGCGTTTTTTCCTGAATATATTCAGGAAAAAACGCATACGCCCTTTTTGGCCAACCAAGCAACCTGGAAAGGCAAATCAGCGCTACAAAGAAGTCTCGCTTCCCATCGCTCAAAAGGGCCATGCTGAATAAAGTGTCAAAACCAGAAATGCAGGACAGGCCATGGAGAAATAGGAGCCTTGCTACGCTGATGGGCGGGATGTAAATTGCCAAAAGCCACTCTAGAGAAGTGTACGGTGTGTCCTGAAACATCTAAAAAACTCAGCTTAGAGAGCATAGGGCACTTCCACTCATGGGCGTATAAATTGGGAAAACTAAAAATCAGCAAGACACAGGCACCCCAAAGTTTTGGGCTACTCTGTTGACAAGAACCTCCACTTCGTTACACCTTAAATATCCCAGGAAAGAGAAGAATGGATAAAGAAGTTGTGGTCCTTATGTACAATGGAATATCACTCAGCCATGAAATCAATGTCATAAGGCTAGTAGCAGCATGATGAGTGGATTTAGGTATGACGATTCTAAGTGAAATAAGTCCCACAGAAAAAGACACTTATCATGAGATATCACTTATAGAGGGAATGTAAAAACCGCTACCCTTGAACTGAATTACAAAACAGAACAGAGTCACACGTTTACAAAACAGACTATGGCTGCTTAACGGGAAAGGTGAGGTGGGGTGATGCATAAAACAAGGGTTTCAAATTAGCTCAGATACCGTTCCATGAACCCAATATGTAATAGACAAGACCTACTCCTTGCTCAGTGAACTGGACTCAACACCCCCTATTCACCGCCCAAGAATATATCTGACTAGTAAGACTCTTAAAACCTATGTATTGATATCTCTCTGTAAGTGAGTCAAGTGGGTGTAAAGCGGCATAAACACAGCAGTGAAAAGCAGCTAAACCCCACTATAAAAATCAATTACTTTTCAAAACCCGTGAAACAAAGACAGTGAAAGAGAGAGAAATTCTTAGGAAATTCGTTCAGGGGCTGTGATGCCACCTGGATTGACCATATCTAGACCCACAGCTGATTGAGACATAAGGGTGGACACTGTTGGGGCTGAGAGGTTTGGTGAGGTTGGGTGAGCAAACGCAGACCCTTTAAAGTAATATAGCGTGGTACCCATCCCATGGGTCCCAAATCTCCAGGTTCAAGGGCATCGTCCTACACTGAAAACATGCATGAGAAACCCCGAAGATGGTACACCGTGTGATCGGGAAAGGTTTCTAAAACGCACCTCATTTCTCATCTCCTTGTGCTCCGGTTCGCCATTCCAGCCGCTTTCCTAGCAATCTCCCTCCTTGGAGAATCAGCACCTTTATCCTCCTGTTCCGTACAGGTTGCAATTTGTCCTGAGGATGCACGGGAAGAGGGGGAACCAATGAGAGACTAGCTCTAGGTGTTGGGACAGGCACAGGTCACTCTATTTTCCCATCAGGAAGAAGAATTAACCACAGGCTCAGCCTGCCGCCAGGAACCAGAATACGGCCTGAAGCAATCCTGCGCTTTTGCGGCCAGCTCCCAAGAAAGCGAGTTGAAGAATGGAGCTCAGGGGCACTGCAATTCACAAACCTGCAGACTTAGAAATGATAACTCTCGTCCACAGATATATTGAGGGAAGGCAACGAAGAGGATTTGAAAGCAAGGCAGAATTGCAGGAAACAGATTTCAGGAGGTAGATTCGAATCGCCTTTAAAGCACAGGAAAAGCGGCAAAACCTCGACAATGATGCCCTTAGCCAAAAAGGGCGTATGCGTTTTTTCCTGAATATATTCAGGAAAAAACGCATACGCCCTTTTTGGCCAACCAAGCAACCTGGAAAGGCAAATCAGCGCTACAAAGAAGTCTCGCTTCCCATCGGTCAAAAGGGCTATGCTGAATAAAGTGTTAAAACCAGAAAGGCAGGACAGGCCATGGAGAAATAGGAGCCTTGCTACGCTGATGGGCGGGATGTAAATTGCCAAAAGCCACTCGAGAGAAGTGTACGGTGTGTCCTGAAACATCTAAAAAACTCAGCTTAGAGAGCATAGGGCACTTCCACTCATGGGCCTATAAATTGGGAAAACTAAAAATCAGCAAGACACAGGCACCCCAAAGTTTTGGGCTACTCTGTTGACAAGAACCTCCACTTCGTTACACCTTAAATATCCCAGGAAAGAGAAGAATGGATAAAGAAGTTGTGGTCCTTATGTACAATGGAATATCACTCAGCCATGAAATCAATGTCATAAGGCTAGTAGCAGCATGATGAGTGGATTTAGGTATGAC
Source organism: Balaenoptera ricei (assembly GCF_028023285.1). NCBI lineage: Eukaryota > Metazoa > Chordata > Mammalia > Artiodactyla > Balaenopteridae > Balaenoptera > Balaenoptera ricei. Next base: position 74,442,764 of record NC_082650.1, read on the forward strand.
GATTCTAAGTGAAATAAGTCCCACAGAAAAAGACACTTATCATGAGATATCACTTATAGAGGGAATGTAAAAACCGCTACCCTTGAACTGAATTACAAAACAGAACAGAGTCACACGTTTAGAAAACACACTATGGCTGCTTAACGGGAAAGGTGAGGTGGGGTGATGCATAAAACAAGGGTTTCAAATTAGCTCAGATACCGTTCCATGAACCCAATATGTAATAGACAAGACCTACTCCTTGCTCAGTGAACTGGACTCAACACCCCCTATTCACCGCCCAAGAATATATCTGACTAGTAAGACTCTTAAAACCTATGTATTGATATCTCTCTGTAAGTGAGTCAAGTGGGTGTAAAGCGGCATAAACACAGCAGTGAAAAGCAGCTAAACCCCATTATAAAAATCAATTACTTTTCAAAACCCGTGAAACAAAGACAGTGAAAGAGAGAGAAATTCTTAGGAAATTCGTTCAGGGGCTGTGATGCCACCTGGATTGACCATATCTACACCCACAGCTGATTGAGACATAAGGGTGGACACTCTTGGGGCTGAGAGGTTTGGTGAGGTTGGGTGAGCAAACGCAGACCCTTTAAAGTAATATAGCGTGGTACCCATCCCATGGGTCCCAAATCTCCAGGTTCAAGGGCATCGTCCTACACTGAAAACATGCATGAGAAACCCCGAAGATGGTACACCGTGTGATCGGGAAAGGTTTCTAAAACGCACCTCATTTCTCATCTCCTTGTGCTCCGGTTCGCCATTCCAGCCGCTTTCCTAGCAATCTCCCTCCTTGGAGAATCAGCACCTTTATCCTCCTGTTCCGTACAGGTTGCAATTTGTCCTGAGGATGCACGGGAAGAGGGGGAACCAATGAGAGACTAGCTCTAGGTGTTGGGACTGGCACAGGTCACTCTATTTTCCCATCAGGAAGAAGAATTAACCACAGGCTCAGCCTCCCGCCAGGAACCAGAATACGGCCTGAAGCAATCCTGCGCTTTTGCGGCCAGCTCCCAAGAAAGCGAGTTGAAGAATGGAGCTCAGGGGCACTGCAATTCACAAACCTGCAGACTTAGAAATGATAACTCTCGTCCACAAATATATTGAGGGAAGGCAACGAAGAGGATTTGAAAGCAAGGCAGAATTGCAGGAAACAGATTTCAGGAGTTAGATTCGAATCGCCTTTAAAGCACAGGAAAAGCGGCAAAACCTCGACAATGATGCCCTTAGCCAAAAAGGGCGTATGCGTTTTTTCCTGAATATATTCAGGAAAAAACGCATACGCCCTTTTTGGCCAACCAAGCAACCTGGAAAGGCAAATCAGCGCTACAAAGAAGTCTCGCTTCCCATCGGTCAAAAGGGCCATGCTGAATAAAGTGTTAAAACCAGAAATGCAGGACAGGCCATGGAGAAATAGGAGCCTTGCTACGCTGATGGGCGGGATGTAAATTGCCAAAAGCCACTCTAGAGAAGTGTACGGTGTGTCCTGAAACATCGAAAAAACTCAGCTTAGAGAGCATAGGGCACTTCCACTCATGGGCGTATAAATTGGGAAAACTAAAAATCAGCAAGACACAGGCACCCCAAAGTTTTGGGCTACTCTGTTGACAAGAACCTCCACTTCGTTACACCTTAAATATCCCAGGAAAGAGAAGAATGGATAAAGAAGTTGTGGTCCTTATGTACAATGGAATATCACTCAGCCATGAAATCAATGTCATAAGGCTAGTAGCAGCATGATGAGTGGATTTAGGTATGACGATTCTAAGTGAAATAAGTCCCACAGAAAAAGACACTTATCATGAGATATCACTTATAGAGGGAATGTAAAAACCGCTACCCTTGAACTGAATTACAAAACAGAACAGAGTCACACGTTTAGAAAACACACTATGGCTGCTTAACGGGAAAGGTGAGGTGGGGTGATGCATAAAACAAGGGTTTCAAATTAGCTCAGATACCGTTCCATGAACCCAATATGTAATAGACAAGACCTACTCCTTGCTCAGTGAACTGGACTCAACACCCCCTATTCACCGCCCAAGAATATATCTGATTAGTAAGAATCTTAAAACCTATGTATTGATATCTCTCTGTAAGTGAGTCAAGTGGGTGTAAAGCGGCATAAACACAGCAGTGAAAAGCAGCTAAACCCCACTATAAAAATCAATTACTTTTCAAAACCCGTGAAACAAAGACAGTGAAAGAGAGAGAAATTCTTACAAAATTCGTTCAGGGGCTGTGATGCCACCTGGATTGACCATATCTAGACCCCCAGCTGATTGAGACATAAGGGTGGACACTCTTGGGGCTGAGAGGTTTGGTGAGGTTGGGTGAGCAAACGCAGACCCTTTAAATTAATACGGCGTGGTACCCATCCCATGGGTCCCAAATCTCCAGGTTCAAGGGCATCGTCCTACCTTGAAAACATGCATGAGAAACCCCGAAGATGGTACACCGTGTGATCGGGAAAGGTTTCTAAAACGCACCTCATTTCTCATCTCCTTGTGCTCCGGTTCGCCATTCCAGCCGCTTTCCTAGCAATCTCCCTCCTTGGAGAATCAGCACCTTTATCCTCCTGTTCCGTACAGGTTGCAATTTGTCCTGAGGATGCACGGGAAGAGGGGGAACCAATGAGAGACTAGCTCTAGGTGTTGGGACAGGCACAGGTCACTCTATTTTCCCATCAGGAAGAAGAATTAACCACAGGCTCAGCCTGCCGCCAGGAACCAGAATACGGCCTGAAGCAATCCTGCGCTTTTGCGGCCAGCTCCCAAGAAAGCGAGTTGAAGAATGGAGCTCAGGGGCACTGCAATTCACAAACCTGCAGACTTAGAAATGATAACTCTCGTCCACAAATATATTGAGGGAAGGCAACGAAGAGGATTTGAAAGCAAGGCAGAATTGCAGGAAACAGATTTCAGGAGGTAGATTCGAATCGCCTTTAAAGCACAGGAAAAGCGGCAAAACCTCGACAATGATGCCCTTGGCCAAAAAGGGCGTATGCGTTTTTTCCTGAATATATTCAGGAAAAAACGCATACGCCCTTTTTGGCCAACCAAGCAACCTGGAAAGGCAAATCAGCGCTACAAAGAAGTCTCGCTTCCCATCGGTCAAAAGGGCCATGCTGAATAAAGTGTCAAAACCAGAAATGCAGGACAGGCCATGGAGAAATAGGAGCCTTGCTACGCTGATGGGCGGGATGTAAATTGCCAAAAGCCACTCTAGAGAAGTGTACGGTGTGTCCTGAAACATCTAAAAAACTCAGCTTAGAGAGCATAGGGCACTTCTACTCATGGGCGTATAAATTGGGAAAACTAAAAATCAGCAAGACACAGGCACCCCAAAGTTTTGGGCTACTCTGTTGACAAGAACCTCCACTTCGTTACACCTTAAATATCCCAGGAAAGAGAAGAATGGATAAAGAAGTTGTGGTCCTTATGTACAATGGAATATCACTCAGCCATGAAATCAATGTCATAAGGCTAGTAGCAGCATGATGAGTGGATTTAGGTATGACGATTCTAAGTGAAATAAGTCCCACAGAAAAAGACACTTATCATGAGATATCACTTATAGAGGGAATGTAAAAACCGCTACCCTTGAACTGAATTACAAAACAGAACAGAGTCACACGTTTAGAAAACACACTATGGCTGCTTAACGGGAAAGGTGAGGTGGGGTGATGCATAAAACAAGGGTTTCAAATTAGCTCAGATACCGTTCCATGAACCCAATATGTAATAGACAAGACCTACTCCTTGCTCAGTGAACTGGACTCAACACCCCCTATTCACCGCCCAAGAATATATCTGACTAGTAAGACTCTTAAAACCTATGTATTGATATCTCTCTGTAAGTGAGTCAAGTGGGTGTAAAGCGGCATAAACACAGCAGTGAAAAGCAGCTAAACCCCATTATAAAAATCAATTACTTTTCAAAACCCGTGAAACAAAGACAGTGAAAGAGAGAGAAATTCTTAGGAAATTCGTTCAGGGGCTGTGATGCCACCTGGATTGACCATATCTAGACCCACAGCTGATTGAGACATAAGGGTGGACACTCTTGGGGCTGAGAGGTTTGGTGAGGTTGGGTGAGCAAACGCAGACCCTTTAAAGTAATATAGCGTGGTACCCATCCCATGGGTCCCAAATCTCCAGGTTCAAGGGCATCGTCCTACACTGAAAACATGCATGAGAAACCCCGAAGATGGTACACCGTGTGATCGGGAAAGGTTTCTAAAACGCACCTCATTTCTCATCTCCTTGTGCTCCGGTTCGCCATTCCAGCCGCTTTCCTAGCAATCTCCCTCCTTGGAGAATCAGCACCTTTATCCTCCTGTTCCGTACAGGTTGCAATTTGTCCTGAGGATGCACGGGAAGAGGGGGAACCAATGAGAGACTAGCTCTAGGTGTTGGGACTGGCACAGGTCACTCTATTTTCCCATCAGGAAGAAGAATTAACCACAGGCTCAGCCTCCCGCCAGGAACCAGAATACGGCCTGAAGCAATCCTGCGCTTTTGCGGCCAGCTCCCAAGAAAGCGAGTTGAAGAATGGAGCTCAGGGGCACTGCAATTCACAAACCTGCAGACTTAGAAATGATAACTCTCGTCCACAAATATATTGAGGGAAGGCAACGAAGAGGATTTGAAAGCAAGGCAGAATTGCAGGAAACAGATTTCAGGAGGTAGATTCGAATCGCCTTTAAAGCACAGGAAAAGCGGCAAAACCTCGACAATGATGCCCTTAGCCAAAAAGGGCGTATGCGTTTTTTCCTGAATATATTCAGGAAAAAACGCATACGCCCTTTTTGGCCAACCAAGCAACCTGGAAAGGCAAATCAGCGCTACAAAGAAGTCTCGCTTCCCATCGGTCAAAAGGGCCATGCTGAATAAAGTGTTAAAACCAGAAATGCAGGACAGGCCATGGAGAAATAGGAGCCTTGCTACGCTGATGGGCGGGATGTAAATTGCCAAAAGCCACTCTAGAGAAGTGTACGGTGTGTCCTGAAACATCTAAAAAACTCAGCTTAGAGAGCATAGGGCACTTCCACTCATGGGCGTATAAATTGGGAAAACTAAAAATCAGCAAGACACAGGCACCCCAAAGTTTTGGGCTACTCTGTTGACAAGAACCTCCACTTCGTTACACCTTAAATATCCCAGGAAAGAGAAGAATGGATAAAGAAGTTGTGGTCCTTATGTACAATGGAATATCACTCAGCCATGAAATCAATGTCATAAGGCTAGTAGCAGCATGATGAGTGGATTTAGGTATGACGATTCTAAGTGAAATAAGTCCCACAGAAAAAGACACTTATCATGAGATATCACTTATAGAGGGAATGTAAAAACCGCTACCCTTGAACTGAATTACAAAACAGAACAGAGTCACACGTTTAGAAAACACACTATGGCTGCTTAACGGGAAAGGTGAGGTGGGGTGATGCATAAAACAAGGGTTTCAAATTAGCTCAGATACCGTTCCATGAACCCAATATGTAATAGACAAGACCTACTCCTTGCTCAGTGAACTGGACTCAACACCCCCTATTCACCGCCCAAGAATATATCTGACTAGTAAGACTCTTAAAACCTATGTATTGATATCTCTCTGTAAGTGAGTCAAGTGGGTGTAAAGCGGCATAAACACAGCAGTGAAAAGCAGCTAAACCCCATTATAAAAATCAATTACTTTTCAAAACCCGTGAAACAAAGACAGTGAAAGAGAGAGAAATTCTTAGGAAATTCGTTCAGGGGCTGTGATGCCACCTGGATTGACCATATCTAGACCCCCAGCTGATTGAGACATAAGGGTGGACACTCTTGGGGCTGAGAGGTTTGGTGAGGTTGGGTGAGCAAACGCAGACCCTTTAAAGTAATATAGCGTGGTACCCATCCCATGGGTCCCAAATCTCCAGGTTCAAGGGCATCGTCCTACCTTGAAAACATGCATGAGAAACCCCGATGATGGTACACCGTGTGATCAGGAAAGGTTTCTAAAACGCACCTCATTTCTCATCTCCTTGTGATCCGGTTCGCCATTCCAGCCGCTTTACTAGCAATCTCCCTCCTTGGAGAATCAGCACCTTTATCCTCCTGTTCCGTACAGGTTGCAATTTGTCCTGAGGATGTACGGGAAGAGGGGGAACCAATGAGAGACTAGCTCTAAGTGTAGGGACAGGCACAGGTCACTCTATTTTCCCATCAGGAAGAAGAATTAACCACAGGCTCAGCCTCCCGCCAGGAACCAGAATACGGCCTGAAGCAATCCTGCGCTTTTGCGGCCAGCTCCCAAGAAAGCGAGTTGAAGAATGGAGCTCAGGGGCACTGCAATTCACAAACCTGCAGACTTAGAAATGATAACTCTCGTCCACAGATATATTGAGGGAAGGCAACGAAGAGGATTTGAAAGCAAGGCAGAATTGCAGGAAACAGATTTCAGGAGGTAGATTCGAATCGCCTTTAAAGCACAGGAAAAGCGGCAAAACCTCGACAATGATGCCCTTGGCCAAAAAGGGCGTATGCGTTTTTTCCTGAATATATTCAGGAAAAAACGCATACGCCCTTTTTGGCCAACCAAGCAACCTGGAAAGGCAAATCAGCGCTACAAAGAAGTCTCGCTTCCCATCGGTCAAAAGGGCCATGCTGAATAAAGTGTCAAAACCAGAAATGCAGGACAGGCCATGGAGAAATAGGAGCCTTGCTACGCTGATGGGCGGGATGTAAATTGCCAAAAGCCACTCTAGAGAAGTGTACGGTGTGTCCTGAAACATCTAAAAAACTCAGCTTAGAGAGCATAGGGCACTTCCACTCATGGGCGTATAAATTGGGAAAACTAAAACTCAGCAAGACACAGGCACCCCAAAGTTTTGGGCTACTCTGTTGACAAGAACCTCCACTTCGTTACACCTTAAATATCCCAGGAAAGAGAAGAATGGATAAAGAAGTTGTGGTCCTTATGTACAATGGAATATCACTCAGCCATGAAATCAATGTCATAAGGCTAGTAGCAGCATGATGAGTGGATTTAGGTATGACGATTCTAAGTGAAATAAGTCCCACAGAAAAAGACACTTATCATGAGATATCACTTATAGAGGGAATGTAAAAACCGCTACCCTTGAACTGAATTACAAAACAGAACAGAGTCACACGTTTAGAAAACAGACTATGGCTGCTTAACGGGAAAGGTGAGGTGGGGTGATGCATAAAACAAGGGTTTCAAATTAGCTCAGATACCGTTCCATGAACCCAATATGTAATAGACAAGACCTACTCCTTGCTCAGTGAACTGGACTCAACACCCCCTATTCACCGCCCAAGAATATATCTGACTAGTAAGACTCTTAAAACCTATGTATTGATATCTCTCTGTAAGTGAGTCAAGTGGGTGTAAAGCGGCATAAACACAGCAGTGAAAAGCAGCTAAACCCCACTATAAAAATCAATTACTTTTCAAAACCCGTGAAACAAAGACAGTGAAAGAGAGAGAAATTCTTAGGAAATTCGTTCAGGGGCTGTGATGCCACCTGGATTGACCATATCTAGACCCCCAGCTGATTGAGACATAAGGGTGGACACTCTTGGGGCTGAGAGGTTTGGTGAGGTTGGGTGAGCAAACGCAGACCCTTTAAAGTAATATAGCGTGGTACCCATCCCATGGGTCCCAAATCTCCAGGTTCAAGGGCATCGTCCTACCTTGAAAACATGCATGAGAAACCCCGAAGATGGTACACCGTGTGATCGGGAAAGGTTTCTAAAACGCACCTCATTTCTCATCTCCTTGTGATCCGGTTCGCCATTCCAGCCGCTTTACTAGCAATCTCCCTCCTTGGAGAATCAGCACCTTTATCCTCCTGTTCCGTACAGGTTGCAATTTGTCCTGAGGATGCACGGGAAGAGGGGGAACCAATGAGAGACTAGCTCTAAGTGTAGGGACAGGCACAGGTCACTCTATTTTCCCATCAGGAAGAAGAATTAACCACAGGCTCAGCCTGCCGCCAGGAACCAGAATACGGCCTGAAGCAATCCTGCGCTTTTGCGGCCAGCTCCCAAGAAAGCGAGTTGAAGAATGGAGCTCAGGGGCACTGCAATTCACAAACCTGCAGACTTAGAAATGATAACTCTCGTCCACAGATATATTGAGGGAAGGCAACGAAGAGGATTTGAAAGCAAGGCAGAATTGCAGGAAACAGATTTCAGGAGGTAGATTCGAATCGCCTTTAAAGCACAGGAAAAGCGGCAAAACCTCGACAATGATGCCCTTGGCCAAAAAGGGCGTATGCGTTTTTTCCTGAATATATTCAGGAAAAAACGCATACGCCCTTTTTGGCCAACCAAGCAACCTGGAAAGGCAAATCAGCGCTACAAAGAAGTCTCGCTTCCCATCGGTCAAAAGGGCCATGCTGAATAAAGTGTCAAAACCAGAAATGCAGGACAGGCCATGGAGAAATAGGAGCCTTGCTACGCTGATGGGCGGGATGTAAATTGCCAAAAGCCACTCTGGAGAAGTGTACGGTGTGTCCTGAAACATCTAAAAAACTCAGCTTAGAGAGCATAGGGCACTTCCACTCATGGGCGTATAAATTGGGAAAACTAAAACTCAGCAAGACACAGGCACCCCAAAGTTTTGGGCTACTCTGTTGACAAGAACCTCCACTTCGTTACACCTTAAATATCCCAGGAAAGAGAAGAATGGATAAAGAAGTTGTGGTCCTTATGTACAATGGAATATCACTCAGCCATGAAATCAATGTCATAAGGCTAGTAGCAGCATGATGAGTGGATTTAGGTATGACGATTCTAAGTGAAATAAGTCCCACAGAAAAAGACACTTATCATGAGATATCACTTATAGAGGGAATGTAAAAACCGCTACCCTTGAACTGAATTACAAAACAGAACAGAGTCACACGTTTAGAAAACACACTATGGCTGCTTAACGGGAAAGGTGAGGTGGGGTGATGCATAAAACAAGGGTTTCAAATTAGCTCAGATACCGTTCCATGAACCCAATATGTAATAGACAAGACCTACTCCTTGCTCAGTGAACTGGACTCAACACCCCCTATTCACCGCCCAAGAATATATCTGACTAGTAAGAATCTTAAAACCTATGTATTGATATCTCTCTGTAAGTGAGTCAAGTGGGTGTAAAGCGGCATAAACACAGCAGTGAAAAGCAGCTAAACCCCATTATAAAAATCAATTACTTTTCAAAACCCGTGAAACAAAGACAGTGAAAGAGAGAGAAATTCTTACGAAATTCGTTCAGGGGCTGTGATGCCACCTGGATTGACCATATCTAGACCCCCAGCTGATTGAGACATAAGGGTGGACACTCTTGGGGCTGAGAGGTTTGGTGAGGTTGGGTGAGCAAACGCAGACCCTTTAAAGTAATATAGCGTGGTACCCATCCCATGGGTCCCAAATCTCCAGGTTCAAGGGCATCGTCCTACCTTGAAAACATGCATGAGAAACCCCGAAGATGGTACACCGTGTGATCGGGAAAGGTTTCTAAAACGCACCTCATTTCTCATCTCCTTGTGCTCCGGTTCGCCATTCCAGCCGCTTTCCTAGCAATCTCCCTCCTTGGAGAATCAGCACCTTTATCCTCCTGTTCCGTACAGGTTGCAATTTGTCCTGAGGATGCACGGGAAGAGGGGGAACCAATGAGAGACTAGCTCTAGGTGTTGGGACAGGCACAGGTCACTCTATTTTCCCATCAGGAAGAAGAATTAACCACAGGCTCAGCCTGCCGCCAGGAACCAGAATACGGCCTGAAGCAATCCTGCGCTTTTGCGGCCAGCTCCCAAGAAAGCGAGTTGAAGAATGGAGCTCAGGGGCACTGCAATTCACAAACCTGCAGACTTAGAAATGATAACTCTCGTCCACAGATATATTGAGGGAAGGCAACGAAGAGGATTTGAAAGCAAGGCAGAATTGCAGGAAACAGATTTCAGGAGGTAGATTCGAATCGCCTTTAAAGCACAGGAAAAGCGGCAAAACCTCGACAATGATGCCCTTGGCCAAAAAGGGCGTATGCGTTTTTTCCTGAATATATTCAGGAAAAAACGCATACGCCCTTTTTGGCCAACCAAGCAACCTGGAAAGGCAAATCAGCGCTACAAAGAAGTCTCGCTTCCCATCGGTCAAAAGGGCCATGCTGAATAAAGTGTCAAAACCAGAAATGCAGGACAGGCCATGGAGAAATAGGAGCCTTGCTACGCTGATGGGCGGGATGTAAATTGCCAAAAGCCACTCTAGAGAAGTGTACGGTGTGTCCTGAAACATCTAAAAAACTCAGCTTAGAGAGCATAGGGCACTTCCACTCATGGGCGTATAAATTGGGAAAACTAAAACTCAGCAAGACACAGGCACCCCAAAGTTTTGGGCTACTCTGTTGACAAGAACCTCCACTTCGTTACACCTTAAATATCCCAGGAAAGAGAAGAATGGATAAAGAAGTTGTGGTCCTTATGTACAATGGAATATCACTCAGCCATGAAATCAATGTCATAAGGCTAGTAGCAGCATGATGAGTGGATTTAGGTATGACGATTCTAAGTGAAATAAGTCCCACAGAAAAAGACACTTATCATGAGATATCACTTATAGAGGGAATGTAAAAACCGCTACCCTTGAACTGAATTACAAAACAGAACAGAGTCACACGTTTAGAAAACACACTATGGCTGCTTAACGGGAAAGGTGAGGTGGGGTGATGCATAAAACAAGGGTTTCAAATTAGCTCAGATACCGTTCCATGAACCCAATATGTAATAGACAAGACCTACTCCTTGCTCAGTGAACTGGACTCAACACCCCCTATTCACCGCCCAAGAATATATCTGACTAGTAAGACTCTTAAAACCTATGTATTGATATCTCTCTGTAAGTGAGTCAAGTGGGTGTAAAGCGGCATAAACACAGCAGTGAAAAGCAGCTAAACCCCATTATAAAAATCAATTACTTTTCAAAACCCGTGAAACAAAGACAGTGAAAGAGAGAGAAATTCTTAGGAAATTCGTTCAGGGGCTGTGATGCCACCTGGATTGACCATATCTAGACCCACAGCTGATTGAGACATAAGGGTGGACACTCTTGGGGCTGAGAGGTTTGGTGAGGTTGGGTGAGCAAACGCAGACCCTTTAAAGTAATATAGCGTGGTACCCATCCCATGGGTCCCAAATCTCCAGGTTCAAGGGCATCGTCCTACACTGAAAACATGCATGAGAAACCCCGAAGATGGTACACCGTGTGATCGGGAAAGGTTTCTAAAACGCACCTCATTTCTCATCTCCTTGTGCTCCGGTTCGCCATTCCAGCCGCTTTACTAGCAATCTCCCTCCTTGGAGAATCAGCACCTTTATCCTCCTGTTCCGTATAGGTTGCAATTGGTCCTGAGGATGCACGGGAAGAGGGGGAACCAATGAGAGACTAGCTCTAGGTGTTGGGACAGGCACAGGTCACTCTATTTTCCCATCAGGAAGAAGAATTAACCACAGGCTCAGCCTGCCGCCAGGAACCAGAATACGGCCTGAAGCAATCCTGCGCTTTTGCGGCCAGCTCCCAAGAAAGCGAGTTGAAGAATGGAGCTCAGGGGCACTGCAATTCACAAACCTGCAGACTTAGAAATGATAACTCTCGTCCACAGATATATTGAGGGAAGGCAACGAAGAGGATTTGAAAGCAAGGCAGAATTGCAGGAAACAGATTTCAGGAGGTAGATTCGAATCGCCTTTAAAGCACAGGAAAAGCGGCAAAACCTCGACAATGATGCCCTTGGCCAAAAAGGGCGTATGCGTTTTTTCCTGAATATATTCAGGAAAAAACGCATACGCCCTTTTTGGCCAACCAAGCAACCTGGAAAGGCAAATCAGCGCTACAAAGAAGTCTCGCTTCCCATCGGTCAAAAGGGCCATGCTGAATAAAGTGTCAAAACCAGAAATGCAGGACAGGCCATGGAGAAATAGGAGCCTTGCTACGCTGATGGGCGGGATGTAAATTGCCAAAAGCCACTCTAGAGAAGTGTACGGTGTGTCCTGAAACATCTAAAAAAACTCAGCTTAGAGAGCGTAGGGCACTTCCACTCATGGGCGTATAAATTGGGAAAACTAAAAATCAGCAAGACACAGGCACCCCAAAGTTTTGGGCTACTCTGTTGACAAGAACCTCCACTTCGTTACACCTTAAATATCCCAGGAAAGAGAAGAATGGATAAAGAAGTTGTGGTCCTTATGTACAATGGAATATCACTCAGCCATGAAATCAATGTCATAAGGCTAGTAGCAGCATGATGAGTGGATTTAGGTATGACGATTCTAAGTGAAATAAGTCCCACAGAAAAAGACACTTATCATGAGATATCACTTATAGAGGGAATGTAAAAACCGCTACCCTTGAACTGAATTACAAAACAGAACAGAGTCACACGTTTAGAAAACAGACTATGGCTGCTTAACGGGAAAGGTGAGGTGGGGTGATGCATAAAACAAGGGTTTCAAATTAGCTCAGATACCGTTCCATGAACCCAATATGTAATAGACAAGACCTACTCCTTGCTCAGTGAACTGGACTCAACACCCCCTATTCACCGCCCAAGAATATATCTGACTAGTAAGACTCTTAAAACCTATGTATTGATATCTCTCTGTAAGTGAGTCAAGTGGGTGTAAAGCGGCATAAACACAGCAGTGAAAAGCAGCTAAACCCCACTATAAAAATCAATTACTTTTCAAAACCCGTGAAACAAAGACAGTGAAAGAGAGAGAAATTCTTAGGAAATTCGTTCAGGGGCTGTGATGCCACCTGGATTGACCATATCTACACCCACAGCTGATTGAGACATAAGGGTGGACACTCTTGGGGCTGAGAGGTTTGGTGAGGTTGGGTGAGCAAACGCAGACCCTTTAAAGTAATATAGCGTGGTACCCATCCCATGGGTCCCAAATCTCCAGGTTCAAGGGCATCGTCCTACACTGAAAACATGCATGAGAAACCCCGAAGATGGTACACCGTGTGATCGGGAAAGGTTTCTAAAACGCACCTCATTTCTCATCTCCTTGTGCTCCGGTTCGCCATTCCAGCCGCTTTCCTAGCAATCTCCCTCCTTGGAGAATCAGCACCTTTATCCTCCTGTTCCGTACAGGTTGCAATTTGTCCTGAGGATGCACGGGAAGAGGGGGAACCAATGAGAGACTAGCTCTAGGTGTTGGGACTGGCACAGGTCACTCTATTTTCCCATCAGGAAGAAGAATTAACCACAGGCTCAGCCTCCCGCCAGGAACCAGAATACGGCCTGAAGCAATCCTGCGCTTTTGCGGCCAGCTCCCAAGAAAGCGAGTTGAAGAATGGAGCTCAGGGGCACTGCAATTCACAAACCTGCAGACTTAGAAATGATAACTCTCGTCCACAAATATATTGAGGGAAGGCAACGAAGAGGATTTGAAAGCAAGGCAGAATTGCAGGAAACAGATTTCAGGAGTTAGATTCGAATCGCCTTTAAAGCACAGGAAAAGCGGCAAAACCTCGACAATGATGCCCTTAGCCAAAAAGGGCGTATGCGTTTTTTCCTGAATATATTCAGGAAAAAACGCATACGCCCTTTTTGGCCAACCAAGCAACCTGGAAAGGCAAATCAGCGCTACAAAGAAGTCTCGCTTCCCATCGGTCAAAAGGGCCATGCTGAATAAAGTGTTAAAACCAGAAATGCAGGACAGGCCATGGAGAAATAGGAGCCTTGCTACGCTGATGGGCGGGATGTAAATTGCCAAAAGCCACTCTAGAGAAGTGTACGGTGTGTCCTGAAACATCGAAAAAACTCAGCTTAGAGAGCATAGGGCACTTCCACTCATGGGCGTATAAATTGGGAAAACTAAAAATCAGCAAGACACAGGCACCCCAAAGTTTTGGGCTACTCTGTTGACAAGAACCTCCACTTCGTTACACCTTAAATATCCCAGGAAAGAGAAGAATGGATAAAGAAGTTGTGGTCCTTATGTACAATGGAATATCACTCAGCCATGAAATCAATGTCATAAGGCTAGTAGCAGCATGATGAGTGGATTTAGGTATGACGATTCTAAGTGAAATAAGTCCCACAGAAAAAGACACTTATCATGAGATATCACTTATAGAGGGAATGTAAAAACCGCTACCCTTGAACTGAATTACAAAACAGAACACAGTCACACGTTTAGAAAACACCCTATGGCTGCTTAACGGGAAAGGTGAGGTGGGGTGATGCATAAAACAAGGGTTTCAAATTAGCTCAGATACCGTTCCATGAACCCAATATGTAATAGACAAGACCTACTCCTTGCTCAGTGAACTGGACTCAACACGCCCTATTCACCGCCCAAGAATATATCTGACTAGTAAGAATCTTAAAACCTATGTATTGATATCTCTCTGTAAGTGAGTCAAGTGGGTGTAAAGCGGCATAAACACAGCAGTGAAAAGCAGCTAAACCCCATTATAAAAATCAATTACTTTTCAAAACCCGAGAAACAAAGACAGTGAAAGAGAGAGAAATTCTTACAAAATTCGTTCAGGGGCTGTGATGCCACCTGGATTGACCATATCTAGACCCACAGCTGATTGAGACATAAGGGTGGACACTCTTGGGGCTGAGAGGTTTGGTGAGGTTGGGTGAGCAAACGCAGACGCTTTAAAGTAATATAGCGTGGTACCCATCCCATGGGTCCCAAATCTCCAGGTTCAAGGGCATCGTCCTACCTTGAAAACATGCATGAGAAACCCCGAAGATGGTACACCGTGTGATCGGGAAAGGTTTCTAAAACGCACCTCATTTCTCATCTCCTTGTGCTCCGGTTCGCCATTCCAGCCGCTTTCCTAGCAATCTCCCTCCTTGGAGAATCAGCACCTTTATCCTCCTGTTCCGTACAGGTTGCAATTTGTCCTGAGGATGCACGGGAAGAGGGGGAACCAATGAGAGACTAGCTCTAGGTGTTGGGACAGGCACAGGTCACTCTATTTTCCCATCAGGAAGAAGAATTAACCACAGGCTCAGCCTGCCGCCAGGAACCAGAATACGGCCTGAAGCAATCCTGCGCTTTTGCGGCCAGCTCCCAAGAAAGCGAGTTGAAGAATGGAGCTCAGGGGCACTGCAATTCACAAACCTGCAGACTTAGAAATGATAACTCTCGTCCACAAATATATTGAGGGAAGGCAACGAAGAGGATTTGAAAGCAAGGCAGAATTGCAGGAAACAGATTTCAGGAGGTAGATTCGAATCGCCTTTAAAGCACAGGAAAAGCGGCAAAACCTCGACAATGATGCCCTTGGCCAAAAAGGGCGTATGCGTTTTTTCCTGAATATATTCAGGAAAAAACGCATACGCCCTTTTTGGCCAACCAAGCAACCTGGAAAGGCAAATCAGCGCTACAAAGAAGTCTCGCTTCCCATCGGTCAAAAGGGCCATGCTGAATAAAGTGTCAAAACCAGAAATGCAGGACAGGCCATGGAGAAATAGGAGCCTTGCTACGCTGATGGGCGGGATGTAAATTGCCAAAAGCCACTCTAGAGAAGTGTACGGTGTGTCCTGAAACATCTAAAAAACTCAGCTTAGAGAGCATAGGGCACTTCTACTCATGGGCGTATAAATTGGGAAAACTAAAAATCAGCAAGACACAGGCACCCCAAAGTTTTGGGCTACTCTGTTGACAAGAACCTCCACTTCGTTACACCTTAAATATCCCAGGAAAGAGAAGAATGGATAAAGAAGTTGTGGTCCTTATGTACAATGGAATATCACTCAGCCATGAAATCAATGTCATAAGGCTAGTAGCAGCATGATGAGTGGATTTAGGTATGACGATTCTAAGTGAAATAAGTCCCACAGAAAAAGACACTTATCATGAGATATCACTTATAGAGGGAATGTAAAAACCGCTACCCTTGAACTGAATTACAAAACAGAACAGAGTCACACGTTTAGAAAACAGACTATGGCTGCTTAACGGGAAAGGTGAGGTGGGGTGATGCATAAAACAAGGGTTTCAAATTAGCTCAGATACCGTTCCATGAACCCAATATGTAATAGACAAGACCTACTCCTTGCTCAGTGAACTGGACTCAACACCCCCTATTCACCGCCCAAGAATATATCTGACTAGTAAGACTCTTAAAACCTATGTATTGATATCTCTCTGTAAGTGAGTCAAGTGGGTGTAAAGCGGCATAAACACAGCAGTGAAAAGCAGCTAAACCCCATTATAAAAATCAATTACTTTTCAAAACCCGTGAAACAAAGACAGTGAAAGAGAGAGAAATTCTTAGGAAATTCGTTCAGGGGCTGTGATGCCACCTGGATTGACCATATCTAGACCCCCAGCTGATTGAGACATAAGGGTGGACACTCTTGGGGCTGAGAGTTTTGGTGAGGTTGGGTGAGCAAACGCAGACCCTTTAAAGTAATATAGCGTGGTACCCATCCCATGGGTCCCAAATCTCCAGGTTCAAGGGCATCGTCCTACACTGAAAACATGCATGAGAAACCCCGAAGATGGTACACCGTGTGATCGGGAAAGGTTTCTAAAACGCACCTCATTTCTCATCTCCTTGTGCTCCGGTTCGCCATTCCAGCCGCTTTCCTAGCAATCTCCCTCCTTGGAGAATCAGCACCTTTATCCTCCTGTTCCGTACAGGTTGCAATTTGTCCTGAGGATGCACGGGAAGAGGGGGAACCAATGAGAGACTAGCTCTAGGTGTTGGGACTGGCACAGGTCACTCTATTTTCCCATCAGGAAGAAGAATTAACCACAGGCTCAGCCTCCCGCCAGGAACCAGAATACGGCCTGAAGCAATCCTGCGCTTTTGCGGCCAGCTCCCAAGAAAGCGAGTTGAAGAATGGAGCTCAGGGGCACTGCAATTCACAAACCTGCAGACTTAGAAATGATAACTCTCGTCCACAAATATATTGAGGGAAGGCAACGAAGAGGATTTGAAAGCAAGGCAGAATTGCAGGAAACAGATTTCAGGAGGTAGATTCGAATCGCCTTTAAAGCACAGGAAAAGCGGCAAAACCTCGACAATGATGCCCTTAGCCAAAAAGGGCGTATGCGTTTTTTCCTGAATATATTCAGGAAAAAACGCATACGCCCTTTTTGGCCAACCAAGCAACCTGGAAAGGCAAATCAGCGCTACAAAGAAGTCTCGCTTCCCATCGGTCAAAAGGGCCATGCTGAATAAAGTGTTAAAACCAGAAATGCAGGACAGGCCATGGAGAAATAGGAGCCTTGCTACGCTGATGGGCGGGATGTAAATTGCCAAAAGCCACTCTAGAGAAGTGTACGGTGTGTCCTGAAACATCGAAAAAACTCAGCTTAGAGAGCATAGGGCACTTCCACTCATGGGCGTATAAATTGGGAAAACTAAAAATCAGCAAGACACAGGCACCCCAAAGTTTTGGGCTACTCTGTTGACAAGAACCTCCACTTCGTTACACCTTAAATATCCCAGGAAAGAGAAGAATGGATAAAGAAGTTGTGGTCCTTATGTACAATGGAATATCACTCAGCCATGAAATCAATGTCATAAGGCTAGTAGCAGCATGATGAGTGGATTTAGGTATGACGATTCTAAGTGAAATAAGTCCCACAGAAAAAGACACTTATCATGAGATATCACTTAT
The DNA here is from genome assembly GCF_028023285.1 of Balaenoptera ricei. Taxonomy (NCBI): domain Eukaryota; kingdom Metazoa; phylum Chordata; class Mammalia; order Artiodactyla; family Balaenopteridae; genus Balaenoptera; species Balaenoptera ricei. The sequence goes on from NC_082650.1 coordinate 74,460,422, forward strand.
AGAGGGAATGTAAAAACCGCTACCCTTGAACTGAATTACAAAACAGAACAGAGTCACACGTTTAGAAAACAGACTATGGCTGCTTAACGGGAAAGGTGAGGTGGGGTGATGCATAAAACAAGGGTTTCAAATTAGCTCAGATACCGTTCCATGAACCCAATATGTAATAGACAAGACCTACTCCTTGCTCAGTGAACTGGACTCAACACCCCCTATTCACCGCCCAAGAATATATCTGACTAGTAAGACTCTTAAAACCTATGTATTGATATCTCTCTGTAAGTGAGTCAAGTGGGTGTAAAGCGGCATAAACACAGCAGTGAAAAGCAGCTAAACCCCATTATAAAAATCAATTACTTTTCAAAACCCGTGAAACAAAGACAGTGAAAGAGAGAGAAATTCTTACGAAATTCGTTCAGGGGCTGTGATGCCACCTGGATTGACCATATCTAGACCCCCAGCTGATTGAGACATAAGGGTGGACACTCTTGGGGCTGAGAGTTTTGGTGAGGTTGGGTGAGCAAACGCAGACCCTTTAAAGTAATATAGCGTGGTACCCATCCCATGGGTCCCAAATCTCCAGGTTCAAGGGCATCGTCCTACCTTGAAAACATGCATGAGAAACCCCGAAGATGGTACACCGTGTGATCGGGAAAGGTTTCTAAAACGCACCTCATTTCTCATCTCCTTGTGATCCGGTTCGCCATTCCAGCCGCTTTACTAGCAATCTCCCTCCTTGGAGAATCAGCACCTTTATCCTCCTGTTCCGTACAGGTTGCAATTTGTCCTGAGGATGCACGGGAAGAGGGGGAACCAATGAGAGACTAGCTCTAAGTGTAGGGACAGGCACAGGTCACTCTATTTTCCCATCAGGAAGAAGAATTAACCACAGGCTCAGCCTGCCGCCAGGAACCAGAATACGGCCTGAAGCAATCCTGCGCTTTTGCGGCCAGCTCCCAAGAAAGCGAGTTGAAGAATGGAGCTCAGGGGCACTGCAATTCACAAACCTGCAGACTTAGAAATGATAACTCTCGTCCACAGATATATTGAGGGAAGGCAACGAAGAGGATTTGAAAGCAAGGCAGAATTGCAGGAAACAGATTTCAGGAGGTAGATTCGAATCGCCTTTAAAGCACAGGAAAAGCGGCAAAACCTCGACAATGATGCCCTTGGCCAAAAAGGGCGTATGCGTTTTTTCCTGAATATATTCAGGAAAAAACGCATACGCCCTTTTTGGCCAACCAAGCAACCTGGAAAGGCAAATCAGCGCTACAAAGAAGTCTCGCTTCCCATCGGTCAAAAGGGCCATGCTGAATAAAGTGTCAAAACCAGAAATGCAGGACAGGCCATGGAGAAATAGGAGCCTTGCTACGCTGATGGGCGGGATGTAAATTGCCAAAAGCCACTCTGGAGAAGTGTACGGTGTGTCCTGAAACATCTAAAAAACTCAGCTTAGAGAGCATAGGGCACTTCCACTCATGGGCGTATAAATTGGGAAAACTAAAACTCAGCAAGACACAGGCACCCCAAAGTTTTGGGCTACTCTGTTGACAAGAACCTCCACTTCGTTACACCTTAAATATCCCAGGAAAGAGAAGAATGGATAAAGAAGTTGTGGTCCTTATGTACAATGGAATATCACTCAGCCATGAAATCAATGTCATAAGGCTAGTAGCAGCATGATGAGTGGATTTAGGTATGACGATTCTAAGTGAAATAAGTCCCACAGAAAAAGACACTTATCATGAGATATCACTTATAGAGGGAATGTAAAAACCGCTACCCTTGAACTGAATTACAAAACAGAACAGAGTCACACGTTTAGAAAACACACTATGGCTGCTTAACGGGAAAGGTGAGGTGGGGTGATGCATAAAACAAGGGTTTCAAATTAGCTCAGATACCGTTCCATGAACCCAATATGTAATAGACAAGACCTACTCCTTGCTCAGTGAACTGGACTCAACACCCCCTATTCACCGCCCAAGAATATATCTGACTAGTAAGAATCTTAAAACCTATGTATTGATATCTCTCTGTAAGTGAGTCAAGTGGGTGTAAAGCGGCATAAACACAGCAGTGAAAAGCAGCTAAACCCCATTATAAAAATCAATTACTTTTCAAAACCCGTGAAACAAAGACAGTGAAAGAGAGAGAAATTCTTACGAAATTCGTTCAGGGGCTGTGATGCCACCTGGATTGACCATATCTAGACCCCCAGCTGATTGAGACATAAGGGTGGACACTCTTGGGGCTGAGAGGTTTGGTGAGGTTGGGTGAGCAAACGCAGACCCTTTAAAGTAATATAGCGTGGTACCCATCCCATGGGTCCCAAATCTCCAGGTTCAAGGGCATCGTCCTACCTTGAAAACATGCATGAGAAACCCCGAAGATGGTACACCGTGTGATCGGGAAAGGTTTCTAAAACGCACCTCATTTCTCATCTCCTTGTGCTCCGGTTCGCCATTCCAGCCGCTTTCCTAGCAATCTCCCTCCTTGGAGAATCAGCACCTTTATCCTCCTGTTCCGTACAGGTTGCAATTTGTCCTGAGGATGCACGGGAAGAGGGGGAACCAATGAGAGACTAGCTCTAGGTGTTGGGACAGGCACAGGTCACTCTATTTTCCCATCAGGAAGAAGAATTAACCACAGGCTCAGCCTGCCGCCAGGAACCAGAATACGGCCTGAAGCAATCCTGCGCTTTTGCGGCCAGCTCCCAAGAAAGCGAGTTGAAGAATGGAGCTCAGGGGCACTGCAATTCACAAACCTGCAGACTTAGAAATGATAACTCTCGTCCACAGATATATTGAGGGAAGGCAACGAAGAGGATTTGAAAGCAAGGCAGAATTGCAGGAAACAGATTTCAGGAGGTAGATTCGAATCGCCTTTAAAGCACAGGAAAAGCGGCAAAACCTCGACAATGATGCCCTTGGCCAAAAAGGGCGTATGCGTTTTTTCCTGAATATATTCAGGAAAAAACGCATACGCCCTTTTTGGCCAACCAAGCAACCTGGAAAGGCAAATCAGCGCTACAAAGAAGTCTCGCTTCCCATCGGTCAAAAGGGCCATGCTGAATAAAGTGTCAAAACCAGAAATGCAGGACAGGCCATGGAGAAATAGGAGCCTTGCTACGCTGATGGGCGGGATGTAAATTGCCAAAAGCCACTCTAGAGAAGTGTACGGTGTGTCCTGAAACATCTAAAAAACTCAGCTTAGAGAGCATAGGGCACTTCCACTCATGGGCGTATAAATTGGGAAAACTAAAAATCAGCAAGACACAGGCACCCCAAAGTTTTGGGCTACTCTGTTGACAAGAACCTCCACTTCGTTACACCTTAAATATCCCAGGAAAGAGAAGAATGGATAAAGAAGTTGTGGTCCTTATGTACAATGGAATATCACTCAGCCATGAAATCAATGTCATAAGGCTAGTAGCAGCATGATGAGTGGATTTAGGTATGACGATTCTAAGTGAAATAAGTCCCACAGAAAAAGACACTTATCATGAGATATCACTTATAGAGGGAATGTAAAAACCGCTACCCTTGAACTGAATTACAAAACAGAACAGAGTCACACGTTTAGAAAACACACTATGGCTGCTTAACGGGAAAGGTGAGGTGGGGTGATGCATAAAACAAGGGTTTCAAATTAGCTCAGATACCGTTCCATGAACCCAATATGTAATAGACAAGACCTACTCCTTGCTCAGTGAACTGGACTCAACACCCCCTATTCACCGCCCAAGAATATATCTGACTAGTAAGACTCTTAAAACCTATGTATTGATATCTCTCTGTAAGTGAGTCAAGTGGGTGTAAAGCGGCATAAACACAGCAGTGAAAAGCAGCTAAACCCCATTATAAAAATCAACTACTTTTCAAAACCCGTGAAACAAAGACAGTGAAAGAGAGAGAAATTCTTAGGAAATTCGTTCAGGGGCTGTGATGCCACCTGGATTGACCATATCTAGACCCACAGCTGATTGAGACATAAGGGTGGACACTCTTGGGGCTGAGAGGTTTGGTGAGGTTGGGTGAGCAAACGCAGACCCTTTAAAGTAATATAGCGTGGTACCCATCCCATGGGTCCCAAATCTCCAGGTTCAAGGGCATCGTCCTACACTGAAAACATGCATGAGAAACCCCGAAGATGGTACACCGTGTGATCGGGAAAGGTTTCTAAAACGCACCTCATTTCTCATCTCCTTGTGCTCCGGTTCGCCATTCCAGCCGCTTTACTAGCAATCTCCCTCCTTGGAGAATCAGCACCTTTATCCTCCTGTTCCGTATAGGTTGCAATTGGTCCTGAGGATGCACGGGAAGAGGGGGAACCAATGAGAGACTAGCTCTAGGTGTTGGGACAGGCACAGGTCACTCTATTTTCCCATCAGGAAGAAGAATTAACCACAGGCTCAGCCTGCCGCCAGGAACCAGAATACGGCCTGAAGCAATCCTGCGCTTTTGCGGCCAGCTCCCAAGAAAGCGAGTTGAAGAATGGAGCTCAGGGGCACTGCAATTCACAAACCTGCAGACTTAGAAATGATAACTCTCGTCCACAGATATATTGAGGGAAGGCAACGAAGAGGATTTGAAAGCAAGGCAGAATTGCAGGAAACAGATTTCAGGAGGTAGATTCGAATCGCCTTTAAAGCACAGGAAAAGCGGCAAAACCTCGACAATGATGCCCTTGGCCAAAAAGGGCGTATGCGTTTTTTCCTGAATATATTCAGGAAAAAACGCATACGCCCTTTTTGGCCAACCAAGCAACCTGGAAAGGCAAATCAGCGCTACAAAGAAGTCTCGCTTCCCATCGGTCAAAAGGGCCATGCTGAATAAAGTGTCAAAACCAGAAATGCAGGACAGGCCATGGAGAAATAGGAGCCTTGCTACGCTGATGGGCGGGATGTAAATTGCCAAAAGCCACTCTAGAGAAGTGTACGGTGTGTCCTGAAACATCTAAAAAACTCAGCTTAGAGAGCGTAGGGCACTTCCACTCATGGGCGTATAAATTGGGAAAACTAAAAATCAGCAAGACACAGGCACCCCAAAGTTTTGGGCTACTCTGTTGACAAGAACCTCCACTTCGTTACACCTTAAATATCCCAGGAAAGAGAAGAATGGATAAAGAAGTTGTGGTCCTTATGTACAATGGAATATCACTCAGCCATGAAATCAATGTCATAAGGCTAGTAGCAGCATGATGAGTGGATTTAGGTATGACGATTCTAAGTGAAATAAGTCCCACAGAAAAAGACACTTATCATGAGATATCACTTATAGAGGGAATGTAAAAACCGCTACCCTTGAACTGAATTACAAAACAGAACAGAGTCACACGTTTAGAAAACACACTATGGCTGCTTAACGGGAAAGGTGAGGTGGGGTGATGCATAAAACAAGGGTTTCAAATTAGCTCAGATACCGTTCCATGAACCCAATATGTAATAGACAAGACCTACTCCTTGCTCAGTGAACTGGACTCAACACCCCCTATTCACCGCCCAAGAATATATCTGACTAGTAAGACTCTTAAAACCTATGTATTGATATCTCTCTGTAAGTGAGTCAAGTGGGTGTAAAGCGGCATAAACACAGCAGTGAAAAGCAGCTAAACCCCATTATAAAAATCAATTACTTTTCAAAACCCGTGAAACAAAGACAGTGAAAGAGAGAGAAATTCTTAGGAAATTCGTTCAGGGGCTGTGATGCCACCTGGATTGACCATATCTAGACCCACAGCTGATTGAGACATAAGGGTGGACACTCTTGGGGCTGAGAGGTTTGGTGAGGTTGGGTGAGCAAACGCAGACCCTTTAAAGTAATATAGCGTGGTACCCATCCCATGGGTCCCAAATCTCCAGGTTCAAGGGCATCGTCCTACACTGAAAACATGCATGAGAAACCCCGAAGATGGTACACCGTGTGATCGGGAAAGGTTTCTAAAACGCACCTCATTTCTCATCTCCTTGTGCTCCGGTTCGCCATTCCAGCCGCTTTACTAGCAATCTCCCTCCTTGGAGAATCAGCACCTTTATCCTCCTGTTCCGTATAGGTTGCAATTGGTCCTGAGGATGCACGGGAAGAGGGGGAACCAATGAGAGACTAGCTCTAGGTGTTGGGACAGGCACAGGTCACTCTATTTTCCCATCAGGAAGAAGAATTAACCACAGGCTCAGCCTGCCGCCAGGAACCAGAATACGGCCTGAAGCAATCCTGCGCTTTTGCGGCCAGCTCCCAAGAAAGCGAGTTGAAGAATGGAGCTCAGGGGCACTGCAATTCACAAACCTGCAGACTTAGAAATGATAACTCTCGTCCACAGATATATTGAGGGAAGGCAACGAAGAGGATTTGAAAGCAAGGCAGAATTGCAGGAAACAGATTTCAGGAGGTAGATTCGAATCGCCTTTAAAGCACAGGAAAAGCGGCAAAACCTCGACAATGATGCCCTTGGCCAAAAAGGGCGTATGCGTTTTTTCCTGAATATATTCAGGAAAAAACGCATACGCCCTTTTTGGCCAACCAAGCAACCTGGAAAGGTAAATCAGCGCTACAAAGAAGTCTCGCTTCCCATCGGTCAAAAGGGCCATGCTGAATAAAGTGTCAAAACCAGAAATGCAGGACAGGCCATGGAGAAATAGGAGCCTTGCTACGCTGATGGGTGGGATGTAAATTGCCAACAGCCACTCTGGAGAAGTGTACGGTGTGTCCTGAAACATCTAAAAACCTCAGCTTAGAGAGCGTAGGGCACTTCCACTCATGGGCCTATAAATTGGGAAAACTAAAAATCAGCAAGACACAGGCACCCCAAAGTTTTGGGCTACTCTGTTGACAAGAACCTCCACTTCGTTACACCTTAAATATCCCAGGAAAGAGAAGAATGGATAAAGAAGTTGTGGTCCTTATGTACAATGGAATATCACTCAGCCATGAAATCAATGTCATAAGGCTAGTAGCAGCATGATGAGTGGATTTAGGTATGACGATTCTAAGTGAAATAAGTCCCACAGAAAAAGACACTTATCATGAGATATCACTTATAGAGGGAATGTAAAAACCGCTACCCTTGAACTGAATTACAAAACAGAACAGAGTCACACGTTTAGAAAACACACTATGGCTGCTTAACGGGAAAGGTGAGGTGGGGTGATGCATAAAACAAGGGTTTCAAATTAGCTCAGATACCGTTCCATGAACCCAATATGTAATAGACAAGACCTACTCCTTGCTCAGTGAACTGGACTCAACACCCCCTATTCACCGCCCAAGAATATATCTGACTAGTAAGACTCTTAAAACCTATGTATTGATATCTCTCTGTAAGTGAGTCAAGTGGGTGTAAAGCGGCATAAACACAGCAGTGAAAAGCAGCTAAACCCCACTATAAAAATCAATTACTTTTCAAAACCCGTGAAACAAAGACAGTGAAAGAGAGAGAAATTCTTAGGAAATTCGTTCAGGGGCTGTGATGCCACCTGGATTGACCATATCTACACCCACAGCTGATTGAGACATAAGGGTGGACACTCTTGGGGCTGAGAGGTTTGGTGAGGTTGGGTGAGCAAACGCAGACCCTTTAAAGTAATATAGCGTGGTACCCATCCCATGGGTCCCAAATCTCCAGGTTCAAGGGCATCGTCCTACACTGAAAACATGCATGAGAAACCCCGAAGATGGTACACCGTGTGATCGGGAAAGGTTTCTAAAACGCACCTCATTTCTCATCTCCTTGTGCTCCGGTTCGCCATTCCAGCCGCTTTCCTAGCAATCTCCCTCCTTGGAGAATCAGCACCTTTATCCTCCTGTTCCGTACAGGTTGCAATTTGTCCTGAGGATGCACGGGAAGAGGGGGAACCAATGAGAGACTAGCTCTAGGTGTTGGGACTGGCACAGGTCACTCTATTTTCCCATCAGGAAGAAGAATTAACCACAGGCTCAGCCTCCCGCCAGGAACCAGAATACGGCCTGAAGCAATCCTGCGCTTTTGCGGCCAGCTCCCAAGAAAGCGAGTTGAAGAATGGAGCTCAGGGGCACTGCAATTCACAAACCTGCAGACTTAGAAATGATAACTCTCGTCCACAAATATATTGAGGGAAGGCAACGAAGAGGATTTGAAAGCAAGGCAGAATTGCAGGAAACAGATTTCAGGAGTTAGATTCGAATCGCCTTTAAAGCACAGGAAAAGCGGCAAAACCTCGACAATGATGCCCTTAGCCAAAAAGGGCGTATGCGTTTTTTCCTGAATATATTCAGGAAAAAACGCATACGCCCTTTTTGGCCAACCAAGCAACCTGGAAAGGCAAATCAGCGCTACAAAGAAGTCTCGCTTCCCATCGGTCAAAAGGGCCATGCTGAATAAAGTGTTAAAACCAGAAATGCAGGACAGGCCATGGAGAAATAGGAGCCTTGCTACGCTGATGGGCGGGATGTAAATTGCCAAAAGCCACTCTAGAGAAGTGTACGGTGTGTCCTGAAACATCGAAAAAACTCAGCTTAGAGAGCATAGGGCACTTCCACTCATGGGCGTATAAATTGGGAAAACTAAAAATCAGCAAGACACAGGCACCCCAAAGTTTTGGGCTACTCTGTTGACAAGAACCTCCACTTCGTTACACCTTAAATATCCCAGGAAAGAGAAGAATGGATAAAGAAGTTGTGGTCCTTATGTACAATGGAATATCACTCAGCCATGAAATCAATGTCATAAGGCTAGTAGCAGCATGATGAGTGGATTTAGGTATGACGATTCTAAGTGAAATAAGTCCCACAGAAAAAGACACTTATCATGAGATATCACTTATAGAGGGAATGTAAAAACCGCTACCCTTGAACTGAATTACAAAACAGAACAGAGTCACACGTTTAGAAAACAGACTATGGCTGCTTAACGGGAAAGGTGAGGTGGGGTGATGCATAAAACAAGGGTTTCAAATTAGCTCAGATACCGTTCCATGAACCCAATATGTAATAGACAAGACCTACTCCTTGCTCAGTGAACTGGACTCAACACCCCCTATTCACCGCCCAAGAATATATCTGACTAGTAAGAATCTTAAAACCTATGTATTGATATCTCTCTGTAAGTGAGTCAAGTGGGTGTAAAGCGGCATAAACACAGCAGTGAAAAGCAGCTAAACCCCATTATAAAAATCAATTACTTTTCAAAACCCGTGAAACAAAGACAGTGAAAGAGAGAGAAATTCTTACAAAATTCGTTCAGGGGCTGTGATGCCACCTGGATTGACCATATCTAGACCCCCAGCTGATTGAGACATAAGGGTGGACACTCTTGGGGCTGAGAGGTTTGGTGAGGTTGGGTGAGCAAACGCAGACCCTTTAAATTAATACGGCGTGGTACCCATCCCATGGGTCCCAAATCTCCAGGTTCAAGGGCATCGTCCTACCTTGAAAACATGCATGAGAAACCCCGAAGATGGTACACCGTGTGATCGGGAAAGGTTTCTAAAACGCACCTCATTTCTCATCTCCTTGTGCTCCGGTTCGCCATTCCAGCCGCTTTACTAGCAATCTCCCTCCTTGGAGAATCAGCACCTTTATCCTCCTGTTCCGTACAGGTTGCAATTTGTCCTGAGGTTGAACGGGAAGAGGGGGAACCAATGAGAGACTAGCTCTAAGTGTAGGGACAGGCACAGGTCACTCTATTTTCCCATCAGGAAGAAGAATTAACCACAGGCTCAGCCCGCCGCCAGGAACCAGAATACGGCCTGAAGCAATCCTGCGCTTTTGAGGCCAGCTCCCAAGAAAGCGAGTTGAATAATGGAGCTCAGGGGCACTGCAATTCACAAACCTGCAGACTTAGAAATGATAACTCTCGTCCACAGATATATTGAGGGAAGGCAACGAAGAGGATTTGAAAGCAAGGCAGAATTGCAGGAAACAGATTTCAGGAGGTAGATTCGAATCGCCTTTAAAGCACAGGAAAAGCGGCAAAACCTTGACAATGATGCCCTTAGCCAAAAAGGGCGTATGCGTTTTTTCCTGAATATATTCAGGAAAAAACGCATACGCCCTTTTTGGCCAACCAAGCAACCTGGAAAGGCAAATCAGCGCTACAAAGAAGTCTCGCTTCCCATCGGTCAAAAGGGCTATGCTGAATAAAGTGTTAAAACCAGAAAGGCAGGACAGGCCATGGAGAAATAGGAGCCTTGCTACGCTGATGGGCGGGATGTAAATTGCCAAAAGCCACTCGAGAGAAGTGTACGGTGTGTCCTGAAACATCGAAAAAACTCAGCTTAGAGAGCATAGGGCACTTCCACTCATGGGCCTATAAATTGGGAAAACTAAAAATCAGCAAGACACAGGCACCCCAAAGTTTTGGGCTACTCTGTTGACAAGAACCTCCACTTCGTTACACCTTAAATATCCCAGGAAAGAGAAGAATGGATAAAGAAGTTGTGGTCCTTATGTACAATGGAATATCACTCAGCCATGAAATCAATGTCATAAGGCTATTAGCAGCTTGATGAGTGGATTTAGGTATGACGATTCTAAGTGAAATAAGTCCCACAGAAAAAGACACTTATCATGAGATATCACTTATAGAGGGAATGTAAAAACCGCTACCCTTGAACTGAATTACAAAACAGAACAGAGTCACACGTTTAGAAAACACACTATGGCTGCTTAACGGGAAAGGTGAGGTGGGGTGATGCATAAAACAAGGGTTTCAAATTAGCTCAGATACCGTTCCATGAACCCAATATGTAATAGACAAGACCTACTCCTTGCTCAGTGAACTGGACTCAACACGCCCTATTCACCGCCCAAGAATATATCTGACTAGTAAGAATCTTAAAACCTATGTATTGATATCTCTCTGTAAGTGAGTCAAGTGGGTGTAAAGCGGCATAAACACAGCAGTGAAAAGCAGCTAAACCCCATTATAAAAATCAATTACTTTTCAAAACCCGAGAAACAAAGACAGTGAAAGAGAGAGAAATTCTTACAAAATTCGTTCAGGGGCTGTGATGCCACCTGGATTGACCATATCTAGACCCACAGCTGATTGAGACATAAGGGTGGACACTGTTGGGGCTGAGAGGTTTGGTGAGGTTGGGTGAGCAAACGCAGACGCTTTAAAGTAATATAGCGTGGTACCCATCCCATGGGTCCCAAATCTCCAGGTTCAAGGGCATCGTCCTACCTTGAAAACATGCATGAGAAACCCCGAAGATGGTACACCGTGTGATCGGGAAAGGTTTCTAAAACGCACCTCATTTCTCATCTCCTTGTGCTCCGGTTCGCCATTCCAGCCGCTTTCCTAGCAATCTCCCTCCTTGGAGAATCAGCACCTTTATCCTCCTGTTCCGTACAGGTTGCAATTTGTCCTGAGGATGCACGGGAAGAGGGGGAACCAATGAGAGACTAGCTCTAGGTGTTGGGACTGGCACAGGTCACTCTATTTTCCCATCAGGAAGAAGAATTAACCACAGGCTCAGCCTCCCGCCAGGAACCAGAATACGGCCTGAAGCAATCCTGCGCTTTTGCGGCCAGCTCCCAAGAAAGCGAGTTGAAGAATGGAGCTCAGGGGCACTGCAATTCACAAACCTGCAGACTTAGAAATGATAACTCTCGTCCACAAATATATTGAGGGAAGGCAACGAAGAGGATTTGAAAGCAAGGCAGAATTGCAGGAAACAGATTTCAGGAGTTAGATTCGAATCGCCTTTAAAGCACAGGAAAAGCGGCAAAACCTCGACAATGATGCCCTTAGCCAAAAAGGGCGTATGCGTTTTTTCCTGAATATATTCAGGAAAAAACGCATACGCCCTTTTTGGCCAACCAAGCAACCTGGAAAGGCAAATCAGCGCTACAAAGAAGTCTCGCTTCCCATCGGTCAAAAGGGCCATGCTGAATAAAGTGTTAAAACCAGAAATGCAGGACAGGCCATGGAGAAATAGGAGCCTTGCTACGCTGATGGGCGGGATGTAAATTGCCAAAAGCCACTCTAGAGAAGTGTACGGTGTGTCCTGAAACATCGAAAAAACTCAGCTTAGAGAGCATAGGGCACTTCCACTCATGGGCGTATAAATTGGGAAAACTAAAAATCAGCAAGACACAGGCACCCCAAAGTTTTGGGCTACTCTGTTGACAAAAACCTCCACTTCGTTACACCTTAAATATCCCAGGAAAGAGAAGAATGGATAAAGAAGTTGTGGTCCTTATGTACAATGGAATATCACTCAGCCATGAAATCAATGTCATAAGGCTAGTAGCAGCATGATGAGTGGATTTAGGTATGACGATTCTAAGTGAAATAAGTCCCACAGAAAAAGACACTTATCATGAGATATCACTTATAGAGGGAATGTAAAAACCGCTACCCTTGAACTGAATTACAAAACAGAACAGAGTCACACGTTTAGAAAACAGACTATGGCTGCTTAACGGGAAAGGTGAGGTGGGGTGATGCATAAAACAAGGGTTTCAAATTAGCTCAGATACCGTTCCATGAACCCAATATGTAATAGACAAGACCTACTCCTTGCTCAGTGAACTGGACTCAACACCCCCTATTCACCGCCCAAGAATATATCTGACTAGTAAGACTCTTAAAACCTATGTATTGATATCTCTCTGTAAGTGAGTCAAGTGGGTGTAAAGCGGCATAAACACAGCAGTGAAAAGCAGCTAAACCCCACTATAAAAATCAATTACTTTTCAAAACCCGTGAAACAAAGACAGTGAAAGAGAGAGAAATTCTTACGAAATTCGTTCAGGGGCTGTGATGCCACCTGGATTGACCATATCTAGACCCACAGCTGATTGAGACATAAGGGTGGACACTCTTGGGGCTGAGAGGTTTGGTGAGGTTGGGTGAGCAAACGCAGACCCTTTAAAGTAATATAGCGTGGTACCCATCCCATGGGTCCCAAATCTCCAGGTTCAAGGGCATCGTCCTACACTGAAAACATGCATGAGAAACCCCGAAGATGGTACACCGTGTGATCGGGAAAGGTTTCTAAAACGCACCTCATTTCTCATCTCCTTGTGCTCCGGTTCGCCATTCCAGCCGCTTTACTAGCAATCTCCCTCCTTGGAGAATCAGCACCTTTATCCTCCTGTTCCATACAGGTTGCAATTTGTCCTGAGGATGCACGGGAAGAGGGGGAACCAATGAGAGACTAGCTCTAAGTGTAGGGACAGGCACAGGTCACTCTATTTTCCCATCAGGAAGAAGAATTAACCACAGGCTCAGCCTGCCGCCAGGAACCAGAATACGGCCTGAAGCAATCCTGCGCTTTTGCGGCCAGCTCCCAAGAAAGCGAGTTGAAGAATGGAGCTCAGGGGCACTGCAATTCACAAACCTGCAGACTTAGAAATGATAACTCTCGTCCACAGATATATTGAGGGAAGGCAACGAAGAGGATTTGAAAGCAAGGCAGAATTGCAGGAAACAGATTTCAGGAGGTAGATTCGAATCGCCTTTAAAGCACAGGAAAAGCGGCAAAACCTCGACAATGATGCCCTTGGCCAAAAAGGGCGTATGCGTTTTTTCCTGAATATATTCAGGAAAAAACGCATACGCCCTTTTTGGCCAACCAAGCAACCTGGAAAGGCAAATCAGCGCTACAAAGAAGTCTCGCTTCCCATCGGTCAAAAGGGCCATGCTGAATAAAGTGTCAAAACCAGAAATGCAGGACAGGCCATGGAGAAATAGGAGCCTTGCTACGCTGATGGGCGGGATGTAAATTGCCAACAGCCACTCTGGAGAAGTGTACGGTGTGTCCTGAAACATCTAAAAAACTCAGCTTAGAGAGCATAGGGCACTTCCACTCATGGGCGTATAAATTGGGAAAACTAAAAATCAGCAAGACACAGGCACCCCAAAGTTTTGGGCTAATCTGTTGACAAGAACCTCCACTTCGTTACACCTTAAATATCCCAGGAAAGAGAAGAATGGATAAAGAAGTTGTGGTCCTTATGTACAATGGAATATCACTCAGCCATGAAATCAATGTCATAAGGCTAGTAGCAGCATGATGAGTGGATTTAGGTATGACGATTCTAAGTGAAATAAGTCCCACAGAAAAAGACACTTATCATGAGATATCACTTATAGAGGGAATGCAAAAACCGCTACCCTTGAACTGAATTACAAAACAGAACAGAGTCACACGTTTAGAAAACACACTATGGCTGCTTAACGGGAAAGGTGAGGTGGGGTGATGCATAAAACAAGGGTTTCAAATTAGCTCAGATACCGTTCCATGAACCCAATATGTAATAGACAAGACCTACTCCTTGCTCAGTGAACTGGACTCAACACCCCCTATTCACCGCCCAAGAATATATCTGACTAGTAAGAATCTTAAAACCTATGTATTGATATCTCTCTGTAAGTGAGTCAAGTGGGTGTAAAGCGGCATAAACACAGCAGTGAAAAGCAGCTAAACCCCATTATAAAAATCAATTACTTTTCAAAACCCGTGAAACAAAGACAGTGAAAGAGAGAGAAATTCTTACGAAATTCGTTCAGGGGCTGTGATGCCACCTGGATTGACCATATCTAGACCCCCAGCTGATTGAGACATAAGGGTGGACACTCTTGGGGCTGAGAGGTTTGGTGAGGTTGGGTGAGCAAACGCAGACCCTTTAAAGTAATATAGCGTGGTACCCATCCCATGGGTCCCAAATCTCCAGGTTCAAGGGCATCGTCCTACCTTGAAAACATGCATGAGAAACCCCGAAGATGGTACACCGTGTGATCGGGAAAGGTTTCTAAAACGCACCTCATTTCTCATCTCCTTGTGCTCCGGTTCGCCATTCCAGCCGCTTTACTAGCAATCTCCCTCCTTGGAGAATCAGCACCTTTATCCTCCTGTTCCGTACAGGTTGCAATTTGTCCTGAGGATGCACGGGAAGAGGGGGAACCAATGAGAGACTAGCTCTAAGTGTAGGGACAGGCACAGGTCACTCTATTTTCCCATCAGGAAGAAGAATTAACCACAGGCTCAGCCTGCCGCCAGGAACCAGAATACGGCCTGAAGCAATCCTGCGCTTTTGCGGCCAGCTCCCAAGAAAGCGAGTTGAAGAATGGAGCTCAGGGGCACTGCAATTCACAAACCTGCAGACTTAGAAATGATAACTCTCGTCCACAGATATATTGAGGGAAGGCAACGAAGAGGATTTGAAAGCAAGGCAGAATTGCAGGAAACAGATTTCAGGAGGTAGATTCGAATCGCCTTTAAAGCACAGGAAAAGCGGCAAAACCTCGACAATGATGCCCTTGGCCAAAAAGGGCGTATGCGTTTTTTCCTGAATATATTCAGGAAAAAACGCATACGCCCTTTTTGGCCAACCAAGCAACCTGGAAAGGCAAATCAGCGCTACAAAGAAGTCTCGCTTCCCATCGGTCAAAAGGGCCATGCTGAATAAAGTGTCAAAACCAGAAATGCAGGACAGGCCATGGAGAAATAGGAGCCTTGCTACGCTGATGGGCGGGATGTAAATTGCCAAAAGCCACTCTAGAGAAGTGTACGGTGTGTCCTGAAACATCTAAAAAACTCAGCTTAGAGAGCATAGGGCACTTCCACTCATGGGCGTATAAATTGGGAAAACTAAAAATCAGCAAGACACAGGCACCCCAAAGTTTTGGGCTACTCTGTTGACAAGAACCTCCACTTCGTTACACCTTAAATATCCCAGGAAAGAGAAGAATGGATAAAGAAGTTGTGGTCCTTATGTACAATGGAATATCACTCAGCCATGAAATCAATGTCATAAGGCTAGTAGCAGCATGATGAGTGGATTTAGGTATGACGATTCTAAGTGAAATAAGTCCCACAGAAAAAGACACTTATCATGAGATATCACTTATAGAGGGAATGTAAAAACCGCTACCCTTGAACTGAATTACAAAACAGAACAGAGTCACACGTTTAGAAAACACACTATGGCTGCTTAACGGGAAAGGTGAGGTGGGGTGATGCATAAAACAAGGGTTTCAAATTAGCTCAGATACCGTTCCATGAACCCAATATGTAATAGACAAGACCTACTCCTTGCTCAGTGAACTGGACTCAACACCCCCTATTCACCGCCCAAGAATATATCTGACTAGTAAGAATCTTAAAACCTATGTATTGATATCTCTCTGTAAGTGAGTCAAGTGGGTGTAAAGCGGCATAAACACAGCAGTGAAAAGCAGCTAAACCCCATTATAAAAATCAATTACTTTTCAAAACCCGTGAAACAAAGACAGTGAAAGAGAGAGAAATTCTTACGAAATTCGTTCAGGGGCTGTGATGCCACCTGGATTGACCATATCTAGACCCCCAGCTGATTGAGACATAAGGGTGGACACTCTTGGGGCTGAGAGGTTTGGTGAGGTTGGGTGAGCAAACGCAGACCCTTTAAAGTAATATAGCGTGGTACCCATCCCATGGGTCCCAAATCTCCAGGTTCAAGGGCATCGTCCTACCTTGAAAACATGCATGAGAAACCCCGAAGATGGTACACCGTGTGATCGGGAAAGGTTTCTAAAACGCACCTCATTTCTCATCTCCTTGTGCTCCGGTTCGCCATTCCAGCCGCTTTACTAGCAATCTCCCTCCTTGGAGAATCAGCACCTTTATCCTCCTGTTCCGTACAGGTTGCAATTTGTCCTGAGGATGCACGGGAAGAGGGGGAACCAATGAGAGACTAGCTCTAAGTGTAGGGACAGGCACAGGTCACTCTATTTTCCCATCAGGAAGAAGAATTAACCACAGGCTCAGCCTGCCGCCAGGAACCAGAATACGGCCTGAAGCAATCCTGCGCTTTTGCGGCCAGCTCCCAAGAAAGCGAGTTGAAGAATGGAGCTCAGGGGCACTGCAATTCACAAACCTGCAGACTTAGAAATGATAACTCTCGTCCACAGATATATTGAGGGAAGGCAACGAAGAGGATTTGAAAGCAAGGCAGAATTGCAGGAAACAGATTTCAGGAGGTAGATTCGAATCGCCTTTAAAGCACAGGAAAAGCGGCAAAACCTCGACAATGATGCCCTTGGCCAAAAAGGGCGTATGCGTTTTTTCCTGAATATATTCAGGAAAAAACGCATACGCCCTTTTTGGCCAACCAAGCAACCTGGAAAGGCAAATCAGCGCTACAAAGAAGTCTCGCTTCCCATCGGTCAAAAGGGCCATGCTGAATAAAGTGTCAAAACCAGAAATGCAGGACAGGCCATGGAGAAATAGGAGCCTTGCTACGCTGATGGGCGGGATGTAAATTGCCAACAGCCACTCTAGAGAAGTGTACGGTGTGTCCTGAAACATCTAAAAAACTCAGCTTAGAGAGCATAGGGCACTTCCACTCATGGGCGTATAAATTGGGAAAACTAAAAATCAGCAAGACACAGGCACCCCAAAGTTTTGGGCTACTCTGTTGACAAGAACCTCCACTTCGTTACACCTTAAATATCCCAGGAAAGAGAAGAATGGATAAAGAAGTTGTGGTCCTTATGTACAATGGAATATCACTCAGCCATGAAATCAATGTCATAAGGCTAGTAGCAGCATGATGAGTGGATTTAGGTATGACGATTCTAAGTGAAATAAGTCCCACAGAAAAAGACACTTATCATGAGATATCACTTATAGAGGGAATGTAAAAACCGCTACCCTTGAACTGAATTACAAAACAGAACAGAGTCACACGTTTAGAAAACACACTATGGCTGCTTAACGGGAAAGGTGAGGTGGGGTGATGCATAAAACAAGGGTTTCAAATTAGCTCAGATACCGTTCCATGAACCCAATATGTAATAGACAAGACCTACTCCTTGCTCAGTGAACTGGACTCAACACCCCCTATTCACCGCCCAAGAATATATCTGACTAGTAAGAATCTTAAAACCTATGTATTGATATCTCTCTGTAAGTGAGTCAAGTGGGTGTAAAGCGGCATAAACACAGCAGTGAAAAGCAGCTAAACCCCATTATAAAAATCAATTACTTTTCAAAACCCGTGAAACAAAGACAGTGAAAGAGAGAGAAATTCTTAGGAAATTCGTTCAGGGGCTGTGATGCCACCTGGATTGACCATATCTAGACCCACAGCTGATTGAGACATAAGGGTGGACACTCTTGGGGCTGAGAGGTTTGGTGAGGTTGGGTGAGCAAACGCAGACCCTTTAAAGTAATATAGCGTGGTACGCATCCCATGGATGCCAAATCTCCAGGTTCAAGGGCATCGTCCTACACTGAAAACATGCATGAGAAACCCCGAAGATGGTACACCGTGTGATCGGGAAAGGTTTCTAAAACGCACCTCATTTCTCATCTCCTTGTGATCCGGTTCGCCATTCCAGCCGCTTTACTAGCAATCTCCCTCCTTGGAGAATCAGCACCTTTATCCTCCTGTTCCGTACAAGTTGCAATTGGTCCTGAGGATGCACGGGAAGAGGGGGAACCAATGAGAGACTAGCTCTAGGTGTTGGGACAGGCACAGGTCACTCTATTTTCCCATCAGGAAGAAGAATTAACCACAGGCTCAGCCTGCCGCCAGGAACCAGAATACGGCCTGAAGCAATCCTGCGCTTTTGCGGCCAGCTCCCAAGAAAGCGAGTTGAAGAATGGAGCTCAGGGGCACTGCAATTCACAAACCTGCAGACTTAGAAATGATAACTCTCGTCCACAGATATATTGAGGGAAGGCAACGAAGAGGATTTGAAAGCAAGGCAGAATTGCAGGAAACAGATTTCAGGAGGTAGATTCGAATCGCCTTTAAAGCACAGGAAAAGCGGCAAAACCTCGACAATGATGCCCTTGGCCAAAAAGGGCGTATGCGTTTTTTCCTGAATATATTCAGGAAAAAACGCATACGCCCTTTTTGGCCAACCAAGCAACCTGGAAAGGCAAATCA